>NW_005841855.1:4993477-5039239 GCF_000455745.1 Alligator sinensis | reverse complement strand
GTGGCGGCTAGTAATTGGCTCGCTGGCCGTTTAAAAATTCGCGCGACTTCCGCCCAAGTCGAAGAACTTTGAGCACGCTGCAGAGTGCCTCTAAAGAGATCTGACTTGCGGCTAGCTGATCGATAGACTGATCACCTATTGATCTTTCTTCCCGTCGCCGAGCGCAATCTCAGACGTACCCTTTTCCTGCCGCCTTATATTGCAGACGGGTTGACTGCCTTGGGCCTCGCCAGCTGGAACAACTCGTGTGGTTGTTCAGACAACCGTTCCACCTGCGTCGTGATTGCAAGCGGCGTGAGTAAAGTTTTTGCAGCCGATAAGTTGTGTCTGCCTCTCCATTCACCAGCCTGCCCTAACGTACGAGCAATTTCTAACTCAACTCGAGTCGGCTCTGGCTGTCTGAGACAAAAAAAAACAACAATGTCACATGAAAAGAAATCAGAATGGGAAGGTGGTCATTGGTGATGCATTGGGGAGGAATGCGGGGGCAGATGCCCCCCCAGATCTTTGCACCAGTAATGGGGTATGGAGCTGCAGCCTGGCCAGAACCAGGGCCCAGCAGCGGAGTTATGCCCTGCTACTGTCAGCACTTACGTGTCGCCTGTGAAGAGGGTTGTTACAGTATAGTCAAACCCTGTTAGTGAACAAATACAGACACATTCCATATGTTTAACTCAGAAATTTAGAAATGAGAGAAGCAGAAAAAGGTATAAACTTTGGCTGAGACACTGGAAGTCATCATGTTCCAAGAGCTTCTTTCCTAAGCTACTTGCTACTGATCCCCTCCCCGCTACAGGCCAAATCTAGACACTTCAGAAGTTGGATCTGACCAAAGGGCCATAGACTGAACACCACTGCACTAGATAAAACTTCCTTAGTCCCAGCAGCCAGCTGAAGTGGATGAACAATTATGCCAGATCTTGCCCACAAACTGTAGGTTGCCAAGTCATCTTATGTCATGGCAGAGGTAAGAGACAGGCTCAGTGCCACACTAAGCTGTGGAGACTAATTGTGAAACAGATATGACACTCCTCCACAACGTCTCAGGCCTAAAAGACAGCCAGATTTATGCTACACTTGTATAATTGGAGTCAAAGAGCACATTCCTTTGCAGAAGTGAGAAATATTTATCTTTAGTGGTAAGTGACCAAAATTCAATAATAAGAAATAAAGATAGACACATCTGCAACAGTAATGGGACAGTTAGTTCACAGTGTCAGTTGATCTTGCTAGTTCTTCACTGAATGACATGCAAAGTGTTTCTTCTTGTCAGTCATTACAGTTTTCACCCCACCCAATGACATCTCAAGGGAGTCTGACTATGCTAATAAGTAACCTCCACTGGCATATCAATAAGATGGGAAGGGTCACAAAGGCTGCCTTCTAGGGAGAAGCTGGACAGGAAAGGCTGTTAAGCAGTTGTGTAACTACTATTAAGCAGGGAGTTTCTCCCTGTGAACACATTTTTCATGCTGTAGTCCTCTTAATCTGTGGCTGCAGAGCAAGCTTAGGCAAAGATATGGCCCATTTAATACAAAATCTAATCAAACAATTGAAAAGAGGCAAAACTTTTGCACGTTTACCTTTTGAAAAGAATTATATTATGAGTTGAATAAAAGGCTAAAGCTTGCTTCAGCTTGTACGCAGACTTCCAAGTACCAAGGGAGCACAAAAATACAAATTTGTAGATATGAATCACTGAGAAAAAGGAAGTTCTCCTGTGCTATTTACATAGTTATCTGGAGATAACACAATATTGTTATTCTGAGTGAACCTGGTTTCCAGAGTTTCATGCAATGTGCAGTAGTAGAAAAGTAGCCTTTGCTTTTTACATCAACTTTCCTCCCCCTGGGGGGGAGGAAAGTTTTTAACAACGAAACTTTCCTTCCCCCCAGAAGAGTCAGAATCCTACTGTGCACTACTTTGGGCTCCAAGATTCTTGCACTATTTTCTAGGGACTAGAACTGCACTTGGAATCCTTCAGAAAACCCATCTGAAGGCAGAAGCAGGAAGTCCTCATTTGTAGGAAATAGGAAGCAGCAAATCTGCTGACTCAATGGTTAGGGAATATGATGGCAAATAACCTGTTTATTAGTGAAGACTAGACATCTCATACTCTTCCAAAGCCCAGAGCTGAATGAAACTTTCTACCTCTGTTGAAGCCCCTGGCAGAACTTGTACTGACATCAATAAAGAAAGAATTTATTTTTAAAAAGAATGGGCGTGGCCATGCAGATAGGATATTTCATCTGAATAATTTAAAGAATAAAGTTGTCTTCCTGTGTATAGAAACCTCTATTTGTGATTGATACTTATTCACATATACTATAGACACCAGTTTACAGACCACAACACAGCATGCTGAATCTAGTTCTACTTCATGAATGTTTCACTTCTTAGATGACAGACAAATATATTAGGAAGTTCCTTAAGAATCTGATATCTAAGTGAGCAGATATTCTGCAGCTCATATGGGCTTTCTGTAGCTTTTCTGAAAAATCAGGCTATATACTCACGCAGAATATTGTTACTAATGATGTTGAACAAACACCATGCTGCAGGCCCTCCTATCAGAAAAAGCACTAGCTCCAGCTCCCATTGAGGGAAACACCCCAAATGTTTTTAACTATATCAATCTTTATTTGATATTATAAAAATAATGATATGGTAACTTTGTCAAAGTGTGCCTGTCTCTTGTTTTGAAAATAAACACTTTGCTTTGCCATTTGTACTGGAGAAGCAATAGGTAAATAATTATAGGTAAAATAATAATAGGGAATAAATAATAATAGTTAAAAAGCTAGTATAAACCACAACACAGTGTGCATTAGTATTGAATGTCTAGACTGGACTGTGAAGATCATTAGAGGTAGTATTTTAATCTAAATCATCAAATGAAAAATACGATGAGTGAATTCTTATGCATGATGTAACTATAGACCAAGGACATCAAAAGACATTATAGAATTTATTTGTAATCATGTACTTTAAACAAAGGCTAGGCTCCTACTGCCTGAAGAAAAGATGTCATTTGGAATTCAGAGAATCAATGAGTAATCAAGATGTAATAATATTCAATGGCATGGTGCTTTTGATGTGGGGGAAGAAAGAAAAATCAAGGAAATTCAGATATGTATCAAGATTTAGAAGACTCCAACATTTTGTGAGGTTCAAATTAAACGTTTTGCCTTAGCCCTTTATAAGATGGCTGCAAACAGCAGATGTTGTTCCAAAGTCAGAGTTATTTGGATTTTATTTTAATATTTAGTTGGTACATATCATTTATGTTATCTAGCATGTTAATAAAAAAAGGTAACTGCTGTGGGGGACCTAGTAATAATATTGACTTAGACATTGTCATTGTTAAACTTTGCAGCTTTTATTCAAAGAGTCTTTTGATGGGAGAAATGACATTTTGAGGAGCACCGCCTTACTTGAACCCCTTCTTAACAACCTGAATGTAAAAACATAACTGCCATTTTAGAGAAGACAAGCTCATATAATCCAGTATCCTGGTCTTATTGGTGGCCAATGCTGAAACCTTGAAAGAGAATTCTCCATATAGCACATATTACTAAAGAGGCTACTGCAAATGGAGAAAATTGGCTTTAAAAAATTGTGGCACTGTTCACTTAATGAAGAGCAATGACACATTTAGGCAAGCTTTGAGATTTATTAGAGGAAAAGAAGAAGAGATAGCACTGACCTGTAGAAAAAGTAGGGAAAAAAAGGAACCAATATTTATCTTTCATGCTTTGGGAAGTAAAGTTTGACAGGAAAATGCAGGCTATTTATTATTATATATTTCTAAGAAAAAAACTTGTGGAAAAAAATCAACATGAACTGCTATACTGATTATTGCAGAGGCTACTGTCAAAGGTAGTACTGAGAAGGTATTTTTGTTTTGGCTCCATTCTGCAACAGTACATTGTCTTTATTATCCTACCCTAGCTTACCCTACCCCCAAAATTCTAGCCCTTCCAGAAGCCCTATGGGCTGGGTGAAATGGCTTCATGGACAGTATCTCTGACACCCCTGCTTCACTCTATATAAAAGCCACAAAGAAGTGATTGCATCCAGTCAGGGGACGAATTACTTTGGTGCAGATATCAAGAAAGGTCAATATAAGATTGCTTTCCAAGACCAAATTTAAAGCCTCCAAACAGGACTGTTCTAGAGGTGAGGCTATGATGAGAGACAGGGCCACAGCAGGCAGAGCTGTGAGATTGTAAGCAGTGATGCGAATTGCAGGGCAGCTCCAGGAGAATGCAGGCATTTATATGGGCATTGAAGACTATCAAAGTTCCCTAGTGGTGCAACCCAAAATGCAGCCCAGGACTGAGAGGGCACCTCTGTGAGACATACAGAATGGCCACCTACACATGCATATTTGAAAAGTATAAACATTTATTCTGAGTCTATACTGTGAGTAGAAGTTCAAGTGACTTCACAGAGATGAATGCCTAACTGCCCTGTGTGTCTTTTAAAATGATTTCCCTGTTTTCAGACCCTCCACATGGAAGTAATTTTGGTTGCAAAAACATACATTCAGTCTTTGATTAACCTCAATTAAATCAATCTGGGCTTCTGTAAAAAAAAAAAAATCAATCTGAAAAAAGCAGCCAATAGCATATTGGCTTATATTAACACAGGAGTCAGCAACAGATGGTATGCAGGCCAAGTCCAAACTGTGGATCCACTGGATCCAGCTCATGGAGCTGCAGGGCCTGGGCCTGTACTGAGGTTGAGTAGTGAGGAGCTGTGCCAGGACCAGAGAGATGGAACCTGTGCCTGTGCCACTGCCACTTCTCTCTGACCCCTCTTCCCTGCTCTTCAAGGCTGAAGTGAGAGCACAGCTTTCAGAGGAGAGCTGCACCAGGCAGGCTATGTACCAGGGGAGGCATGGCTGGGGACATGCAGAAGCAACGTGGGAGCAGCTTCTAGTTCCCCAACACTGGCACAGTTCCTTTCCCAGTGGAATCTGTGCTCACACTGCATTTGGGGAGCAGGAGCAGAGGACCCGACAGAAATAATGGTGGCATGGGCACCTGCCTCCACTCTCCCCGCTGCCCAGCCCAGGCCCAGTTTATTTCTTCTCTGGCTGGAAGCTGTGTTCATACTGTAGCCAGGGAGCAGGGGTCTGGGAGAAGCAATTTCAGCACAGATGTAGATCCCGGCTCTAGACAGCTTAAAAAATGGAGGATCAGATGAAAATTTGAGCCTTATTTGCATGAGGTATCAGATGAAGACGTTTCAAAATGGAGCATCTTCTGTAACTTCTGTGTACAGAGCTCCAAACCTGTCACTGTTTTTAGAATGGGAATGGGGAGAGGGAGCAGAGGAATTCAGTCTGGGATTTTTTCGAGGTGTGGGGGGGCTGCTCCAATTCACTCACCTCACCCTTCAGCACTAGCTGAGGAGCCCCAAGAACGAGTGCCATCTGCTGCCTGACCCCCCTCCCACTGTTAAGACAGAAAGCACTGGAGAAGAGCTGTGGCTGTTGCTATGGGAATCTGGCTCCAGGCTCCCAGCCACAGCTGGATTCCCTTCTCCCTGGAACCAACAGTGAACTTCTTTTGGGTCTGGAGTAACGTTGTAATTCAGAACGCTTTACAGAAAACTTCTGGGAGCTGCACTTCTGTCTATACCCTGGGTCTAGTGTTGGGTTACACATTTCAAGAAGAATGAGGATAGATTTCAAGAAGTTCCGTATAGAGCAGCAAAAATTATTAGGGGCCTAGGATGCAAGACTTATTAGGAAAGGCTAAAAGAACTAGGGTTATTTATTTTGGAGAAGAGAAGATGGAGTAGAGATTTGGTAAAAGTCTTTAAATACTTGAAGGGCGATTACAGACAGAGAAAATGGAGATGGACTTTTCTCTTTGTCCACAGAGGACAGGACCAGGAGCAGTGTCCTGAAGCTGCAGCAGGGGAAATTTAAGTTGGAAATCAGGGGAAACTGTTTGACTATGAGGGTGTTCAAGCATTGGAACAGGCTAACCAGAGAAATTATGGAATCTCCATTCTTGGATATTGTCAAGAGCAGGTTGGACAGACACTTAGCTGGGATGTTTAAGTTGGGGGTGATCCTGCCTTGAACAGGGGGCTGGACTAGACAATTTTTCCAGCCCTACTTTCCTAGGGTTCCTACAATTCTTTGGAGTTATTAGGTAAACAAAAGATTACCTCCCACCCACAAGAGTGGTTTTCATACAGCAAGTTGGTATGACTATAGGGGCAGAAACTGGATTTGAATAAATTCTACATAGAAGATTACAAAGTCTAGATAGGGCTTCTTATTCTTAATTAAAAGCATTTTAGCAATGTGAATAGCATCTCATTTTATCACTGGTTTAATTTCCCTACTTAAAACATAAAAACTTAAATATTTTGAATGAAATATGTATACTACATTTTTGGAGGCTTGAAACTAGATGCTTAATATTTTTTTTTCCTATAAACCAAGTTCTGCTCTTATGTGTGAAAGGATCTCCTTATTTAACATGTTTCCTCTCATATCTGCCTATTTCAGGGCCTAATCTGAAAACCATCAGAGTAAATGGCTCATTGACTTTCCAGAGTTTATATCACACTGTAAATGACAAAAATAGGTTTCAAAATTATAGAGCTATCCTCACTGCCCCTATTTTGAGTCCTTTCACTCAAGTGTCAATGTCTTCTCCCAGGGTAGAATTTTGTAAATCTATTGCTCCTAGATTGAGACCCGAACCCTTTATATCAACCCTATTTACCTAGCAGGTTTATCTGAGTTCAAGTACTTTTAGTTCCTTTTTCATAAGCAACCTCTAGTTCACAATGATCAGATCGCTCATACAGCAAATTGTTACTGTATGAAATGGATATTTGGTTTAACAGGGAGCTGTAATGAAATACAAGCAGGAAAAAAAAAGAATGGTTCAAAATAAGCCAGTTTTCTACAAGCACTGGACTGTTGTTAAAAGGTGCTGACAGGACAGGAAAATGTATGTTAGCTATGACATCAAAGAGTGATGTCAGGTGGGCATTTTTTAAGATGAGGAGAGAATTCTTTAGACTGGGGATGTCAAGCTCAGCTGGCTCTATGGGCCAGATGAATGGCCCAGGCCTGGTCCACAGATTCCCTTCACTCCTGTATGCCAAATCCAGTGCATGTGGTGCCCATTCTGACAGGTCTGGGATTGCAGTGCACACAGCATCTATATAGAGCAGGTACAGGATGCACAAACTCATGTGGTGCCCACTCTGGCCAGTCCAAGACCCACCCTGCACACAACATAGGTCCTGGACTAGGCACCATGTATGATGCAGTGCTGGACTGGCCAGGATGGGCACTGCATGCATCACAGTCCCAGACTGGCTGGCATGGGTGCCATGGGTAGTGCAGTCCTGGATTGGATGGAGCCAGTGCCCAACAAGTTACATCTCTGCACACTTGATGTTAGCAATCAGTCTTCACAAGTGTCACTAAGGCTGTAATTTACCCAGTTTACCCAGATGTCATTAAGGATACACATTGTCCTAAATCACTTTAACTACATGAAGGGAATAATGCAGCATTCATTTCACAGTCTAGATTGTGTGTATAGGAAAGATAAATAACAAAGCCAATAATGCACACTGCAGTGCTACTGAACAGTATTTGGAAACTGGGAGTAGTTGAGCACTGGTGTGTATTTTGAGTTGTTTAGGCTAACAAACCACAGAAAGTGGATTTGATTATGCTCTATAAATACATCAGGGAGAACAGTGAGGCACCAGCACAAAAACAAGTTCAAGAATAAATTTAGGCCAAGAATTAGAAGGTTTCTAGCCATCAGAGATGTTAGTTTACGGAGCAGCCTTCTAATAAAAATAGCAGCGACAAAACAAAAATCTAATTAGTTTTAAGATGGAGCTTGATAAATTTATAAAGGAGGTGATATGATGTGGGTGCCTACAATAGACAAGGACTCAATTCCTTGACCTATTGAGTTCTTTATAGCTGTGTGTTGTTCTGAAAGTCAAACATGAGCCCTAAAACACTATTTAACAGTTACTTTTCAGAGAAGATTAACACTTTAAATATATCTTTATCTGACATCTATAAAACAGAGCTAATGAGTAAAAACATTGTTTTTATTAACTTTAAGTATCACCAGCCTATTTTAATGAGGAAGTAGGAAATATGGTTTGGTTGGATGTCTATCTATATTCCTTTTTAGAATATAGATATGAGATGTAGTTAAACTCCCTAATGCATTATTATCCTTAAAATAAGACTCCTAAGATTAATCATCATATTTTAAGATTAAAACAAATTAGACATTCTATGATAGCCAAACCATTTCAATAGTATAACTGAAGATACTGTACTATGTGTTGAAAGGTAACAGAAATGCAATAACATATGGATGTTAAACTCACTGTGTTCCCTTGCTCAGATCCAGACCATGGAGTTCCTCATGAAATGAATCCCTGGTGGCAAACATGGTGGTGGCAGTGGTCACTTTAGGGTGTCAGTAGAACGCACGGCGGCAGTCACTGTAGTTGTAGTAGCAGCAGGACAAGCAGCCATGAGCCAGGTGGCAACTTGTTATGCTCATCAAGTGCAAGTGGGGGTGAGCCACACGGTTGCAGGGTGAGTGGGGATATATCAGCACAGTCCTGCTTGCCCTGCTCCCACTGATGGCCTTGTCTCTGGATTCTGTTGTAGGCTATACCCACCACTAGTCATGCCCCACATTGCTTGGCCTACCAGTAGACCAGTGGGCTGGATATTTGACATCCGTGTAATAAACACATGATATTTTTAGACAGAATTAATCCCTGGAATTAATCAAATGTGAGCTTTGTTCTTAAACTTCATCATATGTTGTGTGTGTACAATTTTCTTTCCTTTACAACATTTTTCTGATTCATGTTACAGTTTTTAATTTTTTATATACATCTTATTTATGTGAAAACAACAAATATGTAAGAGTCAAAGATCCCAAAGCTACTGCGTACACCTTCATGAGGATATTTAAGATGATGTGTGGTCCAAGCAAGGGATATGCTGCTGCTTACAAACACTTATGCTCCTCTACATTAGTTAGTATCCAAGGTGCCACTCTCTTACCTTTGGGCTGACTTCAAATGAACATCTCTAACTAATTCATACCTGCTCATAGAATAATACATAAAACTTTAAGTTTTTAAGTTGAAGTTGTAAAACCTTCTCTCATGGACATAGTGTTTGTAACCTGAATGGAGGCATAATTAAGTATCTCTATGAGGGAACTTATTACATGGCATTACAAAGTAATACAATGTGTAAGACACCACAACCTTAAGAGGTGTCATTTAATATGTTCAAGCTCTCCGGACTGACCTTGTGATTAATACTGCAGCAGATTTCAGACTGGTTACATGCACAGTTGCAAACAACTAGGGCTGTGCAAAATTTCGGCAGTTGTTTTGTTTTGGAGGTGTTTTGCCTATTTCGGCACCTGAAACACTGAATCCAAAATGAAATGGAAAGCTCCGAAACATTTTGGAAATGTTTTGGAGCTGGGCTTTCAGGGAAAAAGAAACTAAGAAGAGGGAGGGGGAAGAGTGGAGGAAGGACTGCTCTGATATTGACATCTGTAGCTGGCCAGCATCTGCAATCTGTCCCTGAGGTCCCTTCTCTTCCCAGTACTCTGGGAGACGGACAGCAGCCTGCTGTCATCCCACGTGCAGATACGGGGGCCTGTGCCTGCCTGACACAACCCTGCAGCCCTCCCGGGGGGGTGATCTGCATGCGGGATGACAGCATGCTGCCACTGCCAGCTGGAGCCAGCACCAGCACCCAAGTCTGCTTGGCACAGCCTATGCTGAGCACAGCAGGGTAAGTCATGGGAGAAGCCCTCATGACTTCCCTGCCTGGCCCCATCCCCCACCAGGTCCCAGCCTCCCGGCAATTTAAAAAAAAAGGCCCACATTCACCAGCTGCAGCAGGAGCTGTGGGGACTCTGGGGCCTCCTGGCAGAGCCCCCCCATGCAGCCCCCACTCCCCAAATGCCCCCTTCCCCCTGCCCAGCCTCAGCAGACTAGGAATACAATAAAAAAAAAACACCCCACACTCACTGGCTCTGGTAGCACCCTCCTGTGCAGTGCATGACAGTGGGGGGCAGCAGATATCACCCCCCTGCTTGGCACCTGTGAGGCACCTGCCCCATGGCATGGGTACAGTCGTGGTGTGGGTACAGTGTGGTTTGGTAGGATGCTGCATGCTGTCTGGGAGCTGGGGCCACTCGGGTGAGCAATGCTGGGCTCCAGCTGACTGCTGGAGCCACCCCAGCTCACAGACAGCGCGTGGCACCTTGCCGAGCCACGCTGCACCCGCACTATGGGGCAGGTGATGTGCAGATGCCAAGTATAGGGGGTGATCTCCGCTGCCCCTCACTGCTCCACGATGTGTGGGGATCTCTGCCATGAGCCCTCAGAGGCTCTGATCACAGCTGCCAGAGCCGGTGAGTGCGGGGTTGTTTTGTTTTTTTTAAATGCCAGGACTAGGCTGGGGCTGGCTGGGCGGGGGATGGGGTCAGGTAGGGCAGTTATGGGGGGTTCTCCTGTGGCTCTCCCCACCCAGGGAGAGGCAGGAACAGCCAAAGGAGCCACAGGAGAACCTGCAGCTGCCCCGCTATGCCTGCCTTTTCCTGGCCTATCTGCATCTCTGAAACAGCGTTGAAATTCCAGAACAGATTTAGCCAAATTGAAACAGCAGTGATCTGAAACACTGAAATGAATCACTGTCCTACGAAACAGCTGAATCCAGAATTGAAACAAGACATAGCCTTTTTGCACAGCCCTACAAACAGCTAATTTGTATTTACAATTATTTCAATTGTGTTCACAAACTGGGTAATAGCATATACAAGTAAGAAAGAAAATGCATTCAGCATGTACAGAAACTTGCTATCCCAGGAGAACTTCTCCTGGGAGTAATTTAACTCTGGTTGTTCCTAGGTTATGTTTCTTCTGGAGCAGCCATTTTTACTCTGGAAGAGAAAGACTGACCATCTGTACATCCATGGTTTCTCCTGAGAGCAGCAGCTCCCAAGAGAAACAATGACTGTACAAGGCCATTTACTCATGCACTCAACAGTTTGTTTCCACAAGTGAAGTATCGATTTTACATGAAAACTGCACATTAAAATTGTCTAAAATCTGACCCAAATTTTTTTTACAAACATTTCCTCCTAAACTAATGCAGGGGAAATATTTTCCTGTAGAGAAATTGTCTCTTGTCCTGTGTTTGTAGAATACCTACCAGAAGTGTACTCTCATGCATGACAAGGGCTCTGATATGTTACAATAATACCAATATAATAATAGTGATAATAATAATATTTTCTTGAATCATTAATTTCTATATGCTGTTTTGTCCTTAGAAAGAATAAACCATATACAGTATTTTCAAGCAGTTTCTGCTGTGTTTTTAACTTACTGGGGGAAAATAATATTTCTGAAAATGTAATATCATTACATGTCCAAATAAGACAGCAAAAGAAAAAAGACAATGTTAAATGGACAGATTCAAACACTTGCTAAAACATAGCTTTTCACAATGCCGAAGTCAAGTTTCTATTACAATAGTGATTCTGTTGCCTCTACCTTTAATTTTGAGAGTAGGAAAGACAGAAGATACCAAATGCATACTTCAATCGACAGCATGCCAGCTAACTAGCGAGTCATGGCGTCTTACCTAAAGCAGCTGTGACATATAATACAAACTAAGAGCTTGCTCCACCCTGCCTTATGGCAATTCTTTATCCAAGCTAGGAGTATCTAAATTAACTTCTAAACTCAGTACCAAGCCCATTTTAATTGGCACAATAATCATGTGAAAATGCTGAATAAATGCTATTCATAAGTGCTGGCTTTTTAGAAAGGCACAGTTGTGGGTGGGGTATATATAAGTAATAAAAAACCCTGTGTGACTACCTGTAGTCAAAGCTTTGGCATTAACAGTGTCCTGTGATTGAAGCATTGTTCACAAAGAACCACAGACTGTAGTCCAGATTCTGCTGGGGCTAGTGGGTAAAATTCTACTGAAATCAATTATTAAATCTCATAAACACAAGTGCAAAATTTGGCCATCTTTCTGGTCACATATATATCTGCTGAATCTAATTTCGTCTTTCTGGGTCATATTTTGTACAGTTACTATTTAAGCTACATTCTGAAGTGATTTCCAGAGAAAATCTCATCTGAAGCTAGTGGGGTCAATTTCCCCTCTTCTCCTAATGGTGTAAATGAGTACTAATGTCACTGAAATCAATAGAACGACAATGGTTTAAAACAGTGTAACTAGCCCAATTCTAATTTAATACCCAATTTTACACAGCTGTCATTCCATTAGTTTTAGTGGAACAACTAATTTAAGGCAGCATTAAGTAAAGTCAGATTCAAACTCAAGAAGCATTTTGGTCTAGTAAATTCAAACAAAATGGAAACATGATTGGTTGTAAATACCTTTCTGAAAAATGTTGATTCATGTAAAAATAAAAGAGTCATTCAAAATTCAAAATATATTGCATTAAATTTTATTTGGCTTAATCTCCTCAAATTTAACATAGTAGAAATCAACATTGAAGTTAATGGCATTTCACCAGGTCTATGAAAGCAAACTTGGGCCCTTTTCTTTTTAAGTGACAGGACAAAACCGAACTGTTTCCTCTAAATCTTTTCAAGCAGAGGGAAAGTTTGAATTCCAGTATGAATTGTGTGGCTTAATTTTGTCATAATGCACTATTATTTGTGCAGTCAATTTATAACTTGAGGCTTATATTTGTTTAATGAGAATAACATCAAGTGCTTCTGTGGGATTAATATTAGTTATTGCATCTAATTATTGCTGATAAAAGAAAGCAACATTTAAATATCCTGTGGCCCAAATAATTTTATTTACTTTTTACTGATAAAGAGGACTATCATAAGTCTTTGAATGAAAAGTCTTTCAATGAATACATTAAAAAAGTGTTTTATACACATTTATTAATTTAGCATTTTAACTATTATTAACTACATATCTAGTGCCACAGTATGTGCACTCTAGCCTGAGAGAAATTACAATCAATTTTGGATAAAAATAATACTAAGAATTTAAGGATTATACAGGACAGTAGGTACAGAGAGTCAGAAGATGTCAGTAATAAAAAGCTAACTGAAAAAGATGGTGGAAAAGGGAAGCGATTTGGAGAAAGACAGAAGATCACTCAGTACACAGGTAGAGAGGAATTGTTCCAAGTAAAAGTTATATTGTCTAACACTTCCTGAAATCAGTTGTCTAAAAATAACACTTAATTCTGAACATCTATTTGGAAGCTGTGACCAGAAAATGAACGTCACAGAACTGGAAGAAGGTGGTATCAGGACTGCTTTAAGAAATTTCCATATCATTTATGAAGTATAGGAACAACTTATTATGCTTTCATTTTAGCTAAGATTAAGTGTTAGCAAATTAGTTTCTGATCCTGAAATTTGTACCAACTCAGTAAGGAATGCACGATTGTGCTCTTAAATTTGTTTTAATGGAAAACCAGTTGTATTCACACCCTGTAGGCCCAACTCTAAGAACTGCACGTTTCTTCCTTCCTCCCCTCCCTAAAATACTTCTATAATATATACCTAGAGTCTAACACAGCCGTTACAGGCATAGAACTTAAACTCAATATGTATAGCTGTATTTACATTTGCACTAGCCATCTTCATAAATTTCACAGTCCCTACTTGGAGTTAGATCAATCTTTGTTTGTGAATGCTGCGATTGTTGGTTATTGCCAGTTTCAAGAACATGATCATACTACACATGGCTCACTCCCATTTTATCTTTGCCCATGCACTTTTTCATCTTTTATGGTTTTTGTCATAGACAGCCTGTTGAACAACTCTTTCATTTTTCAAAGGAGGCAGGTAGGTGTGGCAAACTTCCTGCTGCTAGGCATGTGCCAGCAAGCCCACAAATTACATATGACATCAGCCAGATTTTGTCCTAAACATTTACACTGGTGTTAGCTAATAGATCATTTAATAAACCATTTTTGTGTTTCAATATACAGTGTTAAAGTTTCCTATTTTTCTGTGTGTCTTATTATTCTTTTCATTTGGTATGATTTGTTTTACTACCTGTTCTGCTACAACAATCAAGCCCACATGCAAAATATAGCTCTATTATTTTCCTGATTAAAATCATACATATACCAATGTGTTCTGATTTTATTGTAGATAATCTAGGATACTTGTTGAGACAACAGATAATGTCTCAAGCAGGTCATTGCCAAGAGTTGAGCAATGTCAGAAATAGCACATATATATATATTGCAAGAATTTACAACGTGACTGCATTTTTTTGGTTTGTGTCAGCCAGCATATTCATTTAATTAGTGAATCTAATTTTCTGACTATTTTCTAACACTCTCAAAGGAGGTAAAGAAGTGTAAAAAGAAACCTGAACTTAAGAAGAAAACTTAAATGGAAAGAAATATGCAATTTTCAATTTTCTGTAAACCTTGTTGGGTGCACACATGACAGAAATGAAAGCAGTCAGAAGCACACAAATCTTTGTGGTGCATATAAATTTCCCATTAAAATTATGGCAATCATTTGCACCTCAAGTAGAGAAGAAATAGTACTTCATAGTATGCTGGTTCATCAAGTGCACTTGCAAATGCTTTCCTTTGAATTCCAATATGTTACTCCTGCTATTAGAAACTGCAAACCAGATAAACTATAAAATAAAAGTAATGAAAAATCATAACTGAATGTAGATATTAAATTTAATCTATGTGAAAAGCAGCCAAAACTGAGTTATATTCAGTAGGAATGGAGGAAAGTAGAAACCTGTTAGATTTTATATTTTAGCAATGCTATTTCAAAAACAGCCCAAATGAAAATGGCACAGAAATGATTTGTGAAAAATGTAAGGGAAATAAACAGAAATCTTGATTAGCAGAATTTATAAATCATGCTTCCTTGGACCCATATTTATTATTGTTGTGAATCTGCAATAATTATATTTTCATCTAATAATTACAAGGGATTATTTTTAATAATCTGGCATTCAGGAAAAAAACAAACAATTCAGAATGACAAATCCTGCATATCACAATATAATATATTTCAGAGATTGCTTAAAGGCACATATTCAATGCTTTATGAAGACGTTGCACTAGTCTGTGGAACCATTTTACAGGAACGTGCACATCTGACATTTTACAGGTCTGTTAGGGCTAAGTACACAAATTCTTGGCATTATTTGCATAGCTTTTAAGTAACAGCTCTTATGTCCCAAGTAAAAAACACCCCCAAACAAACAAAAAATACCAGTCCCCTGCGCCCCTACCCCACAAGCAATTGGAAAAAGGAAAGCCTGTAATTCAGGTTTGGGACCTGGAAATTAAGAAAAAAAAGCAAGTAGCCCTTATGTTGTCAGGCAACAAGGACAGCCTCTTCGTGTAAGCAAAGTACTAAGAGAATCATTACAAAGATCAGCAGCAAAGCATAATCCTCAAAGCTGTGGACCTGGCAGAAATGGGGCCTCGAACACAATACCAGGAGGAGTGGGCATGGCTGCACTGGCAGCATGCGCCCTAATTATAACAAAATGACTTCAAACTGTCCTCATATATCTGCATCAAGTCAGGGTTTGTCCTTTGAGAACCAGAGGAGTTCCTTACAAGCCCATAATAGAAGAGTAATTGGCAAAGTTAATTCATCACTCTGTCATTGACAAAGAAACAAGAAAAGCGGATACTCAAGAACTTCTTGCATTTCTATGTACCACACACACACACATGCATGCACACACAAATTAAATTAGACTTAAAGTTGCTCATTTGCTATTTCACACAGTTAATAAAAATAAGCTACCACTGAAGGAAGCATTAACTACTAACTGATATGCTTCTTCCTCCAAAGCGCACACAAGCAGCATCTCATAATATTAAAGCACCCAGCCTTAATTTTAATCCCCTAGTTTCTCATGTACAAATTATTTTTATAGATACCTCTATATGCATTTGCATAAGGAACCTAACTTAATCTAACTGCGGTTGGAATTAAGGTTTTGTGTCTGAATGTGAAAAATTAGGGCATCCTAATTCTCCACAGCAGGTATCTGATTCCACAGGCATGTTAAAATCTGTCAGTCTGGGCTGCTCTCTGACAAAAAGAAACTGCCTCTGTTCTGAAGATGCTACATGAAAATATGCTGCCCATATACTATTATCCTTGTCCTTCCAACCATTTTCCTAGTTTCTATTAACAACAGATATAATGTGGGAACAGAGAGGTAGAAAGTTTCTGTCAAAGTGGCCTATGGTGGAGAGAGACCTAACTCTGTTAAAGAAGTAGCTTCTTTTTCTGGCACATCTTCTGAGACTCACTAGAGGGGAGTCTGGTTCCAATCAAAGTAGGCATTAAACTGAGGAGGATTAGGACCTTCAAGAAGATCTAACTGGAAAGGGACATAGGTGTGGGATTGCATTAAATGAGGACATGTAGGAGAAGCTAGGATGAGAAGTTGAAAATGGGTAGGAACCAAGGGAGAGGCAGAGTAGGAATGGGGACAGAGATACAACTGCTGAGGCAAAGAGACAAGTTGGAAGATTTTGAGATTTCCATGGGCTTTATTTTGTCTGGAGAAAAGAAGAAAGAGAGGGATTTAATAGCAGCCTTCAACTACCTGAACAGTGGTTGCAAGAAGGATGGAGCTAGACTGTTCTCAGTGGTGGCAGATGACAGAACAAGGAGCAATGGTCTCAAGTTGCAGCAAGGGAAGCTTAGGTTAGATCAGCAGTTCCCAAACTCTGACAAGTTGTTCACCATCAATTAAAAATTATATCACCAGCAAATTTTGTCACATAAACTAATTATAACAAATCTGTTAACACATACCACTGGCAGGTTGTCTGTGTACCACTGGTAGTGCCCGTACCAAAGATTGGGAACCGCTGGGTTAGACAGTAGGAAAAATCATCTCATGGGTAGGGTAAAAAAAGCATAGGAACAGGTTACCCAGAGGGGTTGTGGACTCTCCATCCTTGGAAGTTTTAAAGACCCGGTTAGACAAAGCCTTGGCTGGGATGATTTACTTGGGGATGGTCCTGCTTTGAGCAGGGGATTGGACTAGACAACCTCCTGATGTCCCTTCCTAATTTTTCTATGATTTCTATGATATATGATTGAGGGAAAAATTATTTCTATATTAAAGCAAAATTTGAAAAAAATCTCTTGTTTGGGATGCTATAACAAAAATGCATACCTGTTTTCATCTGGACTTTGGTCTTAGCTAAAATCATTGTCCTCACAAATGCAATAGTGATCTTTCAGAAAAAAATATTAAAATTCTAGTACACCATTTTTATCTTCCCCTTAAAAACGGTCACATGAAGAGTTAGCGTTTTTAAAACTGAGAATGAATTCCATAATTAAAGTGTGAAGTAAAGAGATAGTAATCTTGTTTTGAGTGCAAATTTCAGCACAACCTAATCTATGGAATTGTTATCCACACCTCCATAATGACAAAGAAGCAACAAAGAGAATTTGCATTTATGTCACAGGCTAACCATGAGGCATCTTTTATGGGATAAAATCATGTCTCAATACTCATCATGTCTAGGACTAATACTGTGAGCTCAGCTGATGAAAGCAGTAATAGAATAGGGGGAAGAAGGCCAAAAGAGTGCATTATTTCATGAACATCTTTAAAAATAACTCTTTTTTAGCATTTTAAATAAAATAATCTCTTCCAGCTGCTTTGAAAGTCACTAGATCCACCAGAATTGGAAAACACACCTTCTTATCCCTTAGGTGTTAGTGAAACAATGTAGGGGTTTGGGCAGTTATACAAGGCAAGACTTATAAAAGAAAGTCTTCCTGTCATCTTGTTATAAGCTGTATGTTTGCAAATATCTTTTATTAGATCAACTAGATATCACCTCTTCCATGAGTTTTGATTCCTGTGTACCAGAGGTATATTTTTCTTGGAGACAGGTAACGTAAGGAACATTTTTTTTCTTATTTAAACAAGTATATATTCCCAGACATGAAATAAGATGGTGGCTCTCCTAGGCCAAAACAAAAATCAAGATGAAGTTCTGTCACTGTAATAGTATTTTGATACCTAAAGGTGCTGGGAATTTATAGTAACCATCCATCTTTGAGGGATGTTATACATACAAATTTCACTCTGTGTGCACATAAAAGGATGCAAAAAAATCTATGATTGCTTTTGAAGTCATTCCTTTTTTTCAGGTAAAAAAAATGAACCATATTAAAGGTGTGCGGTGTAGCTTCCTTCTGGTTTGAGAGCTTGGGAAAAACATGTGGGTGATGAATTAAATAAGTAAAAGTTGGAAATAATGGAAGTCAGACACTTAGTGCAAGACCTAAAAGCCACCATGTCTTCATACAATACCCCCTAAAGTGGACAGGTCAAAGTGCCTGAATTCTTTCAAGAGGCAGACAAGGTTCCTTGGGTGAATTTGATATCTTTTATTAGACCAACCCAAATGGTTGGAGAATAGTTATTAAGCAAGCTTTCGGGTTCAAAAACCCTTCGTCAGGCTCAGGAAGCTTCAGCAGTTGGTGTGTGCTCTTCCTGGAAGGAATGAAAAGTAAACAATTCTTTCAATAATCTTAAGATTACTAAAGTGCTACTAAAGAGACTTTGGTGATACACTTGTGATACAAAAAGCAGGATGCTGGGGTTTCACAAGGTAACTCCTTTAAACAGTTAATATTATATTGAGCTTTGGCTGGTCAGTGCCAAATACCAGAACTTTCCAGAAAAGTTGATAGTATTGTCACTGAGGCAGAATCTTGTTGGAGGTTCCTCAGGATTCTTGATGTTAATGGGACTGGTTGGTGGGCATACATGACACCTAGTGTCCAGTGAGATGAGGAAAGCATCTGACAGGCAGCCTCAGCTTCAGCTCTTTCCAAAGCAGAAAGTACGACATTTGATGCTCTGATTTGTGGCAAATAGGTCTTATTTTGGAGCATCTCCACCTATGAAATATACATTTCAGATTATTTATGGTTATTTAAGAATTGTCTGCTGAGCTAGGTCACTTAACATTTTACAAGTTGAAAGAGTGACTGGTATGATTTAATGGTAAATGCTCTTGTTCTATGGATCCTTGGTAGACATGACAATAGGCTATTGCTGTTGACGTAATGCATGGCTCTTGTGTTATCTATCATCAGTTGGATTCCAAGCAAGGGTCAAAATGCCATTTATGATAGATGGACTGTTCTGAGCTCTACAGAATTTGTGTGAAGATTAATTTCTTGTAAGGAATGGAGAAATCAGGGTCCTCAAGTCTATTGGTGGTCTACACAAGTTCCTTATTGGAGTGTAGTGTTTAGAAAAAATTTAGATAGGGAGAATTGCAGAAAATGGTACTCCATTGCAAACATTAAGGGGGTCCTTCCACATGAGTAAGGAGAAGACAGTCTCGATGTTATACTTTCACAGCCAAGTAGATGATAAACATACCAGATTCCAAGTACGTTTGCATAGAGCTGTGTCGAAGTCTGAGACAGTGTATGACACAGGAGATTATGTGGCCCAGAAGCCTGAGGCATGCTGTGAAGGACATTTCTGAATGATTCTGCTGATGACTGATGAGACCCAGTCTGGTCTGGAACCTTTCCTATGGTAGATAAGCATTTGCTAACTTTGAATCTAAGAGAACTCCTATGAATTCTATACTGCTGATTTTGTGCCCCTGTGTGCTAAGAAGCATGAGATCATGCAAATCTCCTTGGCCATTGAGTCATCCAGGCATGGATATATCTAAATGCCAGGTCTTCTTAAGTACGTTGTGATGTCGATAAGACATACCAAAATCCAGTGCTCAGTGCTCAGTACTCAAAATCCCCCCCAAATCATAATGGCAATCCTCAAGACCTGCCAGTCAGTTGCTGCTTAATAGGGCTGTGTGAAGCTTCGGTCGCTGATTCGATTCAGCGGAGATTTGGCCCAATTCAGTGGTCGAATCTCCAGATCTGAATTGAATCAGGAGACTCTTTCATCTCTCCAAATCAGAATCAGAACCCTCTAAATCGATTTGGAGAGATTCGATGATTCTGACATAGACACAACTTTAAATGTTTTTTCTACATACCTCAAGGTACCAGGTGGCTTGTGAATGCTGAGATGTTGGGGCAGATGGAGTGTCCCACAGGAGCGTGGGGGGAGTGGGGGTGCCCAGTACACTCAGCAGTGGACCTGGAAGTGGGCTAGAAGCACTTCCAGTCCACTTCTGGGTACACCAAGTAGCACACAGGGGACACTTCCCACCCCCTGGCTCAGCAACTGGTGCTTCCTGGGTCTGGGGGGAGGACCTGGGGTCCCCCCACAGCTGATCGCTGAGTTGGGGGAGGGCACGGGGTGGGGGTCCTCTGCACACTAGGCGGCTGACCTGGAAGTGGACTGGAAGTACTTCCGGGTTTGCCGGTAAGCATGTGAGGGCTCCCCCCGGCACTCCTGTGGGATGCTCCATCACAGCGTTCACAGCTCCCCCAGCATCACAGCGTTCACAAACCATGACTGGTACCTTGAGGTATGTAGAAAAAACATTTAAAGCTGTGTCAATGGCCGAATTGCTGATTCTTTGAATCAGCATCGAATCTTCAGATTTATATTTGGCTGAATTGAATCAGGACAGTGATCTGAATCAATTAATCAAATCACTGTCCCTGATTTGGGCCAAATCTGAATTGAATATGGCCCATTTCGCACACCCCTACTGCCTAATGCTGATGATGACTAAAATCTATTGCTGAAATTACACTTTACTAGGTGCCCGCTGTTCTGCCTTTGGGCACCTTAATCTTGAAAGTGCCAAGCTGCTCAGCAACTGTCTCACCTAAGACCTATTCTGAGTCATAAACTGGGTGTTCTGCCACCTGAAGACTCCAACCTGTCACACATGCTAAAAGCACACCTAAGACACCAGGTTTCCCACAAAATATGGACAAAGAAGGAGTTGGTAACCCCGTCAGTGGTTACTAGGGTGTGGGAGATCTGAAGATAGCCCTATTGGAATCAATTGGTTTTCAATCTTCTGCTATTGTTCTTTTCTGTCATATTCCTGACAGTGTATACTGCAAGACTATGCCTACTGACCCTCTGAAATGGACCTACAGTGTTGTAGAAGTGGGAGTTCTAACTCTGGAGGACAGGGAATGAAATCTTCTATTAGGTTGCAAACTCCAAGAAGTTAAATATGAGTAAAACCTTATATTGCCAAGTTGATAGATATGGGGCTATAGGAGTAGAAACCAGGATAAATGTTCCCTTGAGATTGGTACTTACATGAGCAATCCCTGGATTTTGTATTAAACTAGTAGGATGCAAAAGAGGAAAAGTATGGTATATGGATGAGGATCCACCTCCACACAACATTCAAAAGGGAAGAGACAAAATGAATATACTTTCGCCGAAGGAGAGATTGTCTGTCTGCAATCCCAGGGGACTCTCACATCCCACCTACAACCTGTGCAGGCAGTAGAATGACAGCTGAGGAATGACAGAAAGAACATGCAGCAGGAAAGGGGAAACTGAATGTTGAGAAAGATAGCTTGAGAAATATCTGTACCATGGAGAGATCAGTTAGTGTGGTACCAGGGACACTGGATACTGAGGATTTATTTTTGAAGGAAGAGCAGGCTGCAGTTTCAGGTTGTACCATAGAATCATAGAAAATTTGGACCAGAAGGGACCCCAGGAGGTCATCTAGTCTAACCCCCCGCTCAAAGTAGGACCATCTTCAATTAGATCATCCCAGCCAAAGCTTTGTCTAGGTGGGTCTTAAAAACCTCCAAGGATGGAAATTCCACAACCTCCTCTGGGTAACCTGTTTCAGTATTTTACCAGCCTCCTAATGAGAAACTTTTTCCTAATATCTAAGCTAAACTTCCCTCAATGAAACTTGAGACCACTGCTCCTTGTTCTGTTATCTGCCAACAGTGAGAACAGTCTAGCTCCATCCCCTTTGGAACCACCCTTCAGGTAGTTGAAGGCTGCTATTAAAATTGCCTCTCAATCTTCTCTTCTCCAGACTAAATAAGTGCAGTTTCCTCAGCCTCTTCTCAGAAGTTATGTGCCCCAGATCCCTCACCATTTTGGTTGCCCTCCACTGGACTATCTCCATTTGGTCCACATCCTTTCTGTAGTGGGGGGCCCAAAACTGGACATAGTACTCCAGATGTGGCCTCACTAGTGCTGAATAAGGGGGATAGTCACTTCTCTTAATCTGGTGGCAACTCCTACCAATGCATCCCAATATGCTGTTAGCCTTCTTGGCAACAAGGACACACTGCTAGCTCATATTCAGTTTACTGTCCACTGTAACCCCCAGGTCCTTTTATGCAAAGCTGCTCCCCAGCCAGTCAGTCTCCAGGCTGTACTGGTGAATGGGATTCTTCTGTCCTAAGCATGGGACTTTGCACTTGTCGTTATTGAACCTTATGAGGTTTTTTTTTGGCACAATCCTCCAATTTGTATAGGTCACTCTGATCCCTGCCCTACCCTCCAATTTATCTACTACTCCACGAGCTTGGTGTCATCTTCAAACTTGCTGAATGTACTCTATATGCCAACATCCAAGTTGTCGGTGAAGATATTGAACAAAACTAGTCCCAGGACTGACCCCTGGGGCACTCCATTTGATATCGGCTGCCACTAGACATTGAGCCATTGATTACTACCCTCTGAGCCCGATGCTGCAACCAGTTTTCTATTCACCTTACAGTCCATTCATCCAGCCTGTACTTCCTTAGCTTGCCTGGAAGAATGTTATGGGAGACTGTATCAAAAGCCTTGATAAAAATCAAGGTATACCACATCTGCTGTTCTTCCCACATCCACAGAGTCAGTCATCTTGTCATAGAAGGCAATCAGGTTGGTCAGGCATGACTTGCCCTTGGTGTATCCATGCTGACTATTTCTTCTCCTCCAAATGCCTAGAAATGGATTTCTTGAGGATCTGCTCTATGATTTTTCCAGGGAGTGAGGTAAGGCTGACTGGTCTGTAGTTCCCTGGATCTTCCTTTTTCCCTTTCTTAAATATGGGCACTATGTTTTCCCTTTTCCAACCATCCAGGACCTTTGCCGGTCACCATGAGTTTTCAAAGATGATGGCCAGTGGCTCTGCAATCACGTCAGCCAATTCCCTCAGCACCCTAGAATATCCAACCCCCATGGACTTGTATATGTCGAGATTTTCTAAACATTCCCTAACTGTTGGTTGCTTCCTCCCTACTCAAACTGTGCTGCCCACTGCAGTTGTCTGGGAGCTGACCTTGCCTGTGAAGACTGACTATTCAGTGATAAGAAAGTGCTGAGATGTAAAAGGATGTAAAAGGCAGGGGCATAAGCTAATCGACAGTCAAAGTGGGACTTTTGTTTCATTATACTCAGCACATCATAGGATAACCTATATCAGCATTCACCCTAGAAATGACATTTCTTCCTACTCCTTACTGATGATGAGTGGACTGAAGGATTTCTTTACTGATCTCTTTGGTAACGAATGAGCACAGGAGCTTGGTATATATTCATTGCCGCAGAAGCAGTAGCTGACAGGGACTGATCGGTTGTTCATCTCAGGATCTGAAAAGGAAATACTCCCATGAAAAGAGTTTGAAGTTGGCCACCATGACTTTGGAAAAGTGATATATTTCTCCCCAAGGGAAAACAGCCACCTAGATGCCCATATTTGAGAGGAACGGCAGTCACATGGGATGCAGAAGTTGTATATTCAAGTGATTTTGTTTCAGTCACAGTTATAGTCCTGATACTGTTGAAATTCAATGACCAATAACAAAAGCATTTTTCCATATGTAAATATCCCAAACAAGTAACTATATTATGCTAACAAACCTCTTTTATAGAGAGCTAGTCTGCAGTGGTTTAGCTTCCACATGCCCTGGTGTAACAGTGTGCATACCGTACAGTGGCCATACAGGGGCTAAAGTATATGCCTCCATTTAACTCCTGGTATGTTTCTGGTATGTCTGTATTCTTTATTTCCTGACCCCCCCATCACAGAATCTGGGTCTGCAAAATAGAGTTATATGCTGCTCATGTATCAAGACGTAGTATTGTTTGACTTCAACATTTCCTGTTAAAATGTCCCTTTGCAAATTGGCTTGATGATGATGATGATGATGTTGAATGCTTATTATGGATGGAAATTATTGCCTTAAATTAATGCTGACCAAAGCCTGGACAAGTGATAAGATGAGTTGTAAAATACTAGTTTGTATTTGATTCACTATTGATCCATCTCTGTCTCATTTACAGGAGAGATTAACTCAATCTTGCAGAATTGGAAGTCATGATTTCGCCAACACGATCATGAGCTGGATAGACAATGACTGACCTACTATGGACTACAATGACAGAAGTGATGATTTTTAGCACAAGATTCAAAACCTGAGAATACAGAACGTCTTAGTTTTCCTGCCAACCTGAAATCAGAAAATGATGGCATTTGAAAAAACCAACAAACAAACAAACAAAACTAATGTTAGGAATCTGAATTGTTATTTTTCAGGTTTGAATTATGTTATTGATGTTTATCCAAACATGGATTTAAACCTCCAAACCTTTTGCTGCTGTTTTCCTATCTTTAATATGGATGTGTCTTATCTTACAAAAAAGTCAAAAGAGACAGAATTTTTCTGAGCTGCTAATAAACTACTCATGTTGAAACTCAATAGGAAAACAAAGAAAGTATAAATACTGAAATTAATTTAAATAAGATAACATCATAAGTGAATCAATATTAAAGAAAATTTTAAAAGTGAGAACAGCAGGAGATATTTCCTTATGAATTTGAAGATATAAGATGATAATATTTCTGCCATTTATATATTACTGAGCATCATTATTTTCAAATCTGGTCTTGCAGAAATGTGAAACCATGTAAGCTTTTACATGAAAGTTACTCCCAATCATGAATAATTTTCAATTGCAAGAACAAGTGAGTCATGTTAAGATTTATCATACATACAAAGGTGTGGTTCACCACCTGTTCATTTTTTTGCAAGTAAAACATTCAATTCATGTGGCTTATTTGAACTAATGAGTGTAGTTATAATGGCAACGTACCTATAATATTACTTTGTTTTACTTTAGGGTAACAATGTTTCATATTTGATTATTGCAATGTAATTAATAAATAGCTTTATGAAACTGTAAGTCACATCAAAATATGTGCATCACAAAAAATATATATGTGCTGTGCTGATATCAGAGGTCTGCAGATGTGGCATCTTTAATTCCCAGGGAAAGGAGGCATCAAATCTTACATCACTAAGAAAAAATGCCTGGGCCCTGCTCCCACTGAAGATTATGGCAACATTTCTACTGACTTCAAAGGATGCACCAATTAACTTCAGTGAGAACAGAATGGCAGGATCCTCTAAGGGAGCAGAGTTCAGCTCATCTGGATGAAGATTATGCACACAGGTAGTTGACCTCCACAAAGTGAAGGAGGTTGATTACCCAATGACATATAGGGCTAAAGCATTCATCAAAATGTTTTAACTTAAAATTAGTCTTATTCTTAGATTGTCTTCCTTTTATGTCAGTTTAAAAAAAAAGGTGGGGGGGAAAGAAATGGAAACACTGCATGTCACAAAATTAGATTCACAGGCACATCATGGAGGGCAAGCAAAAGTTCATATAAAAAAATAAGAAGTTGTACCAGTTTAAGAGGAGTTCTGGGAAGATTATTTCAGAAAGAAACAATCCACCTCCCCTCTGCCCTTTATAGCTCCTTACATTCATGGATGTAATTGGAAACACATAAACAGACATGCACGCTCTGCTCCCTCTTTATATGCTTTGGCACCAAGACCCACTAGACAGGAATAATCCCTGAACACTCTGAATTTAGACGTTGTTCTCATATTGGGCTTTTGAATGTCAGTGTAGGTACAGCCCTTCCAGGTGCCTGTGTGCAGGGACCAGATGGAATTAGGCCTTCATTTCTAACCATTCTTGCAATATGGTACAAAGGTATCTTTATAAGGAAACGAGCTGCTATGCCAGTCACAAGCGGAGTCATCAAAAAGTTTCTCTTTATAACTTCAGTACAACATGTACAATGTCATCTTTCACTTATCCCATGAACCTCAATGAAGTGTTAACTTCAAAGTTTAAAGGCTTGGCTATATTTTTTTTTCCAGAATTCCCACTGTTACTAATGCTGAGCCAATGTTTGCAACATTTTGAGATTTCACACAGATGACTTGTTGGTTGCTGACACGCCTTACAGGATGGGGCTTATTAAAATGGCTATGCGTTGGTTAGATGTGATGAGATGAGATGAGATGAAATGAGATGAGATGACAGTTGTTACAAGTGGACATAAACATATTAGGATTCCTGATGTTAATGTTCCTGATGTTAGCCATGTTGAGAATAATGCCCGTTTAATGTTTTTTTTTTAAATGTTATTGACTGGAAAGGCAGTATTTAAAACATCTTTATGTTCTCTCATCCTTTTTTACCCAAAATGGAGTTTAGTTTAGGGAGAACCTGTAAAATTTCAAACAAAAGAAAATCATAATAGTTGTGTGTTAAAGAGAAGGAATGACTTTTTTATCCATTTTATGTCTCATATTCTTTCCAGAGTTAGAATTAGCGTAACTGAAAGATAAATACTAGGGTTGGTACATCTGGGCCATGTCTACATGAGATGCATTGCTAAGTAGTAATCAACTGTGCAGTAAAGCATCACTGTCTACATGGTAAATTAATCTACTGTGCAGTAAAGCCAAATAGCATTACTTGCACATGTAGATGTGCCCCCGTTCTTATAAATGTTCTATTCTTTTATCAGTAAAACTAACAAATAGTCTTCAGTGTAGAAGAATAAGGCATCCATTAGAAAAGAGAAGAAATACCTGCTGCTTTATCCCCAAGTGTTATGGTAAAGTCACATTGACTCCTCCTGGAATGTTTCCAGGCCCAGAGGAGATAGGCAGAGGGTAATAGTAGTTCCCCTTGGCTCAACTGTATGGCACCAGGAAAATATGTCATTAAAAGGGTTAGACAAAGTACTCACTGAAGATCTACAAGCTCAAGCCCACAGAAGAAAAGAGAAGCGGTATTATGTATTACCTCAAAGATTTGCATTACTTCTACATTCAATCTAAGAGAATTCTCACCAAAAGCTACTTCTAGTACTTCATGATCTGTAGAGCGATATTAAAAAATAAGAAGCAAACTGAAATAAACTGCCTCTAATGTGACCTTTATCATCAGATTTTCATTAGGATCTTAATAGTAAATCATGGAGAAACAAATTCTATACCGTATCTCTTCTCTTGAATGCCATATCCCACTTTAAAAGTATATCCAAACTAACTATGTAAGCAATACACAGAGAGAACTTCATTCACCTCTGAAATGCGCACACACACACAGACATATGTGTATAGATACACACACACATATGTAAAATGTGGGTGTGAACAATACGTACACACATATGGTAAAATACTAGTACATCAATTCTTTAACTATATCACTGGAAGCAAGGCAGGTCTTGGAATCATAACATCATAGAAAAGTTGGGCTGGAAGGGACAGGCTCATGGCAAGGTCATCCCTATCAAAATCAACCCAAACAAGTATTTGTCCAACCTATTCCTAAAACTGCACAACCAACATTATTAAAAACAGCAAAAGCCCCTTCCCCTGCCACCAGTAAAGCAGGCAGCTGAGGGCTGTCAGTGCTCTTCCACTAAAACAGTTGTTAAAATACACTCAAGAGGTTCAAGGATGAGGACCATGCCTTCTACTACAAAAGTGGGCAGACGAGAACAGGATGGGGTTCAACGTAGACAAATGCAGGGTGCTGCACCTTGGGAGAAGGAATCCACAGCATACATACAGGCTGGGGAGTTCCCTTCTTGAAAGCACAGAGGCGGAAAGGGATCTTGGAGTCATTATTGACTCCAAGATGAACATGAGCCGCCAATGCCAGACCGCAGCCAGCAAGGCCAGCCATACCTTGTCATGCATCCAAAGGTGCATCTCAAGCCGGTCCACAGAGGTGATACTCCCCCTCTATGCGACTCTGGTCAGGCCGCAGTTGGAGTACTGCGTCCAGTACTGGGCGCCGCACTTCAAAAGGGATGTGGCCAACCTGGAGAGGGTTCAGAGGAGGGCCACCCGCTTGGTGAGAGAGCAGCAGCACAGGCCCTACGAGGAGAGACTGAAGGACCTGAACCTGTTCAGCCTCAGCAAGAGGAGGCTGAGGGGGGACCTGGTGGCTGCCTACAAGCTCATCAGGGGGGATCAACAGCAAATAGGCAGAGCCCTTTTCTCCCCAGCACCACCTGGGGTGACAAGGAACAATGGTAATAAGCTGATGGAGAACAGGTTTAGGTTAGATATCAGAAGGCAATATTTTACAGTCAGGGTGGTCAAAATCTGGAACCAACTTCCCAGGGAAGTGGTCCTCGCCCCTACCTTGGGCAAATTCAAGAGGAGGTTGGATGATCACCTGTCTGGGGTCTTGTGAACCCAGCATTCATTCCTGCCTGTGGCAGGGGGTCAGGCTAGATGATCTGTTCAGGTCCCTAGCTACTATGAAACTATACTACAGAGGAAGTCAACCCCCACCCTACAGTTTATACCAAGCTAACAATGGGCTAAAATTCCTTCCTCACCCCAACTGTAGTGATCAGTTGGACTCTGTGTGGAAAGACAAGACCCTCACACTCAGGAACTTCTGGGTTTTAATTCCTTCTGGAGCACTGGCACACTCCAGTGAAAATCTCCACTCCTTCTTTGAGTTTCCCCCATCATAGGTATATTGTGCTGCTGCAGTTACCCAGATATTCACTGGGAGAAGTGTTCTTGTACTCTGGGGTGTGAACAATAAAAGGTCTGGCTATATCTTTGCCTCTTATCTTTTATCAGTAGCCACCTATCCATTCACCAGTAATGCAAGCAGTGTGTTTCAAGTTGTTTCATTGCCTGCACAAACCCTTGAGAAGGAGGTTAGCATCTCCCTAGAGGCAAATGCATATACTTGTGTATGTGCATATTTCTGATTGTCATTTATATAAAACTCTCGGCAGAGGAATGAAAGCAAGGGCCACAAAAAGAAAAGAAACCCTTGGCTTATTCCCCAACATGACAGATTTTCATAGATTTCATAGATTTCATAGACATTAGGGTTGGAAGGGACTTCGGAAGATCATCGAGTCCAGCCCCCTGCCCAAAGGGCAGGAAGTCAGCTGGGGTCATAGGATCCCAGCAAGGTAAGCATCCAGTTTGCTCTTGAAGGTGTTCAATGTAGGCGCTTGAACCACCTCTGGTGGCAGGCTGTTCCAGACCTTGGGGGCTCGGACAGTAAAGAAATTCTTTCTTATGTCCAGCCTGAAATGGTCTAGTAGTAGTTTATGGCCATATAAGACAGACAGCTCCTGATCTCCTTCCAGGCCACAGAAGGGTGAGAGGTCAGTGGAAGAGACCCAGTGTGCTGTAGCAAGGCGGGGGGGACAGCAAGTGGAGCATCCACCCTGAGTGCTGAAGTGAAGGGATGCCAACAGGCGCTGCCCAGTTGGGGTGGGGTATGGGATAGAGCTGCAAGCAGCCTGTTGGGGGGCATGGGGACAGGGGAAGGGTGGCTGCCACCACTGTGTGCACTCCTGAGCAACTATGGGGGAAGGGGGCTGTGCCCTCTTTATTTGTGCATAGGGTGAGGGCAGGCTGGCACTAAACTTCATTGCTACGGCACTGAAGAGATATACGTGTGCTAGTTGATAGGTGAAATGTTTAGGCCTGAGGCTTCCCTGTTGGTTGTGGGTGTAGTGATTACTGGGTTCAACAAATACAGACATATAAATGAGAAGAATGAAACAATTAGCTTTATTGTGGAGCTGTAGGCAATCTCTGCAGAACCTTGGTCTCTATCTAATAGCTACCGTCTAACTGGGGGACCATCTCCTGATTCCCAACTCTTCTAAATTAGAGAGTATCTTTAAATTATAACTTTTATCATTACAGTGGGAGCCAAATGTTTAACCTGAAGATGGTTATGGGGTTGCAATGTTGGGGCCAAAGGTTTCCTTGGGGGTTGCTGGTGTGGAATGTTGGGACCCAATTGATCCCTGGTAATTGTGGAGCTAGAATATTGGAGCCAGAGGGCTATGTGGTGGCTAGGGGAGGTGAAAGTTGGGGACCAATCTGTAACAGTTAGGGGTATGGAAGGTTGGAACTCAGGGGTAGAAAATGTGGTTAGAGGGGGTTCTGTTTAGGTTGTTGGTAGTGCTTGAGGGTTCTGTGGCTGCAGGGGGAGAGGGGGTGGAATTTGGGGTTTTGAAGGTTTTGTGGTGTTTGGAAAGTGGAATGATGAGCCCAAAGGTTTTGGTTTGTTATTTTTGGGAGAGAGAGTTTTGTGGCCTGTGCATTCATAGGCCACATAAGAAAGTAGGGCTAAAAGAAGCCACATAGGCCACATAAGAAAGTAGGGCTAAAAGAGGCATCATAAGTGCATTTGGTCCAGCCTCTCTACACAGGGTGGAATCATCCCTGACTAAATCATCCAAGTCAAGTGTCTGTCTAACCCACTCTTGACCATTTCCAGTGATGAGCATTCCACAATTTCTCTAGGAAACCTGTTACCTGTTCCAATGGTTGACCACCTTCATTGTCAAAAAGTAATTTCTAACCTCCAACCTGAATTTCCTTGGCTGCAGGTGATTCCATTGCTTCTAATGCTTCTAGCCTTGTTCCTCACAACCAAGAAAATAGCTATCCAAGTAATATTTTTAATTAAGTTCAAGTATGTTAACATTGTTACCACCCTTCCCCCAGGTTCTCTCTTCAAATCCCCTCTGGGTTCTAGTTCTTTCAGTCTTTCCTCATGAATCATGTTTCCCAGGCCTCTAATTATTTTTTAGGTTCTCCTGGACTCTTTCTAATCTGACCACATCTTTCTTGAAGTGTGGGGCCCAAAACTGGACACTGTATTCCAAGTGAAGTCTTCCCAGTTCTAAATAGAACAGAAGAATCACCTCCCTTGAATAGCAAGTGAAACTCTTATTGATACAATCCAGTATACTGTTGCTTTTTCTTTGTAAAAACACCACACTTTTGGCTCATATTCAGAATATAGTTCACTGTAACCCCCAGGTCCTTCCTTACAGTACTGCAGCCAGCTAATTATTCCCCAATCTGTATTTTTGGATGCAATTATTCTGTCCCAAGTGCAGGATTTTATATTTGTCTTTGTTGAATTTCATCTGATGATTTTGGACATTTCTCCAGTATATACAAGTCATCCTAGCCCTACCCTTCAGAGTGTCTGCAGCTCCATCCAACTTGGTGTCGTCCACAAATTTGCTAAGCACGCACTCAATCTAATCTTCCAGATCATTAAAGAATATGTTAAACAATATCAGACCCAGGACAGATCCCTGGGAAACCCCACATGATACTTTCTCCCAGCAAGACATTGAGCCATTTTTAGTGAGAAACTTCTTCCTAATAACTAACCTAAACTTCCTTTGTTACAACTTGAGACCATTGCTCCTTCTTCTGTCATTTGCCACCACTGAAAAACAGAACAGTCTAGCTCCATCCTCTTTCAAACCCTACTTCAGGTAGTTGAAGGTTGCTATTAAATTCCCTCTTATTCTTCTCTTCTCCAGACTAAATAAGCCCAGTTCCCTCAGTCTGTCCTCATAAATCATGTGCCCCAGCCCCCTAACTGTTTTCATTCCTCTCCGCTGGACTCTCTCTAATTTGTCCACATTCCTTCTGTAATGGGAGCCCCAAAACTGGATACAGTAGTCCAGATGTGGTCTCACCAGTGCTGAATAGAGGGAAAGAATCACTTCCCTTGATCTACTGGCAACACTCCTACTAATACAGCCCAGTATGCTGTTAGCTTTCTTTGCAGCAAGGGTACACTGTTGGCTCATATTCAGCTTACTGAGTGTCCACTGTAATCCCCAAGTTCTTTTCTGCAGAACTGCTACTTAACCAGTGGATCCCCATCCTGTACGAGTCTATTGTTCCATCCGATAGCAGAAAAGACCAGAAATGCAGGCCCAAATCTGGGAAGCATAAAGGCAGCATGATCAGAGGGAGTATATGTGATTTCACACATGCAATTAAGTGGACCACAGTTCATCTTACATGTATAGTAATTTTTTTATTACTACAATAGACATATAAAGGGAGTATTAGTTGTTTTACAAACTTGTAAGAAAGGAAAAAAACATCAGTCTCTCTTTGATCTGAATCTCCAACACTGTAACAAAGTACAAGGCCAACTATGTAGAGTATTAGTTGTAGCTAGCTGTAGAACAAAACTATTTTCCCATTTATGAGTACTACCATTGTTACTACTATGATGACAGCAAGAGACACAAGAAAGAAGGAAAGATGACCATTACGTGAGTCATTATCTTTTTAATTTATAGATAGCTTTCACTGTGCCTCATTTATCTGGGCCAATATCCACAACTTCCAATTGGATGATGGAGCTAAGAATACCACTAAACAACAAACTAGTGTATTTTTCTTCAGTTAATCCATCTGCTTTGTTTATAATGCTCAGTTCTGCAAAGTGTTAACACAGCAATTAGCACTGTAAGAAACTGTCTTTCTATGCAACAAAGTGAAGAGATTACCAATTAAAACACCCATGGAACTATTTATTTTTAATTACAACTTATTTTTTAAGGCTTAGCACTGTTTTTCATGTACCATTTATCTGTGGCTCTAGAATGGCTAAGTTCTATATTCACAGTCATGTCAGTACATAAAACAAATAAAGAAAGATGAAGAGCCCTAATCAATGAATCAAGACTTTAGAATCCTGGCCATTGTACCTAACTAGTATAATTGCTTGCTCAAAAAAGTGAAATAAAACTGTTTTTAAACCTTGTCAGTGACTCAGTTTTTAAAACAAACTTGGTTTCAACTTCCTAAGATGCATTCAGTACAAAGGGTTTTATATTCCCCACCACCACTTCTCTTCTTTGGACTGGAACATATTGACCATGGATGCTATAGTAGGGGGACACTGTTTGTAGCATTAAAACTTTTTTCAAGGCACTACTATTTGGGACATTTATGTAAATAACTGTTTGAAATTGGCTAATAAACACATTAAACCCTAAGCATGAAAACACTTAAGCTCATACATAATATAAGCTATAATAATTAGTGTAATTTAGCTGAAGGTCACCCAATGGAGATGCGTTTGCAGGACAGGGGAATTGCAGTGAATCTTTAACTCAGTTGTTATAAATATTCACTATATACAATATTCATGAAAATAAAGTATACAGGAAGAATATGCTAACATATTTACAAACCTGGGCTTAACATATAAACATGCAGCTTTAACATCTATAAGGTAACAAGCTAAAAACTTTTGTTTAATGTAAATTTTTATAACTAGACACCTGACATCAGAAATAAATTGAGAATAAAATTAAAAGCTAGGAAATTACTGAATGCACTTAAACAATTGTGGAACACAACTTTTTCCATACATAATGAAAAAGCATTATTTCTATGGAATAAAATCTCACCTTTTTCCCATTGACTAAGTGCAAATAACTAATTCAGCCAGATAACATATCCAAAGTCTTAGATCATTCTCTTACCCTTTTTTAATAATTTATAATTTGGGGCATAAGACTTGATTATGATATGGAATCATTAAGAATACAGAATACACAGAATACACAATTATTACATTATATATATATAGATATAGATATCTATATATCTATATCTATATATATATCTATCTATCTATATATATATATATATTGCCCCAGTGGAAATACTTTAAATATATTCATAGCTATACAGAGTTATTTTGTGTTTTTCCCCAGAAAACAGAAAATATTAGAATGATGAATATAAGCAAAGTTTTGAAAGTATCTAAGTGGTTTAAGAGCTTAGCTTAAGCCTTACTTACAAAATGATTTCAGAATTTAGGAGTACAAAACATTAAAATTAATGGAATTGTTTAGATGGTAAGGTCTGTAAGACTATTCTGATCACCTAGTCTAATTTCCTGTGAAGGTAGCACAGGTAAAAGAATCACAATAAATATATTCTGCATAAAGGCATATATTTTGTTTGAAGCATAGACATGCAGATTACACAATCACTGAGTAAGGGACAGAGTGAATCTAGGAAAACAAACTAAACTCAGGACTCCCACCAGCTGGGGAGGAGCACTAACCACTAGGCACTAAGTCACACTGTCTTGTGTATTCTCTCTCTCTAGCCCAAGAATCTTGCCTTCTTTGCTACATAGTGGAGTACTTATCATATTTACTCAAATGCAAGATGAGCCACCTTTCCTTATATAGAATAATTCTATACCTCAACAATTATAACAAATGTATAAACTTTACTTATATAGAATCTAATTATTTTATATAAGGAAAATTTATAAATTTGTTATAATTTTTGAGGTATAGAATCTAATTCTTGGAGGTTTGCCTTGAATTTGTTCCTTCCACTACCACAGCAGTGAAAATAGATCTGGGGAATCAGGTAGCTCCCTTTCCCTTTGCTCCCAACCCCCCAAATTCTTTCCCCTGCTCCCTACTGTCACACCCTGTTCTCCCATAGCACATGAAAGTGAGAAGCAAACTTAAAAATACTGATCTATAAATAAATATACCTATAGTAACTTGTATATATGGAAATAACTACAGGTATCCATAGACTTAGTATATCTAGAATTGATGCAGTGTACTTTTTTTGAAAATGTTGCAAGTTTTAGCACAGGTCCTCCACATTTAAGCAGCACTTCTATACCTACTTCTAAATTGTCCAAATTAGGCATGGCATTAGTCCAAAGCCAAAAGACTCATGATTTACCATATAGTTCATTGGGCTGAGCCCCAGCCAAGGCAACAACATTTCAAGCCATGGTGACCTCACAGCTCAGCACCGCTCAGTATGTGTGTGTAATCTAGATACCCCCCACAAAGGATCCACGTGCTAATTACCCACCCTCCTCATCGTAACTGGAACCGGATATTATTGTCATGAGTCCTGGGGTCCTCCAAAAAAGTATATGGAAATGAGGTACAGGGCAATTAATGGAGGGCAGAGCCATACTAATCATATGTAAAAAACTGAGTGGGTGGCAGGGAGTGTAATAGAGGGATTCTGGGTAAGATGTTTGGGGCCCCATTCGGTGATGTTTGCCAGACATTTAAGGCTGGTTTTAAAAACAGGATTCCTTGGAAATGGGAAAGAAAGGTGCAGCTCAGCTATGAGAGTGAACAGGAAGTCAAAATGTATTCAGTGCAGAAGCTCACCATGACTTTGAATAGTCAGTGATGAGGTAGAGTGAATACAATGGGCACTACAATCTCTCTTTTCAGGTGGGTTTTGCTAAGAAAACACCAATCCATTTTAAGGGCTAGACACACACAGACACACAGGAAAGAGAGTTCCCATCAGCATGTAATGTAGCATTTTTGGCACCAAAGGCAGGATGTCAGGGCTTGCTCTAGCCTTCCCAGTGCTGGCCTAGTATTGCAGTACCTCCAGGTCCAGTGACTGTTCCCTGATGGGGAAATACTTGCTTTCCCCCCCAGCTTTTTTTTTAAGGAACACACAAACAAAGCTTCCCATCAGAATGTTTGCCACATACACGCCATGTGTTTTATACTCATGCACAGTGTTAGCTGCATTTAATCAACTTTATATTTGGTTTCCATTACTGAGCAGATGCTGCTTTTGGCAGCAGTTTAATGATACATAGTGTATTTAGTGAGGTTTCCTTGTATGCAAAATGTAGGATGAGGGGCTCCCCCCACTCTCCCATGTTGATTGGGGGGAAAAAACCCTTATATTGTATGCAAGTACTTTTTTTTTTCTCTCTGATCATGTATCGAGTTCTTTGCTACACAAGTGAAGATTGCTGCCAACCAGAATAGCCCCTAAACTGAAGTCGTTTAAGACACTTTCCTTGGAAGTGTGACAACTAAGTATGCCCCCCTCTTCTCCCCCTGCCCCTCCCAGCTGAGGAAAATGGAAAAAAACAAAACAAAACAAAAGACAAAAACTTGGGTCTTCTACTTCTTGGGCAAGTGCTCTGTTATATAGCCTAACAGGGTGGCCTCCTTGTTGGGTTTCCACTGGCCGCCCTGCTCTTGGGGTAACTGCCCACTTCACTCACCTGCCACACATTGATGGAAAAATATGAGAGTTGTTACTAAGGAGGTATGCTACCCATTACTGGCCATGCTGAAAAGGGCCTTAATACCCACTCCGACCTCCCCTCCATGGGTTCCATGCCTCCCAGATGTCACTCTGTCTGTGTTACTTCTCTAGCCCATGGCTGAAGCAAACTGGGCACACAGTTGTAGCTCTACTCTACAGCCCCGGAGGGCCACTCATACGCCACCTCTCTTTCACTGGGGTCCCATTCATTCTGCTGGCTCTCACCCAGCCTCTTTCATACTGCCCTCCCTCAGGGCCACACTCAAACCACCCAGCCTCACCCAGCTTCAGGCTTAGCCCTCCGTGCCTCAATCAGCCCCAGTAGTCTGTTCAGTCTCTCCCACTACCCTCACCTGAGTGTTGACTGAGCAATTCTCCAAATACTGGCCTACTTCGCTCCTGGCCCCTCACCAGGGCACTATGCCCCACTGGGCCTCTTAACTCACCCACACTCACATGGCTGCTCTAATTGTCACCTCTCTCACTCAGGGTCTCTCTCAGCGCCCCAGGCTTTCCCCTGCCATCTGGGCACAGCCCCAGGTCCCTTCTCCAGGTCCCTTCTCCAGCCTGAGCTCTGCCTCAGGGCTCCTTAATGAGCCTGGGCTTCCCTTGCTCGTTAGAACACCATCAGGGATGTGGGGCTGGGGTTATAAGGCACCCCACCCCACCTTTCACCAGGGAGGAAGCTGGGCCGGCACTTCCTGGAGGATCCCACACCACTAGGAGCCCCACCAAGCCACCCTTCCCAGGCAGGGTGCAGTTTTACATCCTACCCAGCACAAAGGGTCACCTCCTACCCTACCCTTACTTCCTGATGTTACCTCTTTCCTCCTGCAGCAAATTGTAGCCCAGCTTATATCCCTGGGTTCAAAATGGCTGCCCTCATCAGCCTGTTTTCTGTCCTTAAAGTGGAAGCACCAAAGGTGCCCTGCCATAGGCTACTACATAAACAATGGACATCATGTTCTCCAATTCCTTTTCTAGGCATGCCTTTTTCCTATCTAGCTCTTTTTAAAAATAGTCATATAACTGCTTACTCTTAGGTGAGATTTTAGATTTGATCTCAAATGCACTGAAGTGCCTCCTTATAACCATAACCATAGTCACACATCTAAGCTACAGAAAGGCAATCAATGGCATGCTAACTAGCCTTCAGTTACCAAGGTCCTCTTTTCTAATCTTTTAAAATTCTGACATAAGAATAACTTTTTCTCTGCCTTCTAGATCTACTCCAAATTAAAATAATTAGTACATTAATTTGATTAATAATGAATAAAAATGCATGTTAATGGAGTTTCATGGCCATTCTTTTACTCTGAGTTGCAAGTTATCTTGTCCTGGAGATTTAGAATATGTAATTTAAATAGTTAAAGGTGTAAGTTATTGATGGAAATTGCACTTAGACTTCCTAATACAATAAGGGATTTGGAAAATTTTACCTGGTGTAAAAAAATGCTAGCTGTGGCTTATTATGAGAGTTCTGAATAGGCAATCTGGTGTCTAATAGTATCAGTTCAGCATTTTGATTTTGAAAGAATGGTAGATATATGCAACTTGTGCTGTCCTTATATCTAACCATACTGTTCCCCAACAATATTTTCAAACAAATCCTGCTTCTTCAGTTTATTGTATTGCCCTTGTCTAATCTGTCTAGATCAGTGGTTTTCAACATTTTTCCATTGCAGACTCCTAAAAAATTTTGAATGGAGGTACAGACCCATTTGGAATTTTGAACAGAGGTGTGGGCGCCTTTGAATTGTAAGCATGGGTATTCACATACTTTTGGTTGATCAAAGTCATCTTTCATGACCCCTTAGACATAGTCTGAGGACCCCCAAGTGTCCACGGACTACAGGTTGAAAACCACTGATCTAGATTTAAACATCTAAATAGGCAGGGGAAGGTTAAATACAGAAGCAGATGGGAGAAACAGGCAATAGCTCAAGCTTCTGGAGGCAAGTTTCATGCCTTTTTGTGACAGACTTAAGTTTAGATTACAGGTTCTAAGGTTCTTGTGGTTTGGGTGTGCAAGTAGGAAAGGCTGGGACAGGTAGTTTTGATGGCCCTTTCTGGGTTAGGTTTCCTTTCTCTCGGGCCTCCTCTACACAATACAGGTATTGCACAATTAACTGTTTAATTGCACAATTACCTTGAGACTAGGTACACATACAAATGACTTATACAATAAAAAGCTCCAGCCAACTATAAAGTTGGACCTCAAAAATGTGTACTAACTTTACAGCTGGTTGCTATACAGCTTTAATTTGGAAGTATAGCAGGGTTTCTGCTATGGCTTGGAGCCCTGTCAGCTGATAGGGCTCCCAGTTTCAGGGGCGCCCATTGCCTAGCCAGGGTGGCAAGTCCTGAGACTGCTGGGGACTCTCAGGTCCAGCAGCTATGGGCTCAGGATCCTGGTAGCACCCCACAGCTGCTGGGACCCAGAGCCCCAAAGCTGCAGACACTGGCTGCCCACAGTGTGCCTTCCAGCAACCCCCAGGGTGGGAGCAATTCTCCTGTTCTGGGGATGCATGAAACTCCTGGGGCCAGAGGATCACTGCTGTGTTGATCTCCCCACCCCAGGAATGTGGGAAACCCTGGGGGCTGGAGGATTGCTACTGTGGTGATGCCCCAACCCCAGGGGTTTCATGCACCCCGAGAGCATGGGAATTGCTGATGCAAGGCTCCCCCTGCATTGGCAATAAGGTGCAATGGATTCTAAGGTGCAATCCCACAAATGTGCCTCCTGCCATGCACATGTAGAGGGGGGCCCAGCATAACAAGGGAGGGTGAGCAGGGCATCTACCCCTGCTGCTGACTTTGTAGAGGCATAAAAACAGCAGCTGTCACTGGCAGGCCAGTGTTGCCACTAGCAATGGCAATCTGGCCACTGTTACTGCTTTTTCTATTCATCTCCTTTTATTTGTAGTTTTCATCACGTTAACAATACTTGTTGCATTGTATTTATGTTGTAGTTAATGACATTACATTTATTCAGTTAATTCCATGCTACAAGGGCTTCTGGAGGTGCTTTAATTAGCTCATAACAGGTCATCAGTAATGTGGCCATGGCCACTTCCTAAGATCACTTTGGCATATTTTATGTAACAAACTATATACCGGTGTAGGGGTACATGACACTGGCAATACACTTAATTTTTAGGCCTTTAGGTTTTTTTGTACTGAGGAGTATAAATTTGTTTCTAGGTGTCAGGGGATGCTTTGAATTTCCAGTGTGGCAGAGGACGGCAGCAAAAAAACCCCCGGTCTTGTAGACCCTCTGGGCTTAATATCTACAATATGGTTGCCTGAGATTGCTGGAAACTGAAGTCATTGGTCCTGTTAAAAATTCCTATATTTGTTTGAATCTACATGGATCTTGGCCAGGTCTATTGGTTCTTTTTGTTTTAGCTGGGAGGCTAATGGCAACAGAGATATGAACCAAAATTAGATGTGATGCCTCTATCTTCTTTGCACAGCCACGCAAACACTCAACAACCCCCACCTCTTTCCAAGTTAAAAATTTAACTGTCTCTTTAAAATAACTTCACATAGATTTTTCTCAGCTAAGCCAAATATTTTGCTGTTCTAGCTTTGATTCTTGCTCACATTCAAATATAATTGCTGTGGATGCTTTGAGTTTCCAGTGAGAACAACGCAGTTGGGTGAGGCTCAGCTTTCTCACCAAATGGCAAGACTGAGCTTGCTTTGCTGAACTCATCATAAGCTGTATTCACTAATGCAACATTTTGAAATGTGGTATACAAAATCTGCACACCAGTTGGATATGTTTGCACCAGGAATCCTATAAGGTGACTGAATAAAGGATAATAATATTTTTTTTCAAGATGTCAGTTGTTTTAAGAAGGAAAACATCTACTAGTAATAAAACTCAGAGTTTGAGGAAGAGTAGAACTGTATAATGGACCTGTACAATTTTGTAGGTTTCTGGTAAAGCCAAGACAGCAAATTCACCAAGGGTCTTATTCATTAGGTTTACATGGAGTTCAAGACTTTCATGCACATGAAAATCTTCAAGTGAACATAAGTCAAAATCACGAGACATTTTAGTTTTATATTATAATGTGCAACACGGGAGGGTTTTTTTATTGATCAAACTCTACAGCATTTTCTGCATGCACCAGATTTTCTATACTTTAATTTGCTGACTGTGGAGAAAAAACAGAAAGTCTCTTTCTTAAGCTGTATCATTTTCTTTCATTTAATTTCATTTTCTTTGGCTCTATTCTATCAGGTTGGAAGCTAAAGCAATCTAAATCAGATTTAGGTGGAGAACGGCATCATTTGGATGCTGAATATTGCTTATTGAATACCTTAACTATTCTTCTTCTTACCTAGGGTTGGAATCCATAGGCCTGTACTGATGCAAAATATGAATAGCTTTGTTGAACTCACTAGGTTTATACCAGTGTAACTAGGAAGAGAATCAGGCCTCCTGACTTTATCTCACCAACATGCCAAGAGTTTATGCTATGCAAACACTGAAAGCAAGTGGTAAGAAATCTTTTCAGCAATGTCAAAAATAGTACTACCTTTCTTTTTTCCTTTTATTTCTGGAATGGGAAATATGTGTTTATTTACAAACTTTACTACAACCTGACCCTTAGTTTTACAACCCCCGCTCATCAAAATATCCTGCATTGGTTAGAACACTTCCAAAGAACAGACAGCCTCTACTCACAGCCTGTTAAAACCACTCCTTAACTCAAGGAGATGTTGGCTATTGGGTGAAGTGAGGCACTCCTTTCTCCCCAAGGGCTAAGCACTCAGTCATCCAAACATGCCCAGCTTCTGGCCACACCATAAAAAGAAATAGAAGAACAGCACACACACTGGGTCCAGCCTGCTCTTCTACTTAAAAAAAATGCATCTTTAAATACCCCCCGCCCCATACTCCCTCCCACCCTGAGTGTTCTTGCCTTCAGTTATGTGAATCACTACCTTGGTGGCTTTCCCTGTAAGTCTTTTTTGGAGGTAGCATTTCATCCCTAAAACTGAAAAGAAAGACTGCTTGCCAGGCTAACTATTCTCCATAAGTTTTGCTTTCCTTTGACTCTATTTTTCTTCCTCTAGTTTGATTATTTTTATTATTTTCTTTTACTATAGTCTATTTTTACATCATTCTTCCTTGTGATGTTGCTTTTTTTCTTCCTCCTCATTGTTTCCTTCTTCTTACCTCATTTTCCTTCCAATTCTTCCTGTCTTTACTAGTCCTGCTTTCTCTTTTCTAAGCCTTCCCTGGATTTCCCCCTCACTTTCTGATACCATTCTGTATGTGCCCAGACCCCCTGCTCCAGTTGGAATACCCTAAATTACACCTTAGTTCTGTAGAAAATGCTATCTTTGCATGGTCCACAAACATAATTTGGCTCACAGTAATGAAAGCCTAGAAGGGATGGTGGTCCCCTGAAGGATGCAAACCTGGAAAAGGAATTTGCCAGTAGCTTTGGTTGAAGAACATACAATACAAACAGACTGCAGATATCAAGACTGCATGTGAGAAAATGCTGTTAAATATAGCTGAGGAATGTCAACAATCAAATAAGCTGACAATTTAAAAGTATTCAACCAGAATCTCGGTTGCTATAAATTGTTGTACTCCATCATTTCATTGTAACAGAGTTGGAATAAATTAAACATTACAAACTCTATAATGAATGCACATTTTAAAATATTTAATGACATTTTCAAATTTTCATGAATTAATTTAGTATAAATGTTAGCAAGAATTACCTCTCTTTTTTAATAGGTAATGACAGCTAGTTTCAATTTCAGTTCCTATAATACTGGCTCAGCTGATTTTATTGACCTTATCTTCATATAAAATAAAGAGCCAATTAAACTACATATAGCTCAAGCAATGTAACCTTAATTTTATCCCTTTCAAGCTATACAAGCTTAATCAAAAAGGGATTCCATTCAAATACACATGTGGAAATTTGAAACATGTTGTAGGAGGAAGTGTGATAAAATATACCTTAGCTGTAAAATGCTTTTGTACTGAACTTTAGGAATTGCTAATTACAAATGTATAAATAACACTGTAACAATATTGCACAATATCTCTCTTCCACATTCTTTAGATTCTTCTTTTTCCCCTGTTATTATAAAGGAATGGTTTAAGGCAGGGGTGTCAAACTAAGCTGGCACTGCAGGCTAGATGAGGGTCATGGGCTGGTCTGTGGGCCAGACTGGGACCAATCACCTCTGCATTTGCCATGCAGGGCCAGCATGAGGCATGTACAGCTCAAAGTGTGCAGCCTAGACCCAGTACTACAGGGAGCAGAGGGAGTCGGTCTGGGGCACTGCATGTGATTTGTACCCCAGACCCCCTGTGCTACATGCAGCACCAGGTCCAGCCTGCATGCCATGGGTAGTGTGCGCCCTGGGGCTGGCATGTGCTGCACACAGCATGCAGGGCTGGACAGGCCAGGCATGCTGTACTCAGCACAGTGGGCCAGTATGGGGCACACTGTGGCATCCTACCAGACTGGTCCTTTGTCCTAGTTCTGGCACAGCTCAATCCAGATTGGCTCCAGAGCCATTAGTCAGGACTGGTTCTGTGGGGCACCAAATGCAATGTGTGCCCCGTGCTGGCCCCCTGTCTGTGTGCAGGGTGTGTGGTACTAGGTCCAGCCCCTGTGCCACATACAGTGCACAGGCCTGGGGTCAGTGTGTGGGATGGGTCCAGTGACCCGTAGCCCAGATCATACAGCTCCACAGCTTTGATCCAGCCTGCAGACCATATGTTTGACATCCCTGGTTTAAGGTATCAAACTGTAGGTTACTGGTTATCCATTCATACCTAAACTTCCTTTGTTCTCTCCAACTGCTTTCTCATTAGCACATTATCTTAGGAAAGCAGTTGACGGCCCTTTCAGGCTGTGGGCTGGAATGACTCAGGTCAGGTTAGGGGTGAGCTTGTGTTAGGACCTTGCAGCCACTACTGCTACTTCTCTTTGCTTCAGCAAAGGGGGAGCTCCCACTGTTGCTGCTGCTCCTTGCCCTGGCATGGGAGGAGCACCCTCACATTGCTAAACACCACCAAACCCCATATCCATGGGATGGATCCAATGGTCCCATGAGCTGGATTCAACCCATGTGCAGCAGGTTGCTGACCCTTAAGGTATGCTACACTTTTTCCCAGCACCCTTGAAAGCTCTAGGCCTGCACACACCAAACCTTAAAATCAGGTATGGAAATAAACTTTGGTTTGCCGCCCAGCTGCACTTGTGAGCTCTCTGCCTCTAGCAAACTTAAGAGTGCCTTTGAGGGGAGAGGGGTAACTTTCAATATGGCTTCACTGCCTCATTTTTAGGTCTGGTACATGAAGAGCAGGAATAAGTGTGTAAAGCCATGATTATTCTCCAGTACTCTCCAAGGTGCCATGAGGTGGCCACACAGATTCACCTGGAAAACTGGTATAAGTGGGTGTGTTTACACATGTAATTACGTACACTTAAATTTAATGTTCCTTTGTTTAAGGAGCATTAAGGAGATTTAGACACTTGTCTACATGTAGATATGTTAATGAGCATTAAGGCACATTAACTTTAGGCTCGCATAGCTAAGTCGCATTAGCCCATGTGTAGTCACACTAATGCACCTTAACATGGCGTGTATCCATTGATGCATACTGCGTTAATGTGCACTAATTGTCTACACATGGGTTAATGTGATTTAGCTATGCCATCTTAAATTTGATACTTACTTTAAGCAGGTATCAAATCTAGGTGGGATTAGCCTAAACTCACCATTTTTAAGGTGCATTAAGGGCACGCACATGTGGACACACACCCTTAATGCACCTTAAAAATGGCAGTTTTAGGTTAATCCAGCTTAAAAGGGCCAGTGTAGACAAGCCCAGTGTGTTCTCCTCCAAGACCTTTGCTGCTGTTGCTTTAAAAGTTGTTCCAATACCTTCACCTGACAAAAATAAGCATGTATAGTATTTTTAATTCTCCTGATATTACCTTGCACTTTGTGTTTTCATTTATACTTCCAAAATGTGAGCAAAGCATGAAAGTAAGTAATCCATTTTGCCCAGAGATAAAAGCCCTACATAAAGTTTTAGGCAGTAGAGAATCAAATGCTTGAAAGTCAGAGTCCTAAGAATACTGTAGTTGTGGGGCATCTGGATAGCATCTTACAATGATGTTAATCAAAATTCCAAGGACCAACTCAAGTGTTTGTGTTCAGTATGAATACATGGGAGGGACACAAGAATTGCTGGGATTGTGAACACAGGAGTGTTGCTGATGCCTATAATCCAGCAAAGGTAAATGTATATTTATGTCATGCATGTAACAATACTACACTAGAGTAGATTTTTTAAAAATCTGATTTAAATTTAGAATAAAAAAAAAATACACATACACAAGCCAAAAGAAAGAGAGACAGAGAGAGAGAGAGAGAGAAAAGAAGCAAAAGCTGGTTTCAAGAAAGGGTATTAATCCATTGGACTGAAAGGTATCTTCGCCTGGCAAACTTCTTTCATTTTAATCTCAGAAAGCATCTAAATTAATACATTAAACGTGCCAAAACTAACACACATGCATGAACTTGTCTATGCTTATGAACTAAACAATTTTAAAAGAACACAGGCAAGGGGAGTAGCTAGAAAGTGAAGACACAGCCACACCCATCTTTGTAAAGCATTTAAAAGTAAGGCAAGAAATTCTGGAAGGTGGGAAATAAAGTGAATGTGTGACTATGAGCTATTGACCATGGTAATACTAATGTATGCATCATTAACGCATAGCAATTGGTGGGCCAAGTCATCTTTCTCTCCCTGTGAGGAAACAAGACTCAGACAAATGACAATGACTAAATATCATTTGTTAATGATTATCATTAACTTTCATGGTGTTTCCTGATATTTTGAATGATTTCTACAGAAAGAGGCCTTGTGGCCAAGGTATGTGGAGTTTTGCAAGCTCAGGATTTTAGGCATCCATCATGCAATAAACAGCACAGCGAAGTATTTGAGATATTTATGTTATTTATGTGTGGGCCGCCTCCTGATCCCATCCATGTCGCCATGTGCGAGCCGGGAGCGATATGCGGACCCATCTTTGCGCACGCGGGCTGTGGCCAGCAGCCCGGGCACGGAGGGTCAGAGGAGACCGTGCGGCGGCAAGGCACGCACGGGCTAGAATTAGTCACAGAGGCGTAGTGGTTGATTTAAAGATTATTTTACTTACACCGAAGATGGTCGCGGTGCAGGCAGGAAAACTTGCTTGAGTTGCGGTTACAGACAGGAAAGAAGAGACGCAGACAAGAGTTCTAAACTCGCGAACTCTAGCCCAATCCGGCTGAAGGCTCTAAACACGCGAGCCCGTCTTGTCAACCGAAGAAAGTACTCGTACAAAAGAGCTCTGAATAAACTCACACGAAGTTTGCTAGGCTCCGTGGAACTTGTGCTCTGAGGTAGTCCGGTCATCTGAACAACTATGTCAGTTGTTCCAGCTGGCAAGGAATAGACTC
>NW_005841855.1:4981181-4993467 GCF_000455745.1 Alligator sinensis | reverse complement strand
CGCTGGGTCCGATAGGCTCCGCAGCGCTTAGAGATCTTCACACAGCGTGAAGTCTCCTCCTCCTGGTGTTCGTGGAGTCCTCCAACTTGGGCGGAAACCACCCAAGCCTCTTATATGGCTAGCAAGCCAATCATTAGCTGCCACGTGTGCATAATTTAACACAAGCCAATAATGGGGCTCGAATTAAAATACAAATGGCGGGAACTCCTTTGCACCGTGCATTTCTGAGATGCAAAAGAAATGCACCATGCAAAGAAAGCTATAAATTGGCGGGAAAATTCTCCGTTGCACTGGAGTTCTCCTTTGCAGCAGAGAACTCCACCGTGCAAAGAAGCTGCAATTTGGCGGGAAAATAATTTAGCAGTGCCGAAGCACACACAAAACAAAAATCACAACTTTGGGTTGTGACAATTTACTGTATTCAACACACTGCAGTGTAGAGCATGAAACACTCACTGGAAAAATTCTCATGAAAGTCTATGGAAGTTGAACTTGACCTCTGTAAAAAACAAGGGGCCTTTAGTACTTAAGAAGACCAGACCACATATATAGGTACCTAAATAAGAATATCTGTAACTAACATTCCAGTCACTTACGTTTGAACATTTTGTCCTATTTTATCTGTTTTAAAAATTTAAATCAAAAGGTATTTTTCTTTCATGAAAGGTTTCTATCAACAGGATATAAACATACATATATTATAAATGTATACAAGTAAAGGAATGGAATTTATCTAAGTACATGCAAGTATATTTGGGGCATATCCATACCTGCCTTTTGGGGCAAACTGAAGGTCTGCCCTCAATGGCACGCAGCCACGAGCCACACCTCCCCTTCTATAGTACCTTTATGATGTAGCATGCAGGAAACACAGCAGAGTGGGCCGATTGATTTCTGGAAGAACTAGATCAGGAACAGGAAACTCAAAAGAAATCCTTCTAGGGATCTCCCACACTTCTTTTCTTTCCATCTCTTCTGAATTCACTGCAGGGGGAGGAAACTAGTGGTTTACCTCTGGCCCCACAAAATTAGAATAGTTTCTAGGGTTATGATACACTGCTGCCCAAGAAAGAGGGTTGGCATTGTGGATGGTGGAATTGGGCTAGGGACAGACCTGGGAATGTCACTGAGAGAAGTTTGCCAGTACTGCAGATTCAGAAGGAAGTGCTATGTGAAATAACTAATAAAAAATATGTATTTGAAAATGTTCCTAATTACTTAATGTTTCACATAGTATATGAGTTATCATTCTATCTATGCAAGTTTCAAAGAAAAATGTTTTATTTTTTTATTTTCTAGAAAATGTTGAGAACAATAAAACAGCATAATTAAAGCCCTTATTTATGTAGGTAAAATTTCACATAAATCCTTGTTTAATAAAACACAGAGGGTGTGTCTACGTGCGCATTTACGCCAGCTTAAATTTACTGCACAATAAGTTACCGCGTGGCAAGCAGGAATAGGCCAGCATCTATACATGCACGTGTTAAAGCGCATTAACGCTGTGTGCAGACTGATTTGGGACTAAAGTTAGTCCCAAATCAGTCCGTACACACAGAGTTACTGCACAGCAAGGCATCTACATGTGCGTTACTATGCAGTAACTAATCGGGAGTAAATTTGATACCTACATGATGCAGGTATCAAACTTACACTCAAGTCAGTATAAGTTACCATATTTACTGCACAGCACGGGCATGCACATATAGACGTGTGCCCATACTGCGTAGTAATTTCAGTTACTGTGCAGTAAATGTGTGCTTGTTGAAGTGCCCAGAATCTGCTGTATTCCCATTGTATCAATGAAACAATACCAAGCCTAAATCTCTTCATTTTTACTTTAGTTGTTATTACTGTTATAGTAGTAGCTAGATGTTTCAATTAGGATTGAGGCCTTGGTAATTTACAAAGATTATGAACATCTTTGTCCTGAAACTTTGATTAATCAAATTTAGGACCATAAGGCACTGTTAGATCATCTACTCTGACCTCCTGTATATTATGGGACATTTTATCCAGTTACCCTGTACTGAGTCCAGTCACTTGTCTTTGATTAAAGCATAGTTTGAGTTTGACAATATAAAATATTTCAGAAAATCATTCAACCTTCTACCAAGAGGTAGAGTGAGACTCACCAGTCATCCTTACCGTTACAAATTTATGCTAACATTTAATTTGAATGAGTCTAGCTTCAGCTTCCAGAAATTGGTTTTAAATTACCATTTTTTTCTGCTAAAATAAAGAGCCTTTTGTATCAAGTACTTTCTTCCCAAGAGAGTACTTCTGCACTGTAAACAAGGCATCATTCAATTTTATTTTGATAAGTTACATACATTGAGCTATTTACTGTAATGCATTAATTTTTTTCCCAGTTTTCAAATATTTTTGTGGCTATTCTTTTCTATTCATTTTCAAAATGGGAATTTCAGTGTCATTTTCACAGAAAACATGTGTGGAGATAAAATCATTCCTCTGTTCCAATTTGCTGCTATCAAGTGTCACAGCTATTTTTGCCACAGCATTATTATGAAACTTCATGTGTTTTTGCTTGTAATTCCTTTCAGAATTACCACCTTTCGGGGATGGCTGGCCTACCTTTTTCTAAGATAGGTAACTTTACATTTGCCTGTATAAAAATAGTAGTTGTTTGAATGGGCCTATATTACCAAGAGATCCAGACTGTTATAACTGTCCTCTCCTTGTCTTTAATTCCCAGTCTTTCTGTTATTCACATATTTTAGCAGCAGCAATTTTATGCTTTGAGATCATTACCAAAAACATCAAATAATAATAGGTTTAGTATGGATCCCTGAGGAACACAACCAAATTTAACCCTAATTTGATGATGGATCCCCATTAACAACTACTTTGAAACCTGTTATTTAGCCAAATATCAAACCATTTAACATGTACTCTACCAATATACACTAGTGCTAATTTTTTAATCACCATGCCAAGCAGTATTAAGTCGTATGCTTCAGAAATTTTTGTAGATTATATCTACAGAGTAAATTTGTCTTCGTAAAGAATGAAATCAAGTTTGCTTGGTAAGAACTATTTTCTATAAAACCATGTTGACTGCCATTAATTATACTACATCAATCTTTTAATACTTCATCAATAATATCCATTAATTATACTACATCAATAATAGCCAATAATTATTGATGTATACTACATCAATAATAGCCATTAATTATACTACATCAATCTTTTAATACTTCATCAATAATCCCCTTTTCAGCTATTCCACTATTTTTTCCAAGATAGATGTTAGGCTAATCAGCATCCGTGGCTCCGTACCACCCCTACACCGAGGCCCAAGCCTCACAGATGTTAATGGTCACACCAGCCCCATACTAGTCTCCTGAATCCTCCTTTGATCCCTCTGCTCTGGCTGCCTACACCGCCTTCATCCGGGGTGCCGAGCTCCTTGTAGCTGGCTCCCCTCTTGGGTATGGTCCCCACTCAGGACCTTCGGCCATACACAGGTCCTGGCCTCACCTCAAAGGCGAAGTGGGGTCCCAGGCCCACAACTCTGGGTGCTCCTTGCGCTGGATGCCTGGCCCTTTTGACCTTCTTGGCCCCAGCACTGACCAGTCGAGGGGGCACTCTACCTCCAGCCTCACTAGCCCTACACTCTCTCTGGGTCCCCCTTCCTGGATGTGGGGAACTGGGGTACCTCACACCACAACTGGTGCCCCAGGGTTTCACAGGGGACTCTTATTCCCCACTGGGGCAGCAGGCTGTGGTGCTACTACGGATGTTACATTTGACCCACACTCTACCTCCCAGCAGTGCATGACTTACCGGGGTCAGGACTTGCCTCTCTCACTCTGGGGCTGAGCCCCCCATTCACTCGGCCTCTGACCCAAACTTTGGCCTCAGGTGTTCAAAGACTTCCTGGGCCTATTCCCCTTGCTTGGGTCTCCACGTTGCCCCCCCTCACTTGGGGGTCCAGATCTCTGACCCTTACAAGGGGCTACCCCCTCACTGGTGCTCCATAACTCTGCCCCTCACTTGGGGTGAGCATACTGCCTCTAACTTGAGGCTACTGATCTCCACCCCTTCACTGGGGCTACCCCGTCACTGGAGTCCTAATTTCTGCTCCCTCTCCCTTGGGGCTCCAGACCACTCCCTCACTGGGGGGCCACAGGGTTTACTCCCCGGTGGGATCAGGTAGCCACAGCCGTGCCTGGCCCCAACTTTCCTTCTCAGGGTCTCACACCCCTACAGGGCTCAGGTGTCCACAGCCATGCCTGGCCCCAACTTTCCATCTCAGGTCTCATACCCCTGCAGGGCTCAGGTGGCTACAGCCAGGCCTAGCCCCCCTCTTCTCCTTGGGGCTTGCACCCCCACGACTACCTCTGATGGTAAGCAAACCCACCCAAAGGTGAGGGCTAGGGTTAAGGCACCCCTACCCACCTTTCACCGGGGTGGTAACTGGCCTGGTATTTCCTGGGGGCTCCCACCCCACTGAAAACCCCCCCAGGCACCCACTCCCGGCAGGGTGCAGTTTTAGGTCATGCCCAGGACCAGGAGCCTCCTGACTATCCCCTACAGCTCCTCCCTTACCTCCAGATGATACCTGTAGCCAGGCAATGCTGTTGCCTGACTTCCAGCAGCAAAACTGCCCTGTTTATATGGGCAGCCCTAGGTCCAAAATGGCTGGCCCCATCAGGCACCTGTCAGCTGCTGGCTTCAGGCCCTTAAAGTGGCAGGCACCTACAGTGCCCTGCCACACACACCATGAGATCTTTTAAAGGATGCTACAGGGTGCCGTGCAATATTAGAATTCTTAGCTGTGCAAAACACCTACACATTATTCACAAAATCAACCCAGAATTTTCAAATATGAATACCCTTGTGTCAAAAACATTCTGCCTGTTGTGGTCCTTGCAAATTCTTTGCAATCATAGAATCATAGAAAGTTGGGGTTGGAAAAGACCTCAGGAGGTCATCTAGTCCAACCCCTGCTCAAAGCAGGACCATCCCCAACTAGATCATCCCAGCCAAGGCTTTGTCTAGCCAGGTTTTGAACACCTCCAAGGATCGAGCTTCCACCACCTCTCCGTAGTAGAATAGCTCTATTATTTTCCCATAAAAAAATGTGTGAAAGTGAAGAACTGGTATTTTTGACTGGTGCCAGGGGTTTAACAAAGTTGAGAACCACTGAATTAGGATTATGCACAATTTGAAGAACCTAGCTCCTTTTCAGAACCTGAATGACAGAATTTGGGTTTCACAATTGTTGATTCTGTCTCTCCTTTCTTTTCTCTTACCTTAACATTAATTTGCTTCATAGGGAAAATATAGAGAAATAGAACTGAAGGGGACCTCAAAAGATTATCTACAACCCGTGCTCATTGCAAGGTCATTTCTGTCTAAACCCATCCCACCCAGACAAATATTTACCTAATCTGTACTTAAAAACTACCAGTAACAGACTGTCTATGACCCCTTCCAGTATGTACTTTTCTCTTAATAATCAGTTCTCTATTGGAATTTAAAACTGTTATGTCTTGCCTGTCATCAGTGGACACAGAGGACACCTGAATGGCAAAAAATCTTTTTTGTACTGGAAGACTGTTATCAAACCCTCCTCATTTTTCTCTTCTCTAAACTAAAATGTACCAGTTCTTACAACCTTTCTTCATATGCTTTGTTCAAAGATATTTAACATTTTTGTTGCTTTCCTCTCAACTCTTTCCAGTTTGCCCATATCTTTCTTAAAATGTGATGCCCAAAGCTGGGTGCAATCTTCTATGTGAGCAGTGAAAGAATCACTTCCCATTACTTCTATACAACTCCCCTATTAATATATATCAATAAGGTAAAATAATATTACACTGTTTATTTATATTCAGCTTGTAATCCACTATGACCCTAACTCTTTTTCTGCAGTACAGCAGCCTAACCAGCCATTCCCCATATAGTATTGTATATGTTTTTTCCTAAACATAGTAGTTTTGAATGTCATCCTATTTCACACCATTTTTCCAACTCATAAAGGCCATTTTGAATCCTAATCCTCTCCTCTTAAGTTGCCTACTGCTCAACCAGCTTGGTGCCATTTTCAGCTGAAAGTGTACACTCAGTTCCACTCTCAGGCATCTTGTTCAGCAGTTTGATAAAGCAGTCTAACTTAAATTGCTTAAGTCTGATACCACATTGATTCAGGTCTATCTTAGACCAGGTTACGCCATTTTTAAACCAGTCTATGTATGCTAAACTTCTGTTCGGGTAGGGGTGTAGACTGGCTCTGATCACTTATACCAGTTTATGTGTAATGGTTGTACCTGGCCTAAGTATTGATAAAAGAACTAAAAAGTACCAGACTCAGCACAAACCTTTGCTGAATTCCACTTCATACCACTTTTCTAACCATCAGGAGAGACTTCTAACATTATTACTTTCTCACTACTACAGAGATCCTCTCTATTTCCTATGTCCTATTACTGCCTACTTCCTATGTCCTATTCCTATTTAAGGAAAAATTTCAGAGTTCTTTGGGTTTATGCTGTTTACGGGTTGGATGACATATTAAATCACATATGTTTTAAAACATCCTCTTGATAAGTATCCTTGAGCGAACATATTTATATGATGTTGAGTACAAGGAGAAGAGGAGATTTGTATTGACTGCCAAATACAACAGGAACCTGTTTGATTTCTTGAAGAAATCTTGCCAAATGATTCTCAAGTAGCATGCTTCTCAAGAACTGTGTGTACGCCAGTTTATCACATTCATCTGTAGCGTGATTTAAATAGTGTTGATTTAACATTGCTTTGAGAATCAAATGATCTTATCAACTTTATGTTGTTTCCATATATGAATAAATCCAACTACTGCATATAACTAATTAGTACTGTGATGTATAGTAGTACCATCCCCTCTACTAAATACAGTAGCAATGTCATTTGACAGATTTGCCAGTACTCTTTTCCTTATCTCTGTAATCCAATCTGCTATCCTTCTGGTATTTGCTTTTCATAACATCCAAGTGTAATGTTTTCAGGATAGAATCAAATAGTTTTTCCTTGTTTATATGAAAACAGAAGGTGTGAACGCATATATTACTGTTTGATTCATGGCTCTTTTGGTTACATTAAATCTAAAAGATATTGCTACAGTAAAAATATGGTTTAAATAATCCCTTCATATGGAAAAAAATCATAGGAGAAAAAAAACCACACTACCTTGGTGTACTCTGTATAGTTTACCTTGATTGCATGGAATACCAACATACATTATTCACTGCAGTGAAAGGTTTTGATAGGTTTACTTGCTAAGCTACATTTGTGAATATTGTTTTCATATGTAGTGCTTTTCATAGTAATGTGTGCTGAACTCTTTCAGAAAACACTTATAGAAAAACACAGGAATCCTTATGCCTGATTCTTTTCAGAAGGGAACCTAGAGATTACTTCCACAATTTAATGATATGCATCAAGAGCATAGGAATATTTTCCTACAAACTGATTTGTCTCATGCAGTAGAAACATACCCAAATGTGCTTGGATAAGTTCAAACTAAATCAATTTGGATAAATATCAGATCAAATTACAATGATGTGATATTATGTCCTTGACATGCAACATTTGTAATAAAAGGTCTCAATTTATCGGAATAAATTCTATTCTCTCTCTCTCTCTCTATGTATATTGAAGTGCCTTTAGCCTCTGTTCTGATCTGGCATATTTTTCTTCTTTATTTTTTGCTGTGACCTTCTAGCACAGTAGGGGGGCAACCTTCTTGGCAGTCATGCAACAAACTATCTTGTACCTTCCCCAAATACCATTCCAGTCCCCTTTCCCCTGTCTGATCCAGCCCTATGCTCCCTGCCAAATCAGCTGTTCTGCTTTTTGCCTCCTGCCCTATCCACTACTGTGCTGTCTGTCCCTTTCCTGATCTGCTGTATGCCACACTGTAACCAGTTGGGATCCTAGGGGCAGCTGTGATGCCCTCTGATGGCCCCGTAACCCATACCCTGCTCTCACCTCTAGGTAACTCTCCCCTCTATCTCACCCGCCATCCCTTGATGTACTTATTGGGTTGAACGGGAGGCTGTCTCGAGAATCCTAGAGTGAGCCTTACTTTGTTCAGTAGATGGTAGGTCCCTCCTGGGCACCACTGGCCTCAATCCACCCTTCAGCTGTTTGGTCACTCTCAGCCTGCCCATGTCCCTGGGGCACCTTACAAACCTGTAATGATGACGATGCGTCAATATCATTGATGATATTTGTAATTCACAGAAAAATACTGATCAAATTTGAACTAGGATTTCCACTTTTGTGGGAGAAAAACTAAATGTCTTCTCTGTTTCATTCTAGAGGTACTAAGAGAGTTGCAGGATGGACCTCTCTGTCATGCCTCGGCAAATAAGAAAACTATTACATCTGTTTTTAGGGGAGATTGGTAATACAGGACGCCAATTTTTGGGTTAATCCCAGCCTCAGAAAAGCAAATCTTTGTCATGGTACTTCTATGACTTTAATCCTTCTGGGTTTTGGGTGACATTTTTGACAAAATTGTGAAGAAACAACTTTAATATCATTCAAGGTTATAGAAAACCTTATTTCCTTTTTTTCAAGTCAGCATTTACCTAATCAGAGCTATTCTTTTTTATTCAAAACTTCCTTCTAGTAGTGAGCACATATCAGGATTCTTTTGAATATGATAGAAATTAAAAATCTTGAATGATGTATTTAAGTATGTAAATTAAATAAGATCATAGAATCATAGAAAATTTGGGTTGGAAGGGACCTCAGGAGGTAATCTAGTCTGACCCCCTGCTCAAAACAGGACTGTCCCCAACTGGATCATTCCACCCATGGCTTTGTCAAGCTGGGCCTTAAAAATCTCCAAGGATGGAGATTCCACCACCTCTCTGGGTAAGCTTTTCCGATGCTTTTCCACCCTCCTAGTGAGAAAGTTTCTCTTAATATCCAACTTCCTGCTGCAGGTTAAGACCATTGCTCCTTGTTCTGTCATCTGTCACCACTGAGTCTAGCTCCATCCTGTTTGGAACCACCCTCCAGGTAGTTAAAGGCTGCTATTAAAGCTCCTCTCAGTCTTCTCTTCTGCAGAATAAATAAGACCAGTTCCCTCAGCCTCTCCTCATAAGTCATGTGCCCTAGTCCCCGAACCATTTTTGTTACCTTCCGCTGGACTCTCTCCAACTTGTCTGCATCAAACCTCAAAGACGGAGGTGAGGCTAATGTCTGGGAGTCAAACTGGGAATGGAATGTGTCCCAGAAACTCATAATTCAGGGATACTTTTTGATCCCCGCTTGCTTTTAGATTTTCAGGTGGTAGTAGCAGCCAAAACACTTTGTTTTTCAGCTGTGTTATTTACTTTTGTTGTATACCTTTCCACAGTTATTCATGCTCTCATAGTTTTCTAACTGGATTATAGCTATAGATACCCTTGAACAGGCTCAGATGCTACAGCTAATACAGAGGATTGCTCACCTGCTTGATAATATTAACCATAGGATGCATTCTAATTCCTGGACTGCACTGATTTCCTGTTTCCATCCCAGTGACACAGTTCTGTGAAACCCTAAATAGTTGGATGCTGGCTACCTGAAAAAACTGTTCCCCTACTCTAATTGCTACCTGTGAACTAGGAAACGTCTGATATCTAGGACTGGATACAGGTATTTTATAGAGTTTCTTTCATTCCAGTATTCACTTTTCCAACTGGCCCTGTGTATTCTCAATAAGTTGGCCTTTCATGAATGATGTCAAGTTTATCCAGACCTTTTCTCAGGACCTTACCTTACGGGGGCATTTTGTATAGTGGTTAGATACAACAACTGTATTTTAAAATCTAGATAAAAAGAATGTATTTCAAATTTTATAAATAAAATATGCAGTATTCCTTTAAAATAACATGTAATTAGATTTTCTTTTATATTTTGAAAGCATACATTTTAAATTATTTTGGCAAAAAGCCACTATCTAGATTTTGAATGCATGAGCACAATGAAGCATATACCTGTAATGATCTCATATTTCCAAAAGAATCCAGTGAAAATCAAGTTTTGCTATGATGAAAGGCATGTTCATACCTTAAACAGTGCACCTTTTAATTGTGACTTATAATTATTTTTATATTAGCACGTTGATGTAAATCACTGAATAAGAACAAGAAAAGCAAGTCAAATTATGTTAGAGTATAATGTTTTAGATATAAACACATTATATAAACATATATTTCACAGTTAGAGTGGCCAAGGTCTGGAATGGGCTCCCAAGGGAGGTGGTGCTCTCCCCTACCCTGGGGGTCTTCAAGAGGAGGTTAGATAGGCATCTAGCTGGGGTCATCTAGACCCAGCACTTTTTCCTGCCTATGCAGGGGGTTGGACTCGATGATCTATTGAGGTCCCTTCCGACCCTAACATCTATGAATCTATGAATCTATAAGATATAACTTAAAATGTAAATAAAGCACAATTTTTAAAAATTATTGTGAAATATGAAATTTTATATACTTTTTGGATGGGTTTTTGATTTGCCAAAGCAAACATTATAAAGGTATCGGGCCATATTCTTCAGTCTTATTCAAGCCAAGTTCATGTAGGAATGAGTAATGTCTGAAGCTTTAGGCCTTTAGACTTTAATTATTCCTGCAATTAAATACAAGCTCCATGCCATCCCCTTTGATGGATTAATAATTAAGGAAGGCAGAGATTTAAGTGCTAGTAGTTTTTTAGGTAGGGTCATTCTTGCTTATTGTTTATGCACTTTTTATATGGCATCTGTATGTCTGACCTAAATGAAGAAAATCTTACATATTAACTCCCCACAATAAATAGAATAACTAATGATCTGATGCTTAACAAAAAATGTGTGTCTTGACCCATATTCTGAAGATTAGTCAATATGGGTGTGGTAGTCCACCAAAGGAGCATGTTTCAGAGCTAATGTCCCTGCACTGCAAACACTTAGTTTAGGACCTGCTTACTAGAGTAATGGACTGCACAAAACACCTCTGGAAAGCAGATGAAAAGATGACTTCTGTGCTTTTTCAGTAGGTCCTTGATGGTGTGTTGGTCTAAGCAACTTTAAGCATCCAGGATGCAGAATTAGATCATGTCTGATGGAGCCTATGGATTAAGAGATTATTGGTGAAGAACAGGAAACATCCCCTTTTCCAATTTCATGTCCTTCTATGCCACCAGCAAGTAGGAAGTAGTGTAGGAGTTACACCACTGGCCTTATATATATTCAGGTGACTCGTCATGGGCAACTGGTGCTACCTTAGTTAGGGGGGGCACGTGCTTCCCCAGCAAACAATCAGCGACCAGGGGAGGTGTCCTCCCACTGCCGATCCCACTGACTGGATGGGGGGGTATCCCCATGGCTGCTCGCAAGGTGACCAATCGCTGTGGCTGCTGCTGGAAGTGGCTGCAGCCACTTTTGGGAGTGCCACAGTGCTTGCACTCTCTGGCTGGTGCTTGCAGGGGGGGCACCGGTACTCCTGCCTGCCCCTCTGCCCGTCGCCTGAGTGGGGAGCATGGCCTGATAGAAGGTGCACCAGTGCTCTCAGGGGGTGCACGTGCACCCCTGTATACTCCCTACATGTCACCACTGTGACTTGTCTTGCACTGAGGTGGGCTTTTTGTTGCTATTTACACGGGCTCTGTGACCAGAAAACATGGAACAAAACACCATAGCTTGTCCTACATTTTGAGTTCCTGCCTCCAGCCCTCAAGAACACATATCAGGTAATTTTCAACATAAGTATGCCAACTGATCAAAGCTATTGCAATGGTGCATACATACAAAGGCAACCCCTAAAGTAGACAGATATTAGGTGTGTGTGAAGAGGCTAGTATTTGCTTCAGATTTGGATTTGGCCAGTTCGGGGTACAGTGATTCGATTCACTCACTGGCTGGTGCCCGGGGGGGGGGGGGGGGGCAATTCCCCCTGTCCCACTGCCATGTGGGGGGCTCTGCCATGAGCCACCCGACCGACCCCTGCCCACTCTCCCAGACCCTCCAATGGCTGACCTGCCTGGCCCCAGCTCCCAGCTCTTTGAAAAAAAAAGCCCCCACTCACTGGCTCCTGCCAGGTGGGGAGGGAGGGTGTGATCCCCACTGCCCTGCATTGTGTGGGGGGCTCTGCCATGAGCCCCCAGAAGCCCCAAAGCTGCTGCAGCAGTCTGTGAGTCCGGAGTTTTGGGTTTTTTTCTTTTTTTTTAAGAGCTGGGAGATGGGGCAAGTGGGGCAGCCATGGGGGGGAGGGGCTGGGGGGGGGAGGGGGGGCAGGCAATG
>NW_005841855.1:4976925-4981094 GCF_000455745.1 Alligator sinensis | reverse complement strand
CGCGGACGTGAGGGGGGTCGGGGGAGCAGGCAGGAAATGGGGTCGGGCAGGGGTCCCCCCATGGTCCCCTCCCCACTCCTCCAGTCCCCCCTCCCCCGCCCACTACTTATCAGCATGGAGTCTAGGTCCAGCTCCCTGCGGCAGCCACTGGGGACTGCCCCAATCTGTGAAGCCCTCTGAATCTTTTCCGAATTGATTCGGAGAGCTTTAAATTGATTTGGGCCTTTTAATTGGTCCCTGATTCGATTCGGAGATTTGGCTGCCAAATTGGGCTGAATCTCCTCTGAATCGAATCAGCACTCAAAGCTGCACACAGCCCTACCAGATATTCAATAATATAGGCCTTTACTGGTTAAAAGCAATGCCTTAAAGTATGCTTGGAATTAGCTAGAAGAAAGTGCATTAAAATAGCCAGGTATTTCATGTAATCTCGCTAACCAATAGGGCTATGAGAGGCTTTGGACAGAGTTTCGGATCTGGAAAAGCTTTGGACACTGAACTGTCCGAAGCAGCATGTCCAGATTAAAGCGCTGGCTTTGCTAGGCTTTCTGAAGTGGTTCGGAGCTCCCGAAGCGCTTTGGAAAAGCTTCGGAGCTGCTTCAGAGATCCAACCATAGTGTATAATGGGGAATCAATGACATATCTATAACTTTGTTGTGTTTTGTCTGATTTAGATGAAATTTGCAGAGATTGTAGTCTCTGCAGAGAGCATGAATCCTGCCAAGTTTCAAGAAGATCAGTGCAGGGGTTCGGAGGGAATTGCACCCCAAATTCATAAAAGCAAAACTGATGTCATGTGTTTGTGTTACATCACAGGGGGGTAAAAACTACAGGTATAGTAGCCCCTGGTGAGGCCACCAAGCCTGCCAAGTTTCAAGAATATTGCTGCAGGGGTTTGAGGGGAACTGCACCTCAAGCTGCGGACAAGCAAAACTTGTGACATGGGTGACAGTGTGTGTGTTAAGGCACAGCAGAGTGAAGGCTGCAGGGATAGAAGCCCCTGCTGAGGCCATGATGCCTGCCAGCTATCTAGGTGATTGGTGCAGGGGTTCTGGGGCCCTGCACCTCTAGCTGCTGACAGACAAAACTCATGACATGGGTACTTCTGAGACTGACAGTCTCTGTCTTGGGGCGTGGGAGACACTGTGGCAGGCTTGGCTGCTAAGCTGCTGTGTTACCAGTTACCAATCAATCATGATTGACTCAGGGACCAGCTCAATACACAGTACCTAGCTAATGTAGCCAGTTAATTACCCCAATTAACACCTAAAAAAGCGGAGACTAAGGAGAGGAAATAATCAATACAGACAATCAACTGCCCCAAGACAGAGACAGTCAGTTGAACATGCACCCATGTCATGAGTTTTGCCTGTCAGCAGCTAGAGGTGCAGGGCCCCAGAACCCCTGCACCAATCTCCTCAACAGCTGGCAGGCATCATGGCCTCAGCAGGGGTTACTATCCCTGCAGCCTTCACCCTGCTGTGCCTTAACACACACAGTGTCACCCATGTCACGAGTTTTGCTTGTCTGCAGCTTGAGGTGCAATTCCCCCCAAACCTCTGCACTGATCTTGAAACTTGGCAGGCTTTGTAGCTTCACCAGGAGCCACCACCCTGGCAGTTTTCACCCCACTGTGTTATAACACATATATGTGACATGAGTTTTGCTTTCAAGAATTTGGGTTACAGTTCCCCCAAAACCCCTGCACTGATCTTCTTGAAACTTGGCAGGCTTTGTAGCTTCACCAGGAGCCACCACCCTGGCAGTTTTCACCCCACTGTGTTATAACACATATATGTGACATGAGTTTTGCTTTCAAGAATTTGCGGTACAGTTCCCCCCAAACCCCTTCACCGACCTCCTTGAAACTTGGCAGACTGCATGCTCTCAGCAGGGACTATAAAATCATACAAAAAACAACAAAGTTATAGATATTTCATTGATTCCCCATTTTACCCTATGGACAGATCTCCGAGGCGGCTCCGAAGCTTTGGAGCCAATTTGGCTAGATCGAAGCAGAAACCCGGTCCAGTGCTCCGGATCGGATCTCTGGCATCGGAAGTGGCTGGATCTGAAGCTATCAAACAGGTGAACAATCCCATTTTCAACTAGCTGAAGCTTCAGAGAAATTTTCAATGGTAGCTACATCCAGCTAGTGCTTTCTCCAGATGCCAAAGACATCAGTGTTTACAGCAAGTTCTGAATGAACAAGGAAAAGCAGATGCCCTAAAATATTCCCATTTTTACTCCTGTGAAATTTCTATTGAGATTAATGGAAGTTTTGCAAAAATGGTTACGGCATTTATGACTGAAGTGAACTGCTAAAACACCTCTTCTTTTAATGTAGTTACTTTTATTAGTGTGCTCTGGTTTGCAGTTTGCAAAATAGGATGTATTTTGAAATTGTACTAAAACTAACATTATAAATACTGCTGAAATTTAGGATTTTTTAGTTAATTTTATGTGCACATATGTTACATACATGTAACAGAGCAATTATACTTTGAATATGTATTTATTGCAGTGCCAAGAAATCCGAGAATGTTGTTTGGTATTTTCTAAAACTTCTCAAAGACTAGAGTAAAAATATACTCTAGTCCATATATAGAGAGTATATTTTTACTCTAGTCTTTGAGAAGATTTAGAAAATACCAAACAACATTCCCAGATTTCTTGGCACTGCAATATATATATGGACATACATACACAATGAAAATAATCTATTAATCTATTATTGAACATTTAACAAATTAAGTCTTGAATTATTGTTTTGAGTTTATCTATCTATACAGTTACAAGTATGTGTTCAGTGGAGTGGAATGCTAGGATTAGAACTTTTATAAAAGTTTGGAAGCAACTGAGACTGGGCAGATGGAGATGATGGAGGAGTGTTGAAAATGGGGAAGGAAAAGAATAAATAACATATAGTGATAGCATCAGGCTCTACAGAGAAGAGAAATAGGAGATAGTCCTGCACTAGTAACTTTTCATTACAGACTAAATTTAAAATGAGAAGTATCATGAAGGAACTGAAGGGGAAATGAGTTGAAGGAAGAAAAAAAGAAAAGAAAAAGGAAACAAAATAAAAAGCCCAAAGAACAAGGAATACACTGACAGGCAAAAACCACCCCCCCCCACCAAAAACTGGCAGAACAAGAAAAACATTCTATGATAGCTGCCTTAAGCTGTGAACAAGCTCTTAGTCATCTCATACAATGCTGCCTACTAGTTAAGTATCAAAATAAAAGCTCTGGGTTCAATGTACAAGACAACAGGTACTACAATATTTTTGTAACATGAAGTTTCAGGATTTTAACCATTTAATCACAATACAGTATGAATCATCCAATTAAATTTAACCAAATTGCTATGCTGACACCTAACTAAGTATTTGAAAGTGCAATCACCTATTGCAAAGAACTTACTAATATAAGTACTTGTTTTAAGAAATGTTTGCAGGTTTGGGCTCAAATTAGACAAACAGCCAAACAGCCTGACATTTTATTATTTTGATGGTGGGACAGGACCTGGTATTATTTCAACAGTCATTGCGGTACTCCAACTCATTTCAACAGTCACTGCGCAGTCAACAGTAGCTTTGCCAGAAGCCATAAACATGGGTTAACACACAGGTGTGCTACTCCATGAGAAGTCACAGTCTGCCTTCAACTTTGTCTCTGCTGCAGAAGGGATACATTCTGCACAGGCCTAAAACTTGGTGGAGTGTATGTTCCTTGGCCTATCTAACACAGGAATTGCTATGGATCAGAGATGTAATGATGCAGCTAGACAAGGTTCTTTGGGTAAATGTGATATCTTTTATTAGACCAACTAAATAGTTGGAAAAAATTGTTCTTCGCAAGCTTTTGGGAACAAACAACCTTCTTCAGGTATTGGAGAGAGTCTGTTGTTGGCCTGGGTGCTTTCCTAGGTAGAGTAGAAGCCATATTGGGTAGAAGCCTGAAGAAGGGTGTTTGTTCCCAAAAGCTTGCGAAGAACAATTTTTTCCAACTATTTAGTTGGTCTAATAAAAGATATCACATTTACCCAAAGAACCTTGTCTGCCTATGTTCTTAGACCAACATGGCTACAAGCAACAACCTTGATGCAGCCAGGCCCTTGGGGCAGCTGCCACACATGGGGGAGCAGCAACTTCCAATGCCCTGGTT
>NW_005841855.1:4973833-4976894 GCF_000455745.1 Alligator sinensis | reverse complement strand
TTTCCCTAAGTTGGTGAAAAGAGTTGCTGTCCTAGTCACCCTGCCCTAGTTACACCACTGCCATGGATGAGATGGAAGAATATGGTTTATGCTCATTCCTATTTCCCAGTCCTTGACATTCACTTTCTACCCAGCACACAGAAATGGGGGAAGAAGGATGTAATGGCTCCCTGGAGATTTGTCTCCCCCTCCATGCTGCCACTCACAATATAGCTGGAAAGCAGAAAGGAGGTGCCTTACACTTTTTTTTTTTACCAGACTGTACAGACCTATAAGGCAGATCACCATTAGGTCTTTCCTTTAGCCTTAGGCTAGAGAAAATGGGTAGGAAGGATTTACTAGGAAAAAAGAAAAACAGGGAGAAACACCCTTTCCCTAGCTTTCAGCTTCTGAAGTCCATGTTTCATTTTCAAGAAGAAGGCTCGGTATGGATGGCATGCTCCATATGTGGCTCTATTTTCTTCAAACCATACAAGCTCTCTGTGTGCACATCTCCTATTCATCAGGGCTGTAGTGTATACATTTGAGGGATTAACAGGGTTTGAACAGCTTGAATAGGACAGTTAGTTCCCGATCTTAGACCCAACACCATCATTGTCCTGTAATCATGATGGAAGGTTCACTTTTTATATTGTTTGTTTAGTTTTTGTCTTACATGTGAAAGCTTGTCTAACTTTACCCCAACTACATAGTCCAATAACAGACATCACCATGAGAAATCCTCACCTCTCTCTAAAAATAAACTACTCATCTTCACTTCCGCTGCTGTTCAGTTTCATTTTCTGTACAGTAGCGCAGTAGTTAATTTATCCACGGTATAATGCAGGTATTACAGTGTAGAAAGGGCCAAAGGATGTCTGGATTTTTCAACTGTTTGAATAATAATAATAAACCCTTTAAAATATTTCTAATGAATCTTAACCCCCCCACACACACACATTACACACATCATGCAATTAACTGGTTAACTGCACAATTACTTTAGACCAGTTACATGTGCAAAGTAACTATCATACCATAAAAAGATCCACCCAGCTGGAAAATGTATAATAACTTTATAGCTATGTCTCTATCCAGCTTTAATAAGCATGTATAGCAACATGGCTATGCCCCCACAAGAAGGGTGCACCATGTGCTGCCACAGCTGGGAGCACCCCATGGCTACTGCAGCTAAGTCCCATTTGCTGCATGGGATGCTGCCATAGCTGAGAATCCTGTCAGATAGGGGACTTGCAGATGTAGGAGCTTGCTACTTGCTGGTGCAGGAGGGGTGCAGGATGGTGACCCCAGGCTCCCCCTGTACTGGCAATAAGGTGTAATTGAATGTGATGCTGGATCCCAGGGTCCTGCTCTGCATTAAAACTGGAAAGATACCTGCTATAGTGATGTTACACATTTTCAAGCACTAACTTGGTAAGTGGTTGGCTCTTTTTACAGCTGGATGAGTCCTTTTGTAGGATGGGATAATTACTTTCCTGGGGCAGACAAGGTTCTTTGGGTTAATCTAATATCTTTTATTAGACCAACTCAAATAGTTGGAAAAAAATCTTTGCAAGCTTTTGGGCAGTACCAGCCCGTCCTATACTGAGAAACCTGTGGCCGCAGGGGGCCCCCCAGCTAAGGCCCCCCCTGCGTCTGGCTGCTCCCCACCCCGTCCTCCACAGCCAGCTTCTTTGGGGCAGGAGACCCCAAAACTATTTCCTGCAGGGGGGCCCAAAAATTGTGGGCTGGCCCTGCTTTCGGGCACAAACACCCTTCATTAGGATGAGGAAGAATTTGCAGTTGTTCTGTGTTCTTCCTGGATGGAATGAACAGGGAAATTTATTGTGGGCTTCACCAGAAAATTGTGTAATAAATGTAAGTTGTAGCCAGGGCCTGCCACCATCATGCCTCCTGCCATGCACCTGTGGTGCACTTGGGTGGATCCTATCACACCTTCACCTGAAGATCTAGAGGGCGCCTGACTGGCTTCTGTGGTAAAGTGTTTTCTGAGCCACAACCCCCCTGGGAGTTAAAAGAGCTGGAGGTGGAAACAAAATGTTCTCCCATTCTAGGAGGATTATAGCACTGCCATTCATAGAATCATAGAAAATGAGGGTTGGGATGAAGCCCACAGGAGGTCATCTAATTCAGTGGTTCTCACCCTTTTTCCTACTGGGACCCATTGGCAAAGATCCGTGGCCTATCTGGATCCACAACCCCCTGGCCCTGCTGGTGCCCGACTCCCAGTACCCTGCTCCCCCTGGACATGCTGGTGTCCCTCACTCCTGACCTGCAGCCCCCTTCCCCCTCCCCCAGCCCTGATGGAGGGGCCCTCAGCTGCCCCCATCCTGATTGGGCTGAAGCACGGTGGCTGCTGTGGCCCTGGCTCATGTTGGTGGCAGCGGAGTGAGTCTGGCATAGGCTGGAGGGAGGAGAAGGAGAGAGACCTGTGGCACCTCCCCTTGCTCTGGGCTGGGGCTGTCGTGCCACACCAGGCAGCGTGGTCATGGGCCCTCCTGGCCCCCAAGCAGTGTCACCCGGCCACCCCGCCCCTGTGAGCATGGGCACCAGCCCCGGTGCCACCAGCCCGGCCACACAGGTCTGCTTTGCCCCCTTCCCCACTGGCCTTCCCACCACCCCTCTGCCCTTCCGCAGCTTGTGACCCTTTGAAATATTCTTGCAACCCACTTTTGGGTTAGACCCCATGGTGTGAGAAACACTGATCCAGTCTAACCACCTGCTGAAAGCAGGACCATCCCCAACTAACTATCCCCCAAGATCATCCCAGCTTTGTCTACCTGACTCTTAAAAACCTCCAAGGATGGAGACTCCACTTCTCTGGTTGTCCTGTTCCAGTGCTTTACTACCCTCCTCGTGAGAAAGTTTTTCTCATATCTAACCTAAATATCTTTGCTGAAACTTAAGGTATGGGTATTTCCACATTTCTGGGCTTTGCTGGTTGCCCCCATGCCCCTTTTTCTGCTACGTGTGTCAGGGTGGGGGTTTTTTAAGCCTTCTCAGTGATATTGGGTATTGGTTACAGCCCAGACTGGGGACTTTGACTGGGGTGTGCCAATGT
>NW_005841855.1:4972150-4973610 GCF_000455745.1 Alligator sinensis | reverse complement strand
CGGGGTCAGGAAGGAATTTTACCCCATGGTCCTCCTCTAATTGTGGGGAGTTTGTCTTCATCTGTAGCCCTCTACTTGGGATCCTTTGAGCATATACTAACAACATTTTATAGAAGCAGGACATTGGCTGCCGTGGTTCCTCCACTTTACTGATGACCCATTAGGGTCTGTTGTATCAGGGTTGACAGTAGTCTTATGTAGAGTTTAGATTATGATTATATGGGATGATTTGCATAGGCCCGATCCTGTCTCAAGCAGGGGGTTGGACTAGATGACCTCTGGAGGTCCAGAGCCAGCTTTAGGGGTGGGTGACATGGGCAACTGCCCAGGATGCTGTGGTCATGGGGGTACCAAACACACGCACACAAACACAGTGAGCAGCCTATGTCCACAACGGTGCTCTGCCCAAGCCACGTCCTGCCCCAGCCAACCCTCGCCCCAGGCTGGAGGAGCAATGCGCAGCCCAGCCCGTCCCCTGCCTCCACCTGATGCTCAGGAGGAGCTGAGCCAGGCACATGTGGGTGTGGTGGCACCTGCTCCAGTCCACCTGCCTTACTCTTGTGCAGCAGTAGCGGTGCCTGCCTGGAGCACCCTGCTGCTCTGCCACGCCGCTGACTGCGGAGGTGGTGGGGTGGGAAGGGAGGTTGGAGGGCATCAAAATACAAATAAATACAAATCCCTCCATTTTCGGCTCTGTGGAGGTCCCTCCCAGCTTTGCTTCTCTGGGACTCCTTGGCCATTGCTCTTTGTTCTGTCACCTGCCACCACTGAGACTAGTCCAGCTCTTTCCTCTTTGCAGCCACCCTTCAAGGGCTGCATGATAAAAGTGTCAAGCATTACAACAGGGAGGCTCTGCGCTCTCCATCCCTGGACATTTTCAAGACCAGGTCAGACAGATACTTGGCAGGGGGGGAATAAGTTGGGGATGCCCCTGCCTTGAGCAGAAGCCAGCATGTGACTAGACTAGATGGCCTATGACAGTGGTGGCCTTAGGGTTGTTGGGACCCCGGGCCAGAGAGTCATTTGGGGCCCCTTAGAGGCTTCATTTTGACGTCCTATAAGCATTGGTGACGCGTAGGGGGTGTACGCGCACCCCCTGAGATTGGTGGGGCGCCCCGAGAGACACACTTCTTGTCGCGACACTGCCGGTGGCGTCTGCGGGCGGTCGCCAGTTGCGGGTGGGTGCTCGCCAGTCCCCGCGCCGCTGCGGCTGCCCTCCAGCCTCCGGCGGCACCCCTCCTCGTTCATGCCTATAAGCAAGCCGGACATTTCCGATTTCAGTTTCGCTTTGCCCTACCAGTGAAACTGCCAGGAAAGTATCTGCTAAGACAGATATCCCGCGCAATTAATGTTTATGTTGATGAAGCGTGGGGCCCGGTTTGCCCTCCCCGCCCTGCCTGCCTAGGGTCGCCCCCCTCAGCTCCCCCGGCCAGAGCTGGCGGCTGTGCGGCGCTTCCCCC
>NW_005841855.1:4965020-4972128 GCF_000455745.1 Alligator sinensis | reverse complement strand
CCCGGGCGTCCCGCGGCTCCACAAAACAGCGCGGGGAGCCGCGCCGCCGCCTCCTTCCTGCTCGCAGCTCGGCCCGGCCCGGCCATGGGTCCCCGCGCAGCCCTGTGCCGCTGGCTGCTCCTCGGCCTCCTGGTGAGACACCCCCACCCCCGTCCCCCGCCCTGCGCGGCGTGCCCCGCCAGCCCTGCCCGTCCCCGAGCAGCGCCCACCTGTTGCGGGGGTTGCTATCTGCATTGATTGGACCCCCCCTTTGGTGCGCGGTGTGTGGGGCTCAGCGGGAGGGGCCCGCCGCCCGAGGAGGAAGGGGCCCAAGTGAAGTCGGAGGTGTGGAGGCCGCAGGATTTGGAGGCGGGTGGGAGGCTGGCAGAGCTCACGTAGTCCTGCCTGAGGCAGGAGCAGCCCTATCCAAACGGGGGAGGGGGGAGGTATCTCTAAAATACCTCTTGCTGGGGGCTCGGGAGTGGGAAAGCCCTCCGCACACTTCTGGACGTTTGATTTCTTTGTGAATGAAAGACGTGAGTGATCTGATCTGCGCCCCAAGACAAACGATCCTGTTCCCGGGCAGGGAATCTCGATGCCCCTTGTTGCTCTCGAGTGGGGGCATGAAGTGGTCAAGCGCGGGAGCTTTGGAAAGGGAAGGTCGTCCATGAGACTCATGTTGAATTAAGAAAAGAAAGGCAACGCCTTATGCGTCGATACGCACACATTGGTTTTTAAGAGCGTACCTAGATTAGGGTTGAAAGAGAGGAGCCAAGGTACAGCACTAGGTAGGTGTTAGCAGGCAAACTGGCATGAAGAGGAAGGCTGCGTATGGGCTTTATTCTCTTTACGTCGGCCAGATTGAGTTGCTCTTTGGAAGTTGAAAGCAGCTTACCTCACTTCCAAAAAAAGTTCCCTCTGCTTCAGAGGCCTGTGTGTGGCATAGGGAACAACATCTGACTCGCTGAAAAGGGCCTCGGCTGTGTATTGAGATCAATATTGTGAACTTAAAGTAATAAAGCTGTGGTTTTTATAGTCAATACAGAAGATGCCATATAGTTATCAACCTTATTTGCCTAAAGGGAAAATAGTGAATATATGAAAGAAATACTCATTTGTTTGTTCTCCCTATCCCTCCCACTGTTACTGGTGCTGTTTTAGTCAAGCAGAAGTGAGTCTGGGGGAATAAGGTTTTAGTGATGTTGGCTGGCCGAATGGTGTTATTTTTACATGCAAGAAAATCAGTCTTGCAGAATTCTCATGGACATTTGCCAACCTGGACACAGGTTGGTAAATCCACCCTCTGCTATAAACTTGATAATCAAAGAAAAGTTAAGATATTTTACTTACTTGGCTCCAATTTAAAAAAAAAAAATCCTTTCCCCCTGAGATCCCCATGAAAAGGCTTCCCTAAAAAAGCTTATTTGTAATAATCAATATAACTGAGAGTACTGTATGCTTATGTTTACCTATGAGTATCTTCTTAGCTTGCTGTTTGCATATCTGTTTAATTATTTTTATATATTAGTACAGGACTAGACTTGCTCATGTTTTCAGATTAGATTTTCCTGGTTTAGGAAGATTCCTGTAATGCACTTAATTAAATCACATATGATTTTTAATAAAAATCTACAATAGTAGTTGCAATAGGAGAGAGAAGAGTTTTGCAAGGATAAATAATTGCTAAAATGTCTCAGTTGAGAAATATAGAGCAATTTCAGCCATTATTGAGATTTATAGAAGAATATTCAAAACAAATAATTTAAAGAGCAAAAACAGCTTTAACTGTTGCATTTAGTGTATTGGACTGTGATTGTCTGGTGCATCTCAAAGTAATCAGTTTAACCTTTTTATGGTGTTTAGAGGCAGCTAACTTTTAAAGGAATGTTGTTTCTTTCTATATAAGAAGAGTTTATTCTCTCACTTATGTTCACTATTCTCTCTACGTCTTCAATGTAACACTGAAAATTTGTGCACTATGACTAGTATCTATTACTAACTTCTTTTGTGTCTTCTTCATGTTAATTGTTTAGAATCAAGTTGCATAAGTGTATATATATATAAACATATTTTCTGTATCCCTCAGACTGGCTCTGTAAATTTGGATTACAATCAGAATTGTTGAATTTAGGAAACATGTATGCTTTGCACTCAGGACTTTGTGACAGATGCCACTACTCACCTTCATTTTCTCATTTTATAAAATATGGTTATTGCTTGCCAGTCATATATGCATGTTTTGAATTTGAGACTCCAATTCTGTAACCAGAAATTTTTGAACCAGGTATTTTGTGCCTAAAGTTTACTGAAGATAAGCAAGTTCCATAAGACTTCAATAAGATTTTTATGTCTTAACCATTAAAACTCAATGCAAACATCTTGAAATAAGCTTAATGAATTGCCAAAACTTAATACACAGCTCCATGGATCGTTAGTACTCTGTATTGAAGGACTATAAGAATTAATTTTCCCACTTTAATATATGGGAAAATAAGAAGCCAAATGAATTGTTGATCCTGTTGAAGCTGACGAAAATCTGTCATTGATATCAATGTGGTGTCACCCAGAATTGTTAGGTGCCCAAGTCATACAACAAAAGATGGAGAGAGTCAAGTTGTGAACATTGGCATTCTGATTTCAAGTCCTGTGTTCGATAGGTTACTCTGCAACCCTTGAATGCCATTTTTAACAAAATGATAGACTCGTGGTTTTAAAATAAGCTGTTGAGATATGTAATACCATATGAATTTTAAGTCTTTTCAAATTATTTAAAGTTATTAAAAACCTAGGTGTGTTCTACTTTTTATGCCATGATTTTGAATAATGAAACACAGCGCTTTACTATCAAAGTCAAATGTTCTTAACTTTTTATTCCTTTTTAGGCACTGAATTTGTTTTGTGAAGCTTGCAAGAAAGTCACGTTTAATGTTCCTTCTACACTAGAGGCTGAGACATTAATTGGCAGAGGTGAGAAACTAAAAGATACCTTTCAGTACTGTGTTGTCTTAAAAAAAGCTACAGAAAGGAAAGGGAGAATAATTGGTTTTGTAATGCAATTTGAGCCTCAAACAACCAGATAAGCATAATTGCATTGCTGATTTGCATTATTACAGATTTTAACAGTGGGCACCATAATACGTACACATTTTAACTGGTATCCAGTTATAGGCAAGACTTCTTGGATTTTTTGTGGGTTTTTTTTGTTAAGATGTAATGGTAGAGGTTTAGACTGTTTCAAATTTGGGTACCCACATTTGTGCATCTAAAAGACTTCTAAATAGGGAACCACATTTTCAGTAGTGCCATATACCCTTCAACCAGCATAGAAGGGGTCAGTTTTCTGTTGTAGTTCTTGTGGACTACAATGTACTAAAATGCTCAGAAACTTTTTGTGTAACGCTGACATGCATTAGCAGTGAAACAAAAAAGATCACATTAAGAACCATGACTTGAAGCCTTCAGTGCAGATGGAGAAAGGAGTTGCAAGTATGTTCTTTGGACTCCCCCTGGTGCTGCCTTGTGCTAACCCATCACAAATTAGAGAAGTTGTGACATGCAGGAGGTACAGAAGCCCCCCAAGCCCTCCTTTTCTAGATCAGTTGTCTTATGACAGATAAAGAACAAGGGTTCAATCTCAGGGTTAGGTTAAGGGATAATTTATACTGGTACAAGCATAGTACTGAAAGTTGGTTTAGGAAGAAAAAAAGCCAAGGTTGGATTTTTTTTTTTAAATCCCAATCTACTGTACTGAGTGTTCATTTATAAAGCTCTTTGAAAGCAAGAGTGAATAAGAACAATGTGTTTAAGAATTTAACCTATTATCAATCTTATGATGGCAATGAGATCCAGTTTATCAATATAATTTTGTATATAGGCAGGGATTTAACTAACTTGAATTTTCATTCAGATTAATTCATCTCGACTCACTTTCATTTGGGAAAAATATTTCATCAAGCTTTAAAAATAATATTGAATAGAAGAATTGCATACAGCACTTGCTCACCAACATTTAACCATGCCAGTGTATTCCAACTGCTATTTCTTAAAGTTTTGTTGAAGAAGGATGTGATTTTTTTATGCTGATAAATTTGCAATAGTAAAATACGTTTAAAAAAATTCCCTGTAATTTCCAGGTTCTAATATATGATTTTAATATATCCAGAATACGACTAAAACTGTAAAAAGACTAGATCATGCAACACTGGGAATAATATTGACTGACCTTACCATGAGAAGCAGGATCCATATTCAGGTGTTTTGGGAAATATGCTGTTAGAGTTCCACAGTGACTCTCGGTGTAGGTGGGGATTCCATAGTCTCTTGAACACTGGAAACAAATTGTTTTTATGCAGAGTTAAAAGGAAGACATGTTGTCTGAAAAGATCTATCTCAACATTAATTTGAGTACAGCAGAGTGAGAATATGTTTTTAATAAGAATACTGAAAATATTTTTCTCTAGGTATTTAAACTTTGGAAATACAAAGATGAAACTTGGTGTTTCAGAATATTGCCCCCCTTATCATCTGCATGCACTGGTTGAAGTCCACTAGAATCAGTGCCTTGTGGAGGAATTGTTAATGCACAATTTGTATATGTTTTTGACAAAAGGAGTATATAGACTTGGACACAGAAAAAAATATTGGTTCAGTTTTTGATGCTTGTTATATTGTAGTTGAAGGTTTAACTGTACTTTGACCCATTTACAGCTTCCTCATCTCACCTAGGTCTTGGGCTGCTAGCTCTCCTCTTTCTCAGGGTGGGAACCTGGGTTTGAGAACCTGGGTTCCTTTCCTTCCAGAGCAGAAAGCGTTAGGTTCCCTTTTAATTCATTGTGACTGCTGAATTTAGGTCAGCACCTGTAGGTCCTTCAGTCTCTCAGGAACAATGAAAGAGTTAACCAGTGTGCAGCCAGTTTTACTAAAGCAGAGTAAAAAGAAAAAAAAATATTCTAAACAGTCTACAAATATGTTTAAGTTTATTTTGTTTTACCAGCCATCTGCATGGGATCCTGATAGATGTAATTTTTTGTCAGTTACTTATTCCAGTGTCAGTTTTTGTCTCTTGATCGAGATGTCTATACAGTTTTCGGAATCTTTTTCCATCTCTCAAGCTGAAAATACAAGGATACTTCTAATAATTATTGATACAATTAGTGTATGAATACCCCATGTGCCCATCTATCACATCTTTAGGCATGGACAGATGTGATAGTTACACCCCTGCATCTGTAATATCTTGGTGTTTTTTTGGGGGGGGTTGAAGTAGTTTATAGATTATGGAAACACCTAAGGTAATGTGACTTTGCTCAATCTGTTGCAGAATTACCGAACAGAATTATTGGTAAGTAATAAGGGTTTATATTTTATCTGTCAGCAGCTAATATGTGGCAGCCATTTGCTGGAATCAGATACTCCTGCTCCACTGACTCCTAGTGGTGAAACACCATAATAGCATATTTGCAGCATACAAACAGATTAAACTATACTGGATATGTATATATCTATCCATGCCTTCATTAGACTGTTTGTAATAATCCTTGATGTTTTAATGCTTTCAGACCATCAACATCGTAGGCTTTGTAATCTCTGGGAAATGGCTAAATGTACCTAATAAAAGAATGATGGCAAAATGTCTGTAAACTTGGTCTAACTTTAGTGCCTAAAGTTGGGCTCCAGAATCCACATGAAGACAGTTAAATAAAAATAGCCTGCTTTTTCAGAGGCATGTATTGATTTAAGTGGACCAATTATTTTTAAATGTATAAATATAAACTCATATTTAAACTTGAAAATGTTTGCCTTAGTCTTTTGGTTATTGCTTTGACCAAGTTATTCTTTGAAATTCCTTTCTTACAGTAAATTTGGAAGAGTGCCTGAGGTCTGCAGAAGCTATCAGCTCAAGTGATCCAAACTTCAGAATTTTAGAAGATGGTTCTGTGTATACAACAAATATCACTACTTTGTCTGCTGAGAAGAAGACTTTTACCATATTGCTCAAGAATATCCAAACACATGAACAAAAGAAGATACATGTTAATTTGCTATCAGATCAAAGAGAGGTGGGGTTATTATTTTTTCAGATGTTTTACTTTGGAAACTGCCTTTCACAGTACTGCTTGTTGGGTAAATCTAGTTGGTTGCAAATACCAAAATTATCACATGGAGCCGTTATACAGACGAGCTACTTTTATTTAACAGTACTCAGTGCATTAGTTATCACTTCCTGAAGTGGCAAGGAATGGAAATTAGCTTTATCAAGAATGTTGAGGTTTCAGGAAAACAGCATATGAGAAAGCAAGACCTAATGAACACACTGTTAGCTGGAATTACTAAAATTCCTAATTTTTGCATAGGACCAAAGAATTCTAGTGGTGCCATGACTAGGCTGCAACAGGAAAACAAAGATTTTTTTGAAATGCCTTTAGAAGATTTTGAGTGGAAAAGAGAACCCATACAGGATACAGAAAACAAGGAGCTCTAACCAAGCCAGAAATGTAGGGGTTGCCCCTAATTTCTCTCTTTATGTCTAAATCCAGGGACATAAGGCCAGACATACTAGAGATACAGTCCTACGGCGAACAAAAAGAAGGTGGCGTCCCATCCCATCCCATGTGATGGAGAACGGACTTGGACCTTATCCACTACAAATTCAACAGGTATATTTTACTTACTAACTGATTTTATGATGTACAAATCAGACAAGAAAGTAGTTTACAATATTAAAGGTCCATAATGCCTAATTTTCCTGAAAGATTTCATAAGATTAATTATGGTCCATTGAACACATACATTGATAAAGGCTTTCCAAACATTGTGTATTTGAGGTTGAGATAGAACAGATGGGTTTTATTCCTAAGTCTCAGTCCAGTGCTTTTTTCCTTTTTCCAAGTCTTTCATTATCTGCCTCTTTAATTGTCTATCTTGAAGTCCTGCAGCCCAAATGGCATATAATCTTGTACAGTAAAATCCCTGTTATACGGCATGAGTGGGGAATGGGGGGATGCCGGTTACCTGAGGCATAGGGGTTTCTGGTTGGATGCGGAGTTGTGGTGGGGGGGGATGTGGGGCAGGGTGGGGAGGCACTGGCTGCATGCGGAGCAGCAGCAGCACAGGGTGGTGGTGGCAGCTG
>NW_005841855.1:4933471-4964989 GCF_000455745.1 Alligator sinensis | reverse complement strand
CCCCCCCCCCAAACACATCCAACTATCTGTCTGGAAATTCTGGTTAATAGAGGGTTTCGGTTACTCAAAGGCCAGATGCCAGATAACAGGGATTTTACTGTAATTGGCCATGTATAAAGGTTTGTTTCTAGTGGTGGAAAACTTGCATTGCTAGAAATTATTTAGGGAGTGAGATCAGCACAGGTGTTCAGTTTGCAGCTGCCCCTTTTCCCCTGCTCCTTGCACCTTCCCAAGATTGGGGAAAGTGTAGGCCACTCCTCCTCCTGTTTCCAGGGGGACTGGAGCATTGGGGCATAGTCTGCTGTCAGCCTCTCACACCGGGGCCTCCAGAGTGAGAAATGGGCAGCACTGCTCTCTCTGTTTGGCTTCTGGATGCTGGTTGAGTAGACTGAGCCCTGTGGCAAAGCCCCTGCCCATTCTAAACACTTAGGACTCCTTCCTGTATGAGGTGCTGGTGGTAGCTTTACCTTGCTACCTTAGGGAGAGCCTCCCTAAGCCTGTTTTCCAGCCCTTACAGCTTCCCTTTGCTGCCTGTACCACCCAAATGGCCACTAGGGTGACAGTTAAGTCAATAAAGCTAGAAACTGGGCTACCTACTGACTTTTAAATTGCTGCCTTAGGGGGCAAGGGGAAACCACCTGGGCCAAGAATTGGACTTTGGGAAACTTCCCCCAAGCCTATTTTCTGGCTTCACCAGCCTCCCAGTTAGGTAATGCAAGTGGAAATGGGAAGCCAGAGGAGGCCGGCAAAGCCCCTCACCTCTTTCCAAAACTGGGGACTGCCCAGTTTGGGGAAGGTACAGGATGTAGTGCCTGCCATTCACTTCCCTGCTGGAACTGGCAAAGCTCCCAGCCTGTTTCTCACTCTGGGGACTCCGGTGTGAGTAGAAGGTAGAAGGCTTGTGGCACTGCTGCTCCCCAGTGTGTGAGGAGCTGGCAGGGAGCAGTAGGTGGCCCTTCCCTGTGACTACACTCCTTCTGGAGGAGTGAAGCCAGGGAAATGTTCATTCTTGCAGGAGAAACTCTCCTGAGACTGACTTCTACTTGCTTGCAGTCAGCTTATTTTTCATCTCGAAGCTGGAATCGCCATTTTTTGGTCTGGGGAAAAAGCAAATATGTGTATACTTTTCGTTTCTATTGGGAGAACAGAATTTTTTTTTTCTAGAAGAAACTGAACATATGTACATGGCCATTTAATCACTACAAACCAGAAACATTAATTAAGTTACCCATTTTGTAAAAAGAAGAGAATGATATTAACAGGCTTTGCTCCATGAGGATTGTGAAGTACACAGTTATTAACATCAGTCTTCCCCTGAACAACTTTTCTTAGGCTGATGAGAGGAAATACTGCTCCTATGCATATTGCTCAAGTTGTATGTCTCCTGACTGAATGTGGTCTAAGAGCATACTCAGTGCAGCTACCATACAGAAACCCTGTGAAGCTTGAGTATGATTTTTATAATTTTGGAAATGTTAACATATTGCCTCTAAAGGTCTACTGAGTATTTGCAAAAGCTAATATTTAGAGTGGGGGTATGTAACCCCCGGCATGGGTACCAGAGCATGGCATGTGGAGGCATTTTGGTTAGCACGTGCACCCTTGGGGTAGACGGTGGGGAAGGGAACAGGGCTGCACTGCCACAACAAGGTTCAGGTGCCTCTGACATCTGCTTCTGGCACACCAACATAGAGGTTGGGCACTCTCCCCAAAAACATTGCTGACCCCTGATTTAGAGATTTATAATTGGGCCAACATTTTTTTAAATAATTTTTGATACTAACAACAAGCAGGTCTTTGGTCCCAGGGGTTTCCCCCTTTTAAATCAAGTTTCTTCTAAAAAAGAAAAAGTAAAAAACAAAAAAAAGGCATTTGATCTTAAAGAAATGGTTGGAAGAATTAAATTAGCAACATGATCCATTTCCAGTTATGAGCCAATGAATAATGAGTTTGTGATGAAAAGTTGAACAACTTTTACTCTATCAGACAGATTTTTCTGTGACCATGCTGAAAACAAGTAATTATAGAATTGAAAATGCATATCCACCTCCCTGCCCAAGATCTTCACTCTGTACTGGACTTTCTGCCAGCGGGGCTTGCCATAGAGGCCTGTGCTGATGAATAGTTTAGTCCTAGGAATGCAAAGTGTAAACATTTAAATGTGTCCATATGTATATGTATACACCTAAGTTCATAGTTGCTTTTTAGTTTAAATGCTTAATAGGCTTTGTGTCCTGTACCATTTTTTCCAATATAGTCATCTGTACAGCTTGAATTTAGTATTTATTAAAATCTGGTTTAAGGGACTTTAAAGGAAATAATTATCAATTAGTGAGCAAAGATTTTATACAAGTGTGAAAATTCTAACAAAGCCAGGAAAAAAAAACCCAAACCATTTCAGCCACTCCTCCATTCTTGGGTATTACAGTAAGATATTATTTTTAAATGTCTTCAGATTGTACCACTACTTTTGTGGGCTGTTCATTGTTTTGTTTTGTTTTGCTGCTATTCAAAAGGTAAGAAGCCAGATTACTAGCCTGTCTCTCAAACATATCCAGTCTAAGTGAATCAACAAAATATTTAGCAGAGAAACGTAATACTGACATAATACAAGACTACTTTGAATTTAAGTCAACCCCCCTAATAATTAGATTATGTATATGGAAAATTCTACATTTATTATGATTTTCCATGTAGAATCATTATTCGAGGGTTATCTTAAATTTGTCCTGTTTCCTGCCCCACCCCCACACCTCTGCTGTGGCAGGAAAAGCAGCCTCACTCCCACTCTTCTTCCCCACACCATTTGCCCCTCCCACCCAGTGCTTACCCCCTGCTGCCTGTTCTCCCTGGCCACTTGACACCTCCCCCTCCCCTCCAACACCTGCCAGTTGCTTCACTCTGGTGTCTCCCCCTCTGTTGCCTCCTCCCTTCATCCTCTGATCCCCCACCTCTCCCATGGACACATGCTATAAAGGAAGTTAAGACTAATATAAGACTAAGAAGTGAATTTTTACACCTCCTTTCTGAAGTGTTCCTACATGTTCTGTTTAAATGTGAGAGCTGAATGGAAAAAATTATGATAAAAAGGTATTTACTAACAATATCTTTTCCTATGTAAAAAATGTACCATGTATAGATCCAGTCTGATACAGCTCAGTACCACAAAATTTATTATTCAGCAAGTGGACCTGGAATTAATGAAGAGCCAAAGGGTTTGTTTTACATAGAGAGAGAAACTGGGAATATCTTCGTTACACGTGCAATAGATCGTGAACAATATCCATCATTTCAGGTAGGGGACTAAATAGTATGTATGAGTAAATGGGTTAATATTTTTACTTTTGTTGCTTTTGTGTTTCCAGACAACTATCCCAAATGGTAGGTGATATTTTGGAGTTCCTGAGCAGAAATAAATGATGCAAGGGAAGAGACTTAAAAGTCGAAAGCAAGTCTATCCATCTTTTAAACATCCAGGGGTCATGTGCCCTAGGGCAGTGGTTCTCACCGTTTTTTGTACCAGGACCCATTTGTAAACATTGATGGCCAATCTCAACCCAGTGCCCCTCAATCCTGACCCTCTGCCCCCTCATCCCACAGTCCCCAGTCCCGAGTGTGGGGGGCTGGGAGTGGGCGTGTGGGGCAGGAGGGCCCCAAGCAGTTCCTTGCAGGTTGGAACTCTGCCAGCCTGCAAGGGAAAACCCATGGTTTTCCACATTTCTGTCTGTCAAAAGAGAATCCATTTTTTAAAGTTTATCACGACCCTTTCATATTCTTGTGACCCACAGGCTGAAAAATGCTGCCCTAGGGGCCACATCAGCAGCAGCTGCACCAGTGCAAGCCATGGGCCCCATAGCCACATGGCATGTGGGTGCCCCCTCACTCCATGTTGTTCCACAGGTGCCTGAACCCCACCTTCAGCTCCCTGGCTGCAGATTCTCCTGCTGCACAGTGCTACAGAGGTATCCTGGGCTGTGGGCTCCTCTGGCGCCATGGTCTGTCTTACTCCACTGCCATGGCACCTGGGGGGACAGAAGGAATGGGAAGCCTGGGACCCCTGGCTGCTGCTGCAGCTGGAGCAATAGGGAGAGAAGTGGCCAGGTGGGAACCCAGGGGCTGCAAGTGAGCTGCTCATGGGACTTGTGGCCACAGGCTGCTAGTTGGAAAGGCCTGTTCTGAAGCAGTGATTCTAACCAAGGATACCATAAGATCCTTTAAAAGGTGCATCGGGATTTGAGGAGTTAAGTGCTCACTTGACCCCACCTGGCCCCAGGGCAAAGAGAGAAGAACTTGCTGTTAATTCTTCTCTTCCCCCTGCCCCTAATGCCTGTTGGGCCTGTGTGCAAGGACATAAGCACTGTAATAAATAAATTCATTTTTAATTGGGGGTGCTACTAAATTCAGACAAATTATGGAATGGCACATTGAATCTAAAGAGGTAGAGGACTATTGGTTTAAGAGTGGCTTGTGAAACCAGTTTTATTAACCAATGTCTAATTTTGACAGTGTGTGTTAGAGAGAGTCCTCATTCTGAGTTTCTGGGGACTGAATTGAAAAAGACCACATAAAATGCAAATTATGCTGAAGTCAAAGATAACCAAGACTTCTGCATTAATTGAGCAATACTTTCTTGTGCTATTTAGCTTTAATATTTGTTAGCTGGATTCATTTCTCTCTCTGCTGGCTGAAGCTGAGGAAAGGCAGGTAGTAGAAGAAAACTGATTTGTTTCTAAAAGGAAGTGCTAGTATTCTTTTATTTTCCTATACTATTGGAAAATACTGTTTTTTCATTAGGGAGCTAAGATTTTGCAATATTGTATTAGACATTAATTCTATAGTAAAATCTGATTGATTTGTCACTCCAAGGGGACTGGTAATGATAACTAATTTTCCCCAAGTGACTAATTATTAGTAATTTCTACTTTGTGAGATGCATTTTGTACCCTATAATAAAACATAGTAAAGAACATTTTTACGTGTATAATTTAAAAATTATATATATTACAAAATTCCAAGTACAAATTGTACACTCTGAGATTTGTCTGATAAACATTTAATGTATAACTTATTACAAAAATTCAGAGTAATTGCTATAAGAATAGCTCATTGTTATTGCTGTTAATATTGAGCCTTAAGCAGTCAATGATGCACTGTATAACTTAGTGTGACTACTCAAAAGAGAGGTTTACTCAAATCTGCAACACATTCCCAAGATGCAGGACATTCTGGGAAACCAACAGGTTGGTAATTTTTAAGCCAGTGAACTATCAGGAGCAAATTCCATTGCAATTTAGAAGGTACATATAGAAAGGATAAATTATGCTTTAACCAGTTATAAATTAACTGAAGTGTTTTGTGTTCAAATCATAGGACTCTGACAGAAATTCAGGGCATGAAGAAATAAACCCTAATTATGCTTGATTATTCCTGTAACAAATTAACCAGATGTGACTCTACCCTGCTTCCCCACCTCCTCCCAACTTGTTTCCCAGTGAATTTGCTCCCTCCATTTCTACTTTGGGATTCGATTTGCTAGACTAATGCCTTAACAGAAAAGAAAATGGACACAGGTGTTCAAGTGCCAACTATAATTTCTTTTCCACCTCCTGCCTCAGTCACATATAAACAGAAGAGTACAAGAATCTCTCACATTATGTTTGGGTATCACTCTGTACACTACTGAAACTAAATGTTGAGTTCTGGGGTGCATCTAGATAAGCATGGATGTGTGGTATGTGGTATTTGCAGTGCCACACACCACACACAAGCATTCCCTGTGCTGCTACCTTCTAGCACAGGGGTTATTTTTGACCCCAGGACATCCTGGGATCAAAACACCCACACCAAAAAAAAAAGTGGGCTGGCGCACATTGCGGCAGTGTGTGCCACCCAAAACTGGAGCCTGGGTGGCTGGAACCAAGCTGTGGCTGTTAGCCAGGCTTCCTGATGCAGGACTGCCATGGCTGCAGCTCCCTGAGGACCTTGGAACCCTAGGTAAGGCTGCTGGGGCTAGCATAGTTGCTGGCCCCAGCCTTCCTTACCCCACCCAGCACAGTCCCCAGGGACAAGTAGTAGCGGTGCTGCTATTGTCCCTGGGGAAATGCCTGTCCATGCACATCTGGATGTGCCCCTATTGTCTTTTTGGAGAAAAAAAACAACTTAAGCAAGTTATATCAAACCTTAGTTCTTCTCTTTTGAGCACTAGTGCTGCTGTGACAGAGGTTAGAACCCCCACCATTGTTTTGTCTGGCGCACAGATGCCAGCTAATGTTTCTTCAGATGGTGAGGAGTAGGGTGTATCAGGAAATGAACTTGTGGGCTTGTACAAGGATCGCACTGGCAGAGATTTGTAGAACTGCCAGGAACATCCGCCCCTGAAACTCGCAGGCAAACCAGCTTTGGATGGGTCTCTGGCTGCCTATACACAAGCTCATTCATGTTCTAATTAGAATGTGTCTGAGCAGACTTGATTAATCGAGTCTGTTCTGCGTTCTAATTAGAATGCTTCAGCATCACTTCACTGCCACATGTATTAAGCCCCTGCATTTGAAAAATTGGTTGTAGGGGTGCTTTAGCTAAACCTCATCAAATAAGCTTTAGCCAGAACTTCCTGCAGCCATTTTTAAAAGCGCAGGGGCTTAATACATGACAGTGAGCTGTTTTAACTAGAGCGGTTGTACAGGAACCACTCTAATTAAAAATGCCCCCCTCCATCCCCTCAGCATGTTTACAGGCAGCCATTGCTTTCATCTACAGACAAACATTAAGCAGCACTGGAAGTCTACAAAAACTTGCCATCATGCTTAGAGGCAGAGGGAAGGCACCTTTCAGTAAAGGTGAAAAACATTCTGCAATTATTTGTTCTTCTATCTGTGACTGATCTCCCTGTGGAAAAAGGCTGGTATTCCACAAGTTGCTCTATAAACAGTAAAAGACATGGTTCCAAAATGAGTTAGTAAATGGTTTGGGTTTCCTAACTTTTTTAATGATTGATAGTGGGTCAAAACATAAATTCTTACTCATTATATTCAGATTGATGAAATGGAAATGTTTCCTTTGGAGGTGTGGAAATAATACCAACTGTTTAGTAAGGGATGGGAAACAGTTAACTGCAGCATGTCGATCAAGAGCTCATAACAACAGTCATTTCTATCACATATGATTTGAAGACACATTTCTTACTGGAACTAAGTTCTGGCATGCTGTCTGGAAGCAGAAATGATTGGTAACAAGAGGAAAAAGATAGTCAGCTACTTGAGCATTCAGGTTTGTCCTCCATATTGAGTAATGAAAGATTATTGCATGCAGTTAGCTGCAAGACATTTATTGCAAACATAATGAAAGATATTCAGAACTCCTAACAAATTATTTGTTCCTGAAAATGCTATGTTTGGCACTGTATTTTGCAGAGATTATTTGGTGTTATTCTTTGTTATCTACTGGACTGAAGATGGAATACTCCAGCCTGCACTAGCACATCTAGCAGTTAATTTTTTTCTGTCTTATAGATAATATGCTATGCAACCACAGCAGATGGGTATTCACCAGAGGTACCACTTGTGCATACAATCGTGATAGAGGATGATAATGACAATCCCCCATACTTTGTAAATGATCCTTTTGAGTTTTGTGTTCCAGAGAATTCCAAGCCTGGTAAGTAAAACTTTAAAAAATCAGCACTTCAGTGACTACTGTTTTGAATATGTGTATTCAGGAAGAATTATGAAAGAATTTTTTTAAACATGTGTTGGCTAAATTTTCAAAGGGCTTCTAGTTAGACTATATGCATATAATCCAGTTTGTATCCATTATTTTTATCTGTGCATGTATGCTAAATGGTTATCCATGGAGTCGTGCAAATTGTATACAGTTAAATCAGTGGGCCTTTAGAAATACGCAGTACTAAAACTTCAGTGTAGTACTAAAGGCCATTTGTACATGACACAAAATTGGCCTTTAATGCCCTTTTGCACCACTTTAATAGTGCAGCTGTTTACACATGGCGGCATAATGCACATTAAATGACTTTGAGATGCAGCAAAATAAAATATGTCCAAGATGTTGTAGTTTGCTAGCTTAGAGCCATGGAGTGACGCACCAGGCCCTGTGCAGCTCAGGGGTTCTGCAGGCAGCCCGGTGGCAGCCCATGCAGGCAGGGTCTACTGAAGGAGTTAAAAAAAAATAAAAATAATGGAGTCTGATTTTTTTTTGTTTGTTTGTTTTTGGTTTTTTTTGTTTGTCCTCTTCCCGGAGCCTGCCTGCCTGAGCTGCGTGGGGGCCTGGTGCTTCCTTCTGCGGCTGCGGTGCCCCCTGGGACCACCCGGGTCAGGTGCCTGCAGGCAGGTGCTGCCTGGGAGGCGCTGCCGTTGCTGTGGAGGGAAGCACCAACCCCCACTCCTTACACCTCCTCCCACACTCGGAGACCGCTTGGCCCGCTGGCAGCTAGCCCTCCCTTCCCCTTCCCACCACCAGAGAGGCAGGGAAGGATCAGGTCTGATCCTTGTGTACACGCCATGTGGGTTTACTTTGCCCTAAATTGAAATGGTGTTTAAAAACCCACCACTTTAATTTAGGGATAATTAAACTGAAGTAAAACCCCATGGTGTGTACAAATGGCCATATATACTATTTGTACATGGGAGCCATTTTGACCATAATACATGAAGACTCAAACCAGGTATGAGAGATACCTCAACAAACCAAATGTAACAGTTGCAAAAAACCTTTTTTTACTTATTCCATTGTCATAGTTTGGGATTCACAGTGGTGGTTTACTTTGACAGCCGTAAGTCAGTAAGTTTTCAACAGCTCTAAATCGTATGGGGAAATGGAACTTGCAGATACTTTCCTTTGGTTTATTGAACAACACATCCAATTCTGCAAACACTTCTGTATACTTAGAGCTTCATGAGCAAGTTGTGATAAAATAATATAACAGGACCATGTTTTACTTAAAGCAACTAAATACAGTTGTAGAATCAAAGCCCTGCTCAATAAATCTGGCATAAAGGTGTCACATCTCTATTTCTTGTTAATTGATTATTCATTTTCATATATTAAATGGAGACACTAGAAATTAAATTTTATAATGAAACAAAAAGTTTTTTGTTGATGAAAAGGGGATGTGACTGTTGACTATTTTCTTCTAACTATAGGGTAGTCCAGCATAGCATCTGTTACTGATTTGAAAGTAGTGAAGGAGGGGTACTGTTTTTCTACTTCTTTACTGTTTTGAACTTTGCTTTTGTTTCATATGGTAACAAAATGTCAGTTTCCCATGAAACAAAGTTCTGAAAAATTAGGATTCAGAGTTATTTCATCAATGTTAAATATAACAAGTGGAAGAATTTCTTTTCAGCCTCATCAAAAATAAAATTAGAGTGACACCTTTACTTCAACGTTTTTCTTATACTGACATATTCCTGTGAAACATTTTAATCAACACAACTATGGTTTCCAAGTAAATTTTCAATAACTCAGTTTTATGATTGGCATTACAAATAGCATTATGAGAAAATGAATTGAATTAAAGTTCTGATATCCATACCGTTGAATATGACCATATACAGAAGGCAGGGTAGATTGGCACCTTATATACTAACGAAAGTAGGTAGATATGTATAGCATAAACTTTTATGAGCTGAAGTTCACTTCTTCAGGTGCTATGAAAGGACATTCAGAAAGCAGAGTTTAAGAATGAAAGAGAAATTAGAATACAAAAGATAAGGGAGGGCAGAGAGAGGAGGCAGGGAGGGGGACAGTGCTGGGAGAGAGAAGCAGACAGGTAGTAAATATAGGAACAAAGAAGTCACCAAAACTAACCCAGACAATGGGATCTCTGTTTAAACCATACTTACTGCAGTCCAGTCTGTGGATGATTCCTTGTTCCACAATTACCCATTCAAAATGGTTTTTAAAAGTTTGCTGTCTGAGAACAGCCACTCTCAGGTCAGCAATGGACTGTCCAAGGAGGTTAGTGTCCTGCCACAAGCTTGTGCCTCTTCCTGCAGTTGATGCCAGAGCGGTGTTCATTCTGTTGTGTAGGGATTGGCCCATCTGTCCAGTGCAGACAACAGAAGGGCACTGTAAACAGGTGATGATGAATAATCAGCAGTGCTCAATGTTTTGGCCCCCCTCTGCCTGCCCCATGTGCCAGGATCAAGGCCCTAGGGCCCATGTGGGGACTGGACCCCATGCTGCCCTGCATGCCTTATCTCTTTGTGGGTAGCCCCACTGGCCGGATGACCTGGCACTGGGGGCTGGATCTGGCCTGCGGGCAAGGGGTTGAGTACTCCTGGTGTATGTGACATTGATGGAGTTGCAAACGAATGGGCCTTGGATGTTATAATCCATGCTATTGGATCCAGTGATGATGTGGTCTCTTTTGGTGTTGGGGTGCACACGGCATTTGGATCTTTTGTAAGGCCTGGTATCTCAGTGAGACTGGGTGTTAGGTTGTTTGAGATTGGAGGGTTGCCTATAAACCAGGACTGTTTTGTCCCCCATAACTACTTTGAGACAGTCATCCTTTTCCAGGAGGGGTTGGGGTTCTTTAACTGTATGTCTCAGGTATTCAAGTCAGGGGGCTGTAGGTGACAGTCAGAGGGACTCTGTTGTCTTTGTCCCAGGGTTGATATTGTAGCAGGTCATAGTGGGGTCTGAGCCTGGCTTTTTTGGTTTTAATAGCTACAGTTTTGGGGTTGTATTCTAATTATAAGAATCCTTGCTCCAGATCCTTAAGATGTGCAACCCTGTCAGAGGAGATATGGGTGTAACATAGAGCTGGGCTGTAGACTACAGACTGAGTGTTGTGCCTTAGGGTGAAAGCTGGTGATGTGAAGGTAGCTGTGGCAGTTGGTTGGTTTCCAATACAGTGTGGTAGCATCTAAGAAATGAATTGGTTAAATATTCCAGAGTTAGTTTGGAAGTTGTTCAAGTCCTGGTAAAATTTCTCAAGAAATTCCTTCTCGTATATTCATACAATGAAGAATTCCATCAATATACCTTGGGTAGATCATGGGGATAAAATGGCAGCTATGTAGGAAGTGTACTTTAAGGTCTGTCATAAATATGTTGGTATATTGTGTGTGGGGGGTGGAGGGGGATGTGTGTACCCATGGCAATGCTATTTGTTTGTAGGTATAGGGAATCCCCAAACCTGAAATAGTTGCGTGTGAGGACAAAGTTGGAGAGTGTAATGGAAACAAGTAATTTTCTTGTTGGGGAGAATGTTCTTTATGGCTTGTAATTTTGTCTTCATCAGGGTTGTTGGTTCACAGAGATGTGATATCCCTGGTAGCTAATACAGTGTTAGCTGAAAGCTTGTCAATGGAGGCCAGTTTTTAAAAGAAATTTGTGATGTCTTTTAAAATAACTGGAAGCTCTGGTGTCATATGAAAATAGGATAGAGTCCATGTAGCCAGAAACTCCCTCTGTGATGGTGCCAGTGTCAGAGACAGAACGGTATCCTGGGTTCCTAGGTTTGTAGATCTTGGGTAATAAAATAAAAGTTGCCTGGCATGGGCTTCTGGGAGGTGGAAGAAGCAATCCTTTCCTATGTTTTCCAAGGTAGATCCTGTAAGAATTTATCCAGTTCCTTCTGATATTGTGCCATGGGGTTCTTTGTTGGTTATGTACTGTATGTACTCTGTTTTGTCCAGGACAACAGAGACGCCCTCCTTATCACCCAGTTGTATGATTATATCCAGGTTGTTTTTAAGGCTGAGAATGGCTCTCTGTTTTGCAGGACTGAGGTTGTAACATAAATAACATTTTTCTTCACAATCTCAGAGTAGACACAGAGGTGGAAACAGTTTATATACAGGTCCGGAGTGGGGCTGTGGCTCTTGAGTAGAATCCAGGAGCTGTCCTTCTTGTGCTGTGTATGCCTCGGTTCTGTGTCAGGTTGTTTGTTGCACGGTTCCTTGTCATGGAAATATTCCCTCAGTCTTAGGTGGCAGAGAAAAGTCTCAAGGTCTTTATACAGCTACACTGTATTGATTTGTGAAGTAGGGCAGAAAAACCACGGGATAGTACAGTCACCTTAACTGGCCTGACTGTGGTTGGATAGGATGATATTACATTGGATTGTAGGGTTGTTGTTGGAGCTTGAAAGCTTGGAAAACTTTGCTTCCTCCTTCTTCTTTAAGGAGTGAAGTTTGTGATAGGCTTCATGGATGGATGCAGAGATCTCTTTCTGGTAATTGGCTTTTATATGTGAAGGGTGGCTGTTTTCAGACAGCAAACTTTAAAAAAAAGTATTTGAGTATTTGAACTGGAAATTGAGGAATAAGAAGTCATCCACAGACTGGATTGCATTAAGTATGGTTTAAACGGAGACAATGGATTCTTATCCCATTACCTGGAATAGTTTTGTTCATATGGCTCGTTTGCTTGGCTCTCCTAGAACTGTCCCCCTCCTTTCCTCCCCCTCCCTTGTCTTTTGTATTCTAGTTTCCTCTCCTTCTTAAACTCTGCTTTCTACATGGCCTTTCATAGCATCTGAAGAAGCAAGCTGCAGCTCACAAAAGCCTGTGTTAGATATCTACTTTGCTTAGTCTGTGTAAGGTGCTAATCTAACCTGCTTTCTACCTGACTTCAGACTACCACAGGTAACTAACAGCTCTATGACCATATATTTCAGAAAAGTTTCTTTTTTACCAAGAGTTGTCATCCCACATCTTAAAAAGAGAAGCAAAACAAATCACTCTAATATTAGTCTAATATCATTACATCTAGTGATACTTCCTTTTTGGAAAAGACAAAACTGTATCCTTAGCGACTGCTACGGTGTTCTCTTGAGCATGATTTTGTCTTTTTTAGGCAACATAGGGATCCTGCACTTGGAGTATGTCTTTACGCACACTGGAGACAGCATTATCACTTCACATTGTCTTTAATGGGAAAAGAATTGTAGCTAGGCTATGGACAGTTGTAGCATTACAAAGTGCTAAGGCACTTGGTAGCACTACAAAAATAAAGCACTATGACAGTAACACATCCCACTGGCTACAAAGTCTCCTCCAAGGCTCGCTTTCCAGCCAGGCAGCAAGAGGGGCTCCTACTTTGCTTCTCCCACATCCAGGGGAGCCTGTCGGTGATCAGTGGGCAGCAGCTTATCACTGATCCAGGGAGGGGAGGAGAGAGCTTTATACTGTAGTGGGGTACCAGTGGTAAAAAGACTGCTTTCTTTTGGTGCCAGCACTGGCATCATGTAGAGGCAGCAATAGCAGAGAGGCTGTGTTGAGCTGAATTATGGGGGTGTTTGGGGTAATTACGGAATATGGAGTCAGCACCAGAATTTAATAATTTGATACATTGCATCATGACACCAAAGAAATAATTTGATCCATTTTCAAGCTTTTCAGTCATTTAGGTATGAATAGCCCAATTAGAAATCACAATCAATATATTAACTGAGATCTGAGCTTTTCTGTTTCTTTTGAAGACTCATTTACCTATCTTGCATTTATTAACCCATCTGATAGCTGCCATTAAAAAACAATAGACCACAACACTGAAAAGCTCAGAAATAGAAAATGTTACACTTTTTTCAATAATACTCATAATTTGCATTTATATTATCTTTGCAGAAAAGCAATGCTTGTGAGTATAAAAATGCATATCCAGTCATCTGAAACTGTTTGTTGTCATTTTTTTTTTTAATGAATGCCGAAAGTGAAAAATTGATGTCTTGTGTATGTAGGGACATTAGTTGGAACAGTGATTGCAAAAGACTTAGATGAACCTTTTACTCTGCACACCAGATTGAGATACCGAATTGTGCCCAACATACAAAGGCCTGGACCATGCTCCGCATTTGTTATACACAGCGAGACAGGTGCAATTACTTTAATTTCACCAGCACCGGACAGAGAGGTAATTTTTATCTAAAATATAATGTTTATTTTGCTTCAAATAGGATGATAAGATTATATATAGAGAAATATGCATGGCTAATGAAGGTAGAGGCACAATATATGGTCTAAAATTGAGAGACCCAAATTTTCCAAAGCTTGGGAAAAGACAATAGGATTCAGGGGAACTGCTTCTATTTTCCTGAAATCATGCAAGAGTGGAGCAAGAAGGTGAAATTGAGATTTCTGAAATACTTTGTCACTGCCTTTTCAAAGATAGTGACACTAAGAAATAGAAATGGGAGGGAGATGTAGTTACAGTGTAGAAACAAGAAAAGGCGATAGAGTCAAGTTCTAGGGACGAGAAAAGGACTAAGTTAAAGCAGACTGTATTGTAAATAAAATGCATGATATTCTGTTAGTTTCTTTTTAAAATCTAGGTTTGGTGTATACGGCTTGATGCAGGCCTAAATAAAATTTGACAACTATTAGCAATTTCTAACTAGTTTCTCCTCCACTGACTTAGCCTTTTATATATGTAGAGTTACTGATAATGCTGCTGATAATGGAACCAAAAAAGAGTTAAGGAAAAGTATAACAAAATGAAAAGAGGTCCAACAATCCTGGATAACAGATAATACAGAAACACAAGGGAAACAAAAAGCAAAGGAAAAATTAAGGAGGATAAAGAGCAGGAAGTAGTTAGTATCACATTTCTCCTTTGGTGTCTGACATGGCTAACAGGTTTCTAGTAAAGCTTTTTGAATGATATGCTGTTTAGCTGCTGAAGAGACGTTTGTTGTTTTTCTGTTTCTTTTGATAATAGAAAAGAATTACAATTTTAATAATGAAGCTTAAAAAGGGGGAGGGAAAAGTAAAGGATCTTGCTCTGTAGCCAGCGATACTGGAAACAATGCGTTTTCAGCTATAACCCTTTTTATGTTCCTTTCCAGATGGTAGAAAAATGTACGCTCATTGTAGAAGTAAAAGATATGGACGGTCAGTCTTTTGGCTTGTGCAATACAGGAACAGCTGTAATTCAAATTGAAGATACAAATGATAATGCACCACTGTGTGAAAAGAAGCCTCAGTGTAATGTAAGTTTTCTTTAGAGTTATGCCACTAATAGTTACAAAGTTGCCTGCTTTTTGTGAAACTCTGATCATGTCCTGGTCTTCCTCACTATTCCTGCAGGATATAGGTCTTGCTTCCTGGGGTAGATGGGCTGCTTCCTCATGTTGCAAGAAAAAAGCAGATGCAATTACATTCTTCTATGTAGCAAAGGAGTGTGTGGGGCCTAGCCTCACTACAGTTTGTCTTCCAGGGCTTCTGGTCTTCTTTTGCCATATTCTGAATGAATTTTGTTACACACCTAAGTGGAGGCGTCTTTTAAGATGGATTTTAGGTGGTTGGCCAGATGTGCTTTTTAGAGCAGTGGTTCTCAACCTGCTTGCCATAGTGGGCCACACTTGCAGCTCTTAGTGTGTCCTGTGGGCTGCACCCCATGGCTGAGGGCCCCTCCAGCTGCCAGATCAGTGGGACCAGGGCCAGGGCCCACAGCCCCCTGCCTCCTCCCCAGCAGCGTCCAAGCCCTGGCTGCCACCTGTGGAAGGCAGCGGTTGCTGTGGCTGGAGCTGTGTGTGGAGTTCGGCCACCTCTCCCCCACAGGTGGCATGGCTGGAGCAAAACCTGTGGAGGGGGTGGATGTGGGCTGCCTGCTGTGGGCTCGGGGCGTCCCACCCTGCTGCCCTCCCCTTGGGTCTTCCATTGCCCAGTGGGTGGGACCTAGTGCTGGCGGGGTGGGGAGGCTGTGCCATTGCTGGGTGTGCTGCCATGGCGAGGCACCCTCTGTTTCCCCAGCAATAGTGGTGGCATGGAATTGTGCCCCCCTCTGTTGCTTGGTTCACAGGGGGTGCCTTGAACCAGTGCTGGGCTCGCAGGAAATGCCTCGTCATGGCAGCGTGGGGCTCCCAGCACTGGCACTGAGGCTCCCTGCCCGGGCTACCACAGAGGCCCCTGTGGGAAGGGCAGCACGGAGGGGAGCCCCAAGCTCAGAGCAGGCAGCCTGCATCCACCTCCGCTCCGCACCCAAATCTGGGGGGCACATGCCCCTGCCATTTCTCTCTCCCTGGGAGTGCACAAAGCAGCAGGGAGCTGACCTCCCAGATGAGCCCCTGTGTAACTCCATCCTGCTTCCCATCTACACCCCACAGCTGCACATTCCTGCCCCAACCCCAGGCCCCATGCACCATCCCAGCTGGGAAGCGTCCCCAGCCCCAGTCCTGCCCTAGTCCCTCTCTCAATCTGCCTGCCTTCCCCTTCCCTTCCCTACATAGATTTACCTGGAGGGAGCTGTGGGAGCTGCTCTCCATGCTTCCTGGGTGCCATATGCATGTGCACCTGTGCACAGGCAGATGGTGCCCCTTGCCTCCAATTGCCCTCCTCTTGCTCCTTGCAGCCCCTTCCAGGCTGCCAGCTTGCAAGGGTAAACCTGCCGTTTCCCACACTTTTCTCCCTGACTAACAAACTGGACAGCAATCTTTACTTTAAAAAAAAAAAAAGAGAGAGGATGTCACATGGGCTGCAGCAGCATGCTGATTGGGCCAAATGCAGCCCACAGATTGAGAGAGAGGCTTATGAACATTGGAAGTTATGCTGATATAAGAAAATTGCAAATTTAAATGCCTGTAGTTATACAATTATAACTTACTCCCTGTATAAACATACAGATTCTGGAATAAGAGTGTCTACAGTGCCAAGTACAACTGATGGTTAAATTTTATCGGGATAATGTTACCAGTGCAATTTCCTACGCTGACAAACCCTTGGGGGTAGCGGCTTCATTATTTTACTTTTGCCCTATTGCCTTTCAATTATTAGTCTTGTGTCTATGGCAAGAGTATCTTGAAACTGTTTATTCATTGTCAGTATTCCAAATCACATACTCAGAACTCAAACAGTCACCACATTATGGGTCCAGATCCATATTCACCCCAGCCAGCATTGATTTGTAAAGAACAAATCATTCTGAAACCAGCTTTATTTCCTCCTTAGACTCTGTATGGTATTTACTCAAATCCAAAGAGCGGTATTCCCCCCCCGCCACCCCCCCACAACTTTTAAAGTGGGTGGGGGGTGTGTGCCTCTCATTGGATTTGGGGGGGGGAAGGTGGCTTCTACAGTTCTGACTCTGGCCCTAATTTGGGGTTGGAGTCAGTTGCAGCTGCTGCCAGCTCCTTGTTACCTCCCCAGTTTCTGCCCCACCCTTACTACCTCTGCCTCTTTCTTCAGTCTCCCACCCACCACCTCTACCCTACCCTCTGGCTCTGGCATGGCTTCAGCCCCACAGAGCACATTGTTGCTCCTGCCCCAGCTGTTGCAGCAGCTATGGCAGCTCCAGCCCAGCCATCTGCCACCACTGCAACACCTGCTGCATGGCTGGGCTTGGGCCAGACCAACAATGTGCCCCATACCCTGGGCTGGAATGGGGTCAGAGCCAGAAGTGAAGCAGCAAGGGTACGCAGGGGGACAGAGGCTGCAGGGAGGGGCAGGCACCAGGCCAAATGGTGGGGGAAACCAGTGGCGGGGGGCAAAGTATGTGTGGAGAGGGGCAGATGCAGGGGTCACTTGACTGCTGCCTGTTCCTTTGCCACTGCTTGACCCACTGCAGGGGAGGGGGACATAAAATCTAAGACAGCCCTCCCATAATTAGATCCTATGCAGAGGAAATAATAACAAATTTAAACATTTTCCATGTACAGAATTTTAATTCTTGGGCAGGGTCCTCAAACTCAGAGTTGCCTTGGATTTGCGCAAATATGACAACTAGGTGCATGGATGAAGGGAATGCAGTGGACATATATGCATATTTGGAATTAATAAGGTTTTCAGTAAAGTATACCTGACATTTTCATAAGCAAATTTAAAAAATATTGGATACATAAATTAAGACAAGGTAGATAAATAATTGGCTCAATAACCGCTAATTATAAAAAAATCAGTGTTGGAATCACTGGCGGTTTCATGTAAGGTTTCACATTATCTTGCATCTTGTACAGACAGAGTCAAGGTGGTATACGTAGAGAAGAATACAAATACTGGGAGATAACTGGCTGAGTGCCTGAGAAGGGTCATGGGCTTTTGGTGGATCACAAACTCAACATGAATCAGCAGTGTGATGCAGTTGCCAAAAAAGAAAGTGCTATTTTAGGCTGCGTCAATAGGGTGGTTATTAAAATTAGGCTTAAGACCTAGGAGGTAATAGTATCATTTTACTTTGTAAAGAAGTTGGAATGCAAGCTGTATGAATGGAGGTTAAGCAAAGTAGCCATGTTTAGCTTGCAGAAAAAGTGATTTAAGGAGGGGGGATGTGGTAGTAATCTTCAAATATCTGAAAGGCTGGCATAAAGAAGAGGGAGAACAATTTTCTCCCTTGCCACAGAGGGTAGGACACAAAGCAATAGCTTAAACTGCAGCAAAGTAGATTCAGAATAGGAACTATCAAGAAGAAAAAAAACCCAACTTTCGTAGTATTACAATAGTGAGGTGATGGAATAGATGTCCAGGGAAATTATGGAACCTCTTCATTAGAGGTTTTCTAGAAGAGGTGGGATGAAGAATAGATAGGGATGATTTAGGAGTAGCATTACTGCAGGGGGTTGGACCTGGTGACCCTTGAGGTCCCTTCCAACCCTATGATTCTATAAACCTATATTGTGAAGGCAGACTCAGAAACGCATGAAAACTTCCTTTGCAATTCCAGTTTCTCCTAACAGACAGTATTACAGACCATCTGGCTCAACAACAGCTGATGCAAACTCAACAGCTTTATAATTAATAGCTATAAACTACCTTTTAGTCTTTGTCTGTTAGCCTAGATTTGGAAATTATTTATTAATCTTGCTGCATATTTTTGCTTTTGAAGGTGAGCAGAGCCATCATTTTTAAGTCTGACAAGGAACAAAGATGATTATTTAATCATCAGATTAGTTTCTTCTTAAATGGTTCTTCTTTTCAGGATGGAGACAATGGATTTTTAATATGCACGTGTGCAGGCCAAATATCATTGGAGCCTTTGGCTGTTACTGTAATATAAACAGTTTATCAGCTCTTTCAACATGTAACAGTTCTTATCTACTCCAGTAAAATAATCATTTTTAATATGCAATCACAATCAATCTCTTGTGCATTTCCTGTACACATACAGAATAAATATTAAAGAAAAAAATCCCACATGCATTCATCATCTTCCATTTGTGCTAGAACATATCTCACCCCAGACTTCCTGTAACATTCAGAAGAAACTGTGGGATTTTACCTACTTTACTATCTTTCCTAGTGCTTTACCTGTCAGTGCTGTACATGCAGAGGGGATCAAATGCCACAACTGATACCATTTAAAATCAACAGAGCAACCAGATAAACCAACAAAAACTCCACGCCATATTATGATACTACTTAAATCACTAGGAGTTTTGCAAGGAAGATTTCACCTATGGCTGCACAAAAGAGACTTTACACAGTTTGTTTTTCTGTGACAAACTGAAAAAGACATCTCCCACCTCACCTTTCTAGATTTATTTCAGAATTCAAGACATTGCATTTAAACACAATTTAAGTTTCATTGCTATGGAAATAACAATTTGTGTTGATTATAACAAAAAAATTCTTGTGTATTTCAGTATGTAATACAAATAGAAGAAAACAGAGCAAATGTGACACTATTGAGAATTCCTGTTTCTGATGCTGATAAGCCTTACACAAAGGCCTGGACTGCTCGCTTCTCCATTACAAAGGGAAATGATGATCTCGCTTTTACTATTACAACTGATAAAAAGACAAATGAAGGGCTACTATGTCTTACTAAGGTAAGCAAAGATGAAAATATCAGCCAGAAATTGGGTTTGGTGTTTTTTAGGTTTACTTTAAACCAATAATCTAATTTTCATTTTTGTTATTGCCATAAATTCAGATTAGTTAATCAGTTTCAATTATGTGTCAGCTTTTAACTGACACTGGTTTAGTACAGTGCAATCTTGGATTTATTCTACAGTAGAGTTCTTTGGAAAAACATAAAGCAAACTGTATAATATATATTTATGTGAGAGAAATGTAACAAACTGTTATGTGGATTTTACTTTTTTCCTAATTTTTGCTGGGAGGGGAGGGAGGAGGAATAGTGGAGGGATTGGGAGGAGGCAAGTAGCTTTTATTATGGCTTTCAAAGAGATTTTATAATTCTAGAATAGCTTGTTTTAAAGCTCTGTGTTAACCTTTTGGTTTTGGATGCTGTACTGCCTGTCTGTATTTGTATAGGATTTAGAGGGAGGCCTGCTCCCAAGAAGTCATCAGTATACATTTCATCTACTTCAAGAACATGCTTGATGCACACTTTATGAAGGGCACACTGGGGCCATGAAGTCTGGCTTTAGCAAAATTAGAATTCTGTCTTATTTTGGAGATGGGGGGGAGTGGGGGAGAGAAAGAAAAGGAAGTAACACAACACAGTGTCCTACAGACAGGCTGGGTCGCTGTGCTACACAGTGACATATTTGAACTCTCAGGCTAAGTACAGTCAAAAAGCTTGAGGCTGAATCAATTCAATCTTCACAGGTTAGTCTAAGATGCCTAGATTGAACCAATAAGCAAGTGAACAGACATTAATTTTTGATTCCAGAAATGCATCCACATGCCTGCTATGGCCTAGGCCAAATGCTGGGGGGTGCTAGAACACACCTCCCTGCTCTGATGAAACAGACAGCTTGGGGAAGGCTAGCCTACCCACCCTGCGAGGGGCAATTTGCAGGGGAGGTGCAAAGCATCCTGGGATGCTGGGGGACTGAGTTAACTTGAGGCTGGAGGGGGTCTGGGACAGAAGTTCAATAAACTGATTTAACTTAAATCAGTTAAGTCTGATACTACATCCATCCAGGTTTATCTCAGACTGGTTTCAGCCATTTTGAAAGTGGTTTATGTACACTGAACTTCTGCTGCTTTAAATATTTGACTTGGTTTCCAGTTACTTACACTGGTTTATGCATAATTTCTGTCCCTAGCCTCAAAGACAAACAATTATTTTGGAAAGTGGGAGAATTGCAAGAATAAGTTTGTTCAGATAAGTACAGTGAGAGAGACGCAGATTTAATTCTTAATATAGCTTCAGCAGCTGTCCAGCAGATGGGTGATAGTGAAAACTTGTCTGTGGTGCTCCTTAAGATCTTTCAGGCCTTTTTCTTGAAAAAGTTTCTATTCAGCCATTTCTGAAAGTCAGGTCCCTGCTTAAGATTCCTCAGATAAGAAGTTCAAATAATAAGGTACCCTTAATAAATAGCCATTTTCTAAAATCTTGGCTACATATGACTTTGCCTGTTTTTTAAAATAGTGATGGGAAAGTTGCAGCAAATTTTATCCTCATATAAATGAAATACATTTATTTTGCAGGGACTGGACTATGAAAACACCAGACAGAGGACGCTTGAAATTACAGTAAATAATGAAGACCCGTACATATTAGGCCCACATTCAAGAAGACTGGCCCCATGTGCATGTACTATTATAGTTAACATAGTGAATGTTGATGAGGAGCCAGTGTTCAATCCTCCGATATTATGTGTAGAGGCTCATGACTGTGACAAAATCGGAACAGTGATTGGCAGATACACAGCAAAGGACCCAGAAACTGGACACAGTGAAGGCATATGGTACAAGTAATTTTTCTATATGGATTTATTTAGCATTTGGGAAATAAATTTAAACAAATTAGCCTTATTTAAAGTTGGGGTGTTTTTTTAAACAAACATTTTACTCTTAATAGCTATCGAATAGCACCTGGCCAAAGCAATTGGATCAACATTGATGAAAAAACAGGTGAACTCCGAACTAATAAAGTTTTGGAAACAGACAGGGTAGGAATGAAACGTGGTGAAAGTAATATTACAGTCCTGGCAATCGACCGAAGTGAGTACCAAATGTTATAAACTGCCTATGTTGTTTATAAAGGAATTGTGTGCTCATAAAAACAGTCATGGAACTATGCTATCAGTTTGCTGTAAGACTATAACGAAGACAAACTTTATACTACTGCACTCTTTTTGGCAACAGTAGTTGTCTTTAATGGAGGCTGCAGCCCAAATTCCCCACTTACAGGAGGAGGAAAAGAATATCATTGTTTGCTGGAAACTGGGGCAGCAGCTCCATACAAGACAGGACTCCATTTTCAAAATACTTACAAGCACTCGCAATGGGGGCCATATTTCCAAAAAAACTTAGTTCTGTTTTAGAATGTGTTTAATACTTACGTAGTTATTTTAAAATCTAGCCCTTTCAGTGTTCAGTGGGGAGCACCATTCTTCTTGTTCCTCCTCTTCCCTCCCCTCCCTTAAAAATTTGTTTAAAAAAAAAATGATGAGACATAGGACTGGAGGAGGGAGGGAAGCATGTTTGTATATAATGTAAATACAATATTACAGCTCTGTGATGAAAGAACTGTAAAAAGAATCTGTAAGAAATGATAGAATTTAGCATGCTGATTTTACAAGCTTTAGTCAGTTATCTAAGTTCTCAGTTCTCACACATGCTCAGGTCATGTGTGAGCAATGGATCAAGATATCAGATTAGGAGAGGGAGCTCACTAGTTTTGGTGGTTGCTGTCACAAGAAGGACCTGACCAGCCTGCAGGCCCTACAAAGCCAGGAGGCTTCCCTGGGCAGGCTCTGCATAAGGATGCCCTTTAGCAGTAATCAAGAGGGAAAGGGAGATTTTCGGTTTTTATGGGGTGGGTTGTTTTTTTAATGAATGTTTTGGGGGTTTTTTTAGTTTTTTTTTTGTGGGGAAGGGAAGGAGTTAGGTGTGGTTATTTTTCTTTGGGGGAGGGGAGTGGAGTGTCAACTGCTGCACTTCTGTAGAAAAGATGGGGTATGAACTTGGAGGTAACACTGTGGGGAAGGGGAGGATGATCTCCTTTGGTGTTGACATGGGGTGGCAAGAGTGAATGGGAGAAGTTTTCTTGTAACTGGTTGTGCAGGGGCAGGTCCAGGGGAGTGAGCTGCTGCAGTCATACCACCCCAGAGAAAAGAGCTCTGGTCTCAGCTGGCAGATGCATGTGCAGCAAGGTCACTGGCACAACTGCATCCCACTTTGCAGCATCCTGGATCTGCTACTGTGGCTGTGAGTGGCACTTGTGAAGAGGCATGGTTGGGACTGGTGAAAGGGTTTGCTTGTATGTGTTTTTTTGGGCAGAGAGGTAGTAGTTGGGGGTGGCTGGAGTTCTCTGGTATCTTCTCTCTGAGTGGTTTGTTTATTGTAAGCCACTCTGAGCCTTTTGGATAGGGTGGGATATAAATATAATATTGAAAGAATAAAATAGTTATATAGTGATATTGCACCCCTCACCATAAATGGGACAAAGGGAAGAGGGTGGGGATAATAAAGACTTGTGTCTGACTAATCCATGTTCTCAAGACAAACAAACACAATGCAGGCATGCCTTCCTGGTGTTCCCCCTGCTTCCTGTTCAGACAAATGCTCTCATTTAGTTTGGATGGAGTTGGATAACCTGTATCGGTATAAAAGTGAGTATTTGAAGGAAGGAACAAGAGGCAGGATTTTTACACAAGATTTTGAACTTAAAATATCCTGCACTGTAGATAATTTCCTAGCAATTCAAAACAGATTTTAGCTTGTGATCTTATTACTAAAGAACCATCTCCCTTTCTCGTCCAAAAGGTGGGACTTGTAGTTTCATATCTTCCCATTCCTCATTGCTTGAAGGGTAGGGTAGTAGCCAGAGGGTAGATATTTTCTTCAGTGGATTATAGGTGATGGGAGAAAACGGTTTCAAACACCATTTTCTCCATTTGCTAGCTAGGCATCAGTTTTTCCTTCTGATTCCATTTTCACTATGTGATTTTTGAGCCTACACATCACTGAAAAGAGGGGAAAAAAGAGCTCTGTGGAATAAGTGATTCCCTCCCCTTCCCCCCCCCCCCCCCCCCCCAGAAGCCACAGACGGCTAGAGACACGACTCTTCTCTTTTTACTGAAGATGACAGTTTAAATCTACTTTACTTTTAATACTTAGCTATTTAGCATGAATTAAATGAACAATCCATTTTACATTGGGGAGTAATAAACATTAAACTGAAAAACCCCAGCTTGTACTAATATTACAATTTCTGTCTTGTAGGTGGGAAAACAGGCACTGGAACAGTAAGGATTATTTTGAAATGTGGGAACAAGACTCCCCCAATAATACTTAGGCCAAGAGACGTAGCATGCAGAGATGGAAAGCCAGTTTGCTTTGAAATATTTGATCCAGATAAGGAACCCTATGCTGCGCCCTTCAAAACCCGCATTGCTGATGAACATATGCATTCATTATGGAAGACTATACAAAATGATGGTATGCAAAATTAGCTGCTGTTGCTGCTGCTACTACTATTATTTTTAAGAATAATAATGGTCCTAATTATTGTATCTCAGAAGTAAGATAAATTGACTGTGCTTTCTAATCTGATATAGTTAGAGATTATTAAGTGATTACTTAATGTCTTCTATGTGTCTCCACTAGCTAGGAAAGTGCCTACACCCAGCCTTGGGTCAGGACTTTGATTTTGTGTGTTGCCCCCCAAGGGAATACCCTCAATACAGAAATATGAAATATACATGAGTGTGGCCTTTTGCTATCCTCTTGAATAGGGTACAGAGGGTAGATCAGGGATGGATGGAGTTATCCAGAGTTCTGACCTTACTGTGGAGGGTAAGTCTTTCAAGATCCCAGAATTAGGGAGTTAAAGAGACTGGTAGTGTTTTCTGAGGAGTACAAGGCACAATCTGGCTCTTGTTCTTTTTAGGAGAGCAAGAGCGAGTCATAGGGTTGGAAGGGAATTTATGGGTCATCTACTCAAACCCCATTCATGAATGAAGGAATGTTACTCCTTAATGATCTCTTTCCAATGCTTATGCAGCCTCCTTTTGAAAACCTTCAATAAAGAAGAGTAGAGGCACACTGATACATTGTTACCGATATACAGAAAATTGGCTGTATTGAAAACTGGCCTGAAGTGGCCAGTAATTTGGCCGATAAATGCCAGTGTGTGCACACAGCTGCAGCGCAGCATGCAGGCAGCAAAGACCATAGCCCAGCTGTGTACAGCTAGTAAGTCTGTTGTAGTGGAAGGGCATGGGGTGGAACAGATCAATGCCCCCTGCTGTGAGGGAGGAGGCAGAGGCAGGAGCTGCCCAGCAGGGCAGGGTGTGGGATGGAGCCACAGCTCGTCCAGGGCGTATGGGGAGGGGGAGGTGGCTCCAGTTGCTGCACACACCCTGAGGGGGTATGTGTGCTCCTCAGATCTGCATGGGGTAGGGCAGGTGGGTTGCAGCTGTGGGCTGGGGCTGGGCTCAGGAGCAGCCACACTGGGAGGGGAGCTATGGAGGGGGCTGCAACCACCCCAGATTTCTCTGTAGTCCATCCCCACCCCAAAGTGCCGCTCCCAGCACCGCCACCGCCTGCCCAGTGTAGCCCTGGATCAACCCTCTCACCTCCACCTGTGCACCAGAAAGAGCTGGGGTTGTGCCAGGCAGGTGGTGGCGGTGCTTGGAGCTATGGCAAAATTTGGGGTAGCTGCAGCCTCCTCTGTAGTCTACCTCTCAGCACCCCCACCAGGAAGAGCCAGGTACAGTCCCGGCTCCAGTCCCCCTGTCCTGCCCCATGCAGATCTGGGGCACATACCCACCCCGTCCCATGCCCTTCTGGGGTGCGTGCAGCGGTGGGATCCACCCCCTCTCCAATGTGTCACAGCTCTGTCCAATACCCCACCCCACCCTGGCTGGGCAGCACCTGCCCCTCCCTTACCATAGGGAGTGTTGATCTGCCCCCTCACACCCCTTCCCTCTCCTTCCCCTTCCACCAAAGACTTACCAGCTGTATCAGGAAAATCAGATTGGTATCAGCTGATATGCCTCCTTAAATATCAGCTATCTGTATCAGCCCCCAAAATCTCTATTGGTGCACCCCTAAAGGAGAGCCCACTTTTTTTTCTTTAAATGTCATTGTCCCTGGCCACTAGGCAGACAGGAATGACAGAGGTGCTTCCAGCTTTCTGCCTCTTCCTTTTTCCTTTTTGTGGACACAAAATCTGTCCCATAAGCACCAAGGAGCAGGAAGGGGAGGGGTAGGCCATGCTCAAGCAAGCTGTGCCTTTGATCCTTCTGTAGTTGGTAGAGGAACAGGGCCAGGCAGCACTGAACAATGGCTATGCTTTAGGGCCAGCAGTTGCAAGCCAAGACCTAGCATCTGTTGCTAACTGCAAAATGTGCCTGACTCCTCACTGAAAAGCTATGTGCTGTCCTCTTCTGCCTGCCTAGAGATACCACAGATGGCTTGCTCCTCTCCTGGGATAATTAATGCAGTTCTAGAACAGCCACTGCTACTTAGCTGCTCTTTTCTCCTCTTTCCCATGTAGCTCTATAAAGGGGAGGGTGTAAGGCCACTTCCCCTCCCTCTTTGGGTAGATATAAACATTATATATATGTAAATATAAAATAAATTACACACACAAACACACTCTACTGGTAAATCAAAAGAGCTAGAAACAGAATCCATAACAATAAAGAGGTATTGTCAGAGATGAGCTGTCAAAAGAGCAGATGCTAGATGAATTGATACACTAGTCACAAGTATAAAAAAAAAAACAAAAACCAAACAAGTCTCCAGAAACAGAAGGTAGTAGTTTTAAGTACAGCTTTTACTAAAAACATAATAATATATAATATAATTTATGTTATACTAAGTAATAATATGACTGTAGAATAAAACCATATAATTTATAGTTTGTGTTAAAAACATACAATAAGATTACACATTCTGTTCAATTTTAGCTCATTATTTGTGTGAATAATTCTAACACAGTTCTCCTTGGGAATATAAAAACAAGCTGAGACTCAGAGAGAAGCCAAATTCTTTTAATTAGACCAAAAATTTAAGATTTTCTGCTAGTGGTCGTATCCATTTTCCTCTTACTGCTTTAAAGAATAAAGAAGACCAAATATAATGGTTTCAAGTATCTATCTTTCCTGTCACAAGAGTATATTCTATCTGAATCCGGAGTCCCACAACATGTACCCATAACAACTGTAGATTTCATTTAAATGAATTGCAGTCTAGAAGTGGAAGGTATACATTCAAAATTTCTAAAAGAATTTAAACATAAAATGATTGACTTGATAACAAATATACAGCATCTCAGTAAAAGCAGCTCTTGCTCTTGAGTTTTAGGACTGGAAGGTAGACTTAGATGTTGTCTTAGAATTGGTCAAAACAAACGAAGACCAAGCATCCACCCCCCCGGATGCTTTTCTCTCTTAAGCTCGATTAAGGTGCATCTAGATGAGCAGACATTTGTTTCCCCAGGGAGAAGTACAGCAGCACACCTTGTGCCTCTGCTACTTGTCCCTGGGGAACACCCATGCCACGTATGCTCTGGCATACAGCAGGTTACCCCAAGTGCAGTAGAGGCTGGGGCTAGCAACTGTGCTGGCCCCAGTAGCCTTACCTGGGGTTGTTGGGTCCTCCCAGGGCTGCAGCCATGGCTGGAAACCTGGTCAGCAGCCAGAGTGTGGCCAACAATTAGGTTCTAGATGTGACAAGTTATAACGAATTTATAAATTTTCCTTGTCTAGAATCTAATTATTGGGATCATCTTAAATTCAGTGTCGTCTTGGATTCAGGTAAATCTGGTAAATCTTAACTGTGTATGCAATGTTACGACTCAGGAAAAGCACCTTAGATTCATTGTAGATAACTTTCTAAAGATATCAGCTCAATGTACAGCCAATCAGAATGTAGTGGAATTGGAAAAGGGTCCACAGAAAGACAGCTAAGGCAGTAGCTGCCATGCTGGAGAGACTAAAAAGACTAGGACTCTTCAGTCTGGGAAAGGGAAAAGTTGAGTGAATACATGATAGCTATCTAGAAAATCATGAACAACTCAGATAAAATGCATATGGAACTGTCATTCAACAAGTCTCATAATACAAGAACTAGGGGACCACACTGAAATTTTCAGGCGGCATGTTTAAAACAAGCATATCTACTTGTCCTCTTACTTCATTTTGAAGTAATTCCCTGCTTTATCAAGCATTTTTGGGGTAAGAGTGGAAGGGTTATAAATGTGGCTAGCAAGGCCCTGATCTTTGACTGGGACCACTGGGGAAAAAAAAAAAACTATCTGCAAAAGGCTATTTGAGGTGAAGTGACAGCATCTGCACCAAGAATGCACATTTTAGATCTGCACGGGCAAATTATTCAGGTTAATCAAGGAGTGGGGAACATGACAGAACTGTACCAAGTCAGAAAACTTAAGTTGGACACTTCTCATTATTGCTGTACTGCATATGAAAGGGATATTAAATGAAATGGAAAAGTAACAAACATAAAAATGCCAGAGGAAATGTTTTTACAATATAATGCTCATCTATGAAACACAGTAAAACAAGATATTAACAGTCGAGGAACAATGGTCATAAGCTGATGGAGAATAGGTTTAGGTTGGAGATCAGAAGGCAATATTTTACAGTTAGGGTGGCCAAAATCTGGAACCAGCTTCCCAGGGAAGTGGTCCTCACCCCACTACCTTGGGCATATTCAAGAGGAGGTTGGATGATCACCTGTCTGGGGTCTTGTGAACCCAGCATTCACTCCTGCCTGTGGCAGGGGGTCAGGCTAGATGATCTTTTCAGGTCCCTCCTGACCCTAGCTACTATGAAACAGTCAAGAATTGAACACACTCAGAAGTGATAGGACACTAATAGAATTAATGACAGCACATTAGGTAATCCAAAAAATATTTGTGAAAGGATAAAGCAAGAATATTTAGAAGGAATGTAAGTTTTCATATATCAGAGCAAAAAAACCCCAGCAAGTAAGGGAGACGCTTCTCCAGTGACCGTCTTGTACATAGTTATTCACAACCAGTATTTTGTATGTTGTTTTGAATTATCTGTTTTAAAGCCTCAGCAAAAAAACAAGATACTGGACTTCGTGAACTGTTCACTTGAGTGGATATGGCAGTTTTTATGCTAAAGAACTGAGAATGGATTCATTAACTTTTCTCTCACTAAATACAACAAAGTCCGGCTATTTAATTATCAGACACTTAACCTGGCATTTTGGTGAAAACAAATTATATAATTTAAATGAATAAAACTGAAACAAATCAGTCTTTCAAACCCGGATCTTCAGAGACGACTTTTCATTTCCAATTGTAGTAGATTAACCAAGTACAGATAAATGGCAGGAGAAGGAGGGAGTAAGTCCTTGGGGAACAATAAAATAGTTTATTTGCTGTAGGGTAGTGCAGTATAAACATAACTGAGTCAACTTTAAGCTACCTGTCTCAGGTACCTGTAGTAGCATTGAGCTGAGTTCTTACAGAAACTGCAGGGATGCTGACAAAATTTTACACTACATCTGTACAGAAAATTTGCTTTCTTATAGGGTAACAGAAGATAATAGGTCTGAGTAGCTGTACCCTCATTTTCATATAGATTTTCACAGATTTCATTTAATACACCAATGGCTTCTCTAGGACTTGGTTAATATTGCCCATCAATATAACATTGAATAACGGAATTGGTTTGTTTTAATTTTTGCAGATAAATCTATATGTCTACAACCGAAAAAAAATGCTGAGATTGGAATTTATAAACTTCCTCTTGTAATACGTGATAATGGAGGAAAGGAACAATGCACTGATGTTACAATTGACCTCTGTGACTGTACTAGTGAAGGGTACTGTAAAGCTATCGCAGAGCCACGTTTCCCCCGTGCACAAGACAAATTCTCTCTTGGAGTAGGGGCCATCCTTACCATGATCTTAGGATCACTGTTACTGCTGTGTAAGTATATTTGAATATCCTATATAAGATGCAAAATACTCTGTCTCAAAGTTAGATTCAAGGCTCTGTGATAGAATTCTGTTAAACACTTATTCTATTCACGTTCTTGTGTAGCCATCAATAGTGCAGTTTCTGTGCATCTTCCATTAAAAAAAAAAAAGATCTGTGCATCATCTACAACTGCATTAAGATATATCATATATGATTTCTGTAAGCTGGGTTATATGTTTGCATTAGTAAAGAGGAAGTCAAAGAGGCATGCCTTGCACTTGAAGTAAGAAGGTATGGTTTTTAGTGGCTATTAGGTCCTGTGGTTGTTCATTCCAAAGCAATATCTGGAAGAGGTCAGTCTTCTGCACTGGGGAGTTTAAGTGCATTCCCTTGATTCCCCAACACTTTCATGAGGCGGTATGACTGTTGTGACGTGTCTAGCAACATGAAAATGGATCTGACCTCTGCTCATCATCATCAGTGCCACTAATGCTGTTTCTGAAATGAAATGAAATAATGCGATGCATATAAGAAGTGCAAAAATCTAGAACTTTTGGTTCCAAAATGATACCTTTTATTAGACCAACTGAGAAATTGCAAAACGAAAAAATATTTTTCTGCAAGCTTTCAGGCTCATACACCCTTCATTCCCTCACAGCCCCAAATGACTGTTTTTTAACAAGAAGAAAAATCAAGTAATTTTACAGAAGTAGTAGTTTATTCACATAATGCACTGGTAACTTGCATTCATTTTAAAATATATGCTTTTTGAAATAGGAGTGTTGTTTACAAGTATGAAATAAATGGCTCATGCTAGTCTCACTTAACCTTTTACTTCTTCCAATGTAAAAATAAACCAAAATAAAATATTAGTACACTGTGCAGTACCTCTATTCCTCTTAGAAGCGCAAACAAAATCCAGTATATTGTTTTAACAGAGATTTTTAAACATCTATTTCCTTTCTTCAGTAATATTGATAACACTTTGTGGCTGTTGGGGAACTGCAGCAGTAGGCAGAGAAGTGACCGATGACTGTGCTAATCACAACTTAATTATATCAAACACAGAAGCACCTGGAGAAGTAGTGATGGTGAGTTTCCTTTTTATGTACTTAAATGTAGAAATCTGTTAATTTGAAAACAGTTTTCATTTTCAGTGTTTATGAGCTGTGGTGCCACTTATTCCCAGTGTAAAAGTTTGGGCATCCTTTAGGCCAGTGGTTCTCAGCCTTTTTTGTACCAGGACCCATTTGTAAACATTGATGGCCTGTCCCAACCCACAGTCCCCTAGCTTTGTCAGTGCACTTAACTCCCCACCCAAAGCCCCCTGGTGCCTTGGGCATTGGTGGTGCCTTGGGCATTGGTGGTGCCTCTCACTCCAAGTCACCCCGACCTCCCAGCCCTGCCAGCGGGGACTCCCAGCTCCCCCCGTCCTTCTCAAGTCAGAGCGTAGTGGCTACAGTGGCTCTGGCTCATGTGAGCAGCAGCAGAGCAAGTCGGGCCCTGGCATGGGCGGGAGGAAGGGAGGCTTGAATCACTCTCCCTTTCCCCCTGCCCTGATCTTGGGCTCCTGTACTGAGTCAGGCAGCCTGGGCACAGCCCCACCTGTCCCTGGAGCAGCGTGTCTCAGCTGCATCATCCCACCCCTGGCCCAGTCATGCAGCTCCCCACAACCCCTCCTTTTTTCCCCACTGGAGGGGCAGGCACCTTCTCCCCTGCTCTGATGCAGCTTCAATGCCTAGCCACCTTCCCCCAGTGCTAGAAGCGCCTCCTCCCCC
>NW_005841855.1:4914164-4933440 GCF_000455745.1 Alligator sinensis | reverse complement strand
CCCCCCCCCCGGACAGTTTCTAATCCCTGGCCCTCCAACCCTCACTCCCCATAGACTTGCCTGCATCCACCTGCTTGGGCTGCTTCCATGACACTGCCTGGATTCTTGTGACCCACAGGTTGAGAAACACTATTTTCAGTTGCCTATAATTTTGTCACAAATTAACTGTTTAGGTTGAATTTCTTATGCCTCTTAATAACTGAGGGGAAGAAGGTAGAGAGTGTGAGGTATATGGGGAAAACCATTCCAGCTAAAATGGTCAGGCCTATCCATGTACATTAGGAGAAAATATAGTGTCTTATGCATATAAAACAAACAAACAAAATTAGTTTTGTTCAGAAGTTTAGTACTAATATGTTTTTGGGCAGGTTTGCCTAGACATAAGGGATGAGACTTCTCCCATCCCTGGAAAATTCATCCAAAGTTGGTTAAGTCACATTAAGCATGTGTGAATTGATATGTTTAGTAGATACTTATCTATCTAGGCCAGAGGTTCCCAACCACCAGGCTGCGGCCCAGTATCAGGCCGCGAAGGGCTGGCTGCTGGGTAGTGGCACGAACCCCTCCTCGGACCCGTGTCTGTCTGCTTGGGTGAGTGGCTTCTGCCACCGGCAGACATGTGCAGGGTTAAAGGTGGGAGGTGGGGCAGCTGGTTCCGTGTGCCCTTTTCCACTGCAGTGCTTGTCTGCAGGGGGAAAAAAAAAGGTTGGGAACCACTGCTGTAGGCTAGTGCAGGCTTAGACCAGGATTTTCCTTGTATTTGCATTTGATATACACAATTGACTTGTTTTAGAAAATATTTTCTTAAACAAAAAAGTTACATTACATATGCATTACAGGAATTATTTAGGTTGCAAAGTCAAGTGACTTGAAAGGTGGGAAATGCCAGACTTACATTTCCTTGTTTAATATTAGTGAACCTTTCCGTGAAAGTGAATTGTTCTCGCTCTCTCTGATTGACCAAATATTGTCAAATAATGGTCAAATATTTTAAACATGAATGTATTAGGATTGTAATCTTCATTAGGTTAAATATGCATGCCAATTACAGAAAAAAACCCTTAAATGTTATTTTGAAAAAATGAAATTAAACTGTAAAAACAAAAAAGGTAATGAATTTTTATAACTATCAATGTTAGATCAATGCAAATGTGCATGATGTTCAAGATGAAACAGTTCTTCATTTCCTAGGCTTTTATCCTGAAATCCTACAGTCAGCCTGAACAGTTACAAAAAACCCCCACACAAACGCACACACAACCTCTAAGAAACAGCCAATTCTTCAAACATGTTTCTATTTGCATTTGGAGAGGCCTGCAATCACAGCAGATGACCAGTAGGAGAAGCTTTCTTATGGTGCTGGTTTGGTCAGGGTTCGAATTACACTGACTCTTGAGGGGGTCTGCAGAAAAAATTGGGTTGCCCATCATGATGCCCTAATAAATTCCCTAGAACAGTGGTCTCCAACCTTTTTAAAGGAGGAGATCACCTTTGGCATTTAAAAGCAACCCAAGATATACCATGCACTGCCACCACCCCACCCAGCAGGTAAGTCTGGGGAGAGAAAGAGTGGGGGGCAGACTGAGGCAGAGGGAGAAAAAATTATTTGGGGATGTGCCTCCCCAGCAGATAAGTGCCACCTGGCTGGGGCCCCACTCAACTTACCCCTGTTCCTGCCTCTGTGGTACTGTCTCTCACCACAGGGGCCTCAACCTATCCCCCACCTCTCCCCTCCCCTCCCCCACAGACTGACCTGCTGGGCTGGGGCACACGCGTGCATGTACGCAGGCACTCAGCCCCCCACCCTAGCCTCAGATAGACTCCAAGAGGCTCTCAAATCTAGCGGGGGATCGAGATCCACTGGTTGGTGACCCCTGCGCTAGAATGAAGTGAAGGAGCAATAAAAAAAAGCAGGCACAGCAAGGATTAGAAACAGTGTGCAGGGGTATGAAATAGGGAAAAGATAAATTGTTTTTAATCTTTGCTGTGCCTGTTTTCTCCTCAGGCCTGAAAAAAGTACCTTGCATTCAAAAGCTTGTCTAAGTTATCCCAGCCACGCAGCTGGTCCAATAAAGGATACCATCCACAAATATCTTTGGTTCTCACATATTTCCAGGGACATTGTTGCTACATCACCTGAACACTGATTTCCACCCAGGTTGCTGTGGCACAGTGAGATGCTTTGAGACCCTTTCAAGGGTGCTGCAGGGTGCCTCTCAACATTAGCACTGTTAGGTGTGCAAACATGATTCATAAGATAAGCCCAGAGGGCACATCTAGACGACTGCCCATGTGCTTCCTGCAGTGTTTCAAAGCCCTTTGAGATGCTGCAAGTGGCACATGTGGGAAGAAAACAACATTCCCTGTGCTGCAGATTTGCAGCATGGGGTTAAAATTAGACCCCTGGATTTCCACAGTCAAAAAAATACTCCAGGGGAAAAAAGCAGAGCAGGGCGGAGCATCTCTGTGGTTGGCATTCGCCCCAGTGCTGTAGCACACTGCCTGCACATGCAGGGAGCTGGGCCTGGGCCCAATGTGAGTAAGTCGGGGGGGGACCAATTAAAAAAAAAAAAAGCCCCACACTCACCAGCAGTAGCAGCTGCTGTCAGGGTCACTGGAGCCTTGTGACAGAGCCCCCGCACATAGCACAGGGCAGCGGAGACTGGCCCTGGCTGCCTGGCACCTGCAAGGCCGCTGCCCCATTGCAGGGGTGTGGCTGGGGTCGGCAGGGTGCCACCATCAGGCAACTGGGGCCGCTGAGGCTGAACATTGCCAGGCCCCGGGTGACAGCTGCAGTGGCCCCAGCTGCTTGACAGTGCATGGAGCTGTGTGGTACCCTGCCAACCTATGCTGTCTCCTCATGAGGGGTCAGTGGCAATATGGGTGCCAGGCAGCCAGGGATGGTCTCCGCTACCCCCTGCTGCCTCATGCTGTGCGGGGGGGGGGACGGGACGGATGACACGGACTCTGCCATGAGGCCCCAGTGACCCCAGTGGCAGCTGCTACTGCTGGCAAGTGCCGGGTTTTTAGTTTTTTGTTTTCAAATGCCAGGAGGCTGGGGCCAGGTGTAGCAACCATTGAGGCAGCAATCTGGGGGGGCTGGGGGAGCAAGCAGGGGTGGGGCATGTGGGCCCTGCAGGGGGGGTGGTAGCCCTTGCAAGGGCCATATGGCCCCTGTTGGGGGGGCTGCACTCTGCTGGGGGCAGGAGACCTACACCTCCTGAGCAGCCCCCCCAGTCTCCCCACAATCCACCTACACCTACCCACATCCCCCCAGCACACTCCTTGTGTGCCCAGCTGCCAAACAAGATGACCAGCTGGCAGGAGCTGTGGCTGCAGGGAGTAGTTGTTCCCACATCCTAGTTAGTGAAGGGGTCAGGAGGAGCTCTCACTGCTCTATGGTGAGAAAACCAAAGGCAAACAGCAAAACATATAGGTATTTAGAATTCAATGTACTATGATGATAGAGACTCTGGTAGACTTCCAAATTACTTTAACATTAGATACATCAATAAAACATTGCCCAACTGATCTCCTGTCTGTCTGTGTCTCCCTCTCTCTCTAGTGGTTTTTTGTTTTAATTGTGGAGGAACATGAATGTCAGGCTATTTTACAGAGTGACTTTGGGATTTTATTTATTTTTTTTTAAATCAGGGATTTTTCAGTTTTCAAATAGGGAACACCAGAATTCCTGCTAGGGAGGCCAGTGGCAGGACCCCAGCAGAGGAGCCTGCTCAGAGCTGGCACCTTGGACCCAGTTGGAGGTGGCTGACCTCCTTGCCAATTGGGGCCAGGAGGACATACTTTCACAGTTCAAAGCAGGCCAGCACACTGGGAACATCTGAGCGATAGCTGCCCAGATGGCCAGGCAGAGGCGCACTCTTATCACTGAACACCTAAATGATTTTTCACTTACCTCAGTGATCAAAGCAAGAGATCCTCTTAACAATATAAATTTAAGGCGTTGACTATTTTTTCCATTTATGCATAAATGTTTCTGAAAAGGCTGATCAAGTGAGGGAATGTATACAACACAGAACTGAAACTTTTACTTTAAGTGCAGTTGTTTTATTCTTTTGAAATGGTACACCCAAAAATAAAAGGTGATAATGAAAAAGAAATAATGCAACTATCTGTGAAAAATGTGCACCTGAAATACATTGGTAGATTTCTTCCCCCACTATTATCTTTGCTTCTAGGACCCAAATATAATTCCTTTACAAGCTACAACAGTAAATACTTGTGAGCAAGTGGCTGGCCTGGGCACAATTGGACAAGGAATGGAGCAACACAATTCTGGAGGACATCAGACCATAGAATCGGTCAAAGGAGTAAGCCATCAGACCTTTGGAACAATAAAGGGAGGAGGGCAAAATATGGATTCAGGCAGATACTCCTACTCAGAATGGCACAATTTTACACATCCTCGTCTAGGCGAAGTAAGTATTTTGGTACTTTTTTCTCACAGCTCCCACTGTCTACATTATACCTAGTATAAAAATATTTTCAAAACATGAATAATGTATTAAACTAGAGAGGGCTTCCCCCACCTTTACTGTAGTTAACTCACACTCTGATTTAGAATGCTATTGTTTTAGGGGGAAAACATCTTTTCTTCAGTTGTTTTGTATAATTAGAGAGTTTTCATGACTTTTTGTTTAGCTTTTGAGTAGTACTAATGTTGATCATTTAGACTGACAGTTTTATGTAAATTTTTGTGGCTGTGTGGGAGCATCTACATGTTGCTCTATAGCAACATTATTATTATGCTGTGTTTTAGTACTTTCTTTTGGAAATCCTGAAGTGTGGTGCAGTAATTGCCTGTACTGTGCCGTGCGTGTGGTGCATGGTTAGTTTTTGCTGCTACTTTGCCGTAGTGACATGCTAAAAACAGAGGAGTGCGCCACTATGGCGAGGTAGCTGCCGATCACATGTAGACTTACGCGATCGCTACGGCAACATCGGGCGATGTGTAGATGCACCCTGTCTCTTTGTTTAGTTCTGATCTAACTGCTTCTATTCTACTATTGGATATTAATGCTATTTATAGCTTGTATATGATTATACAGCCTTAAAAAGAACACACAAGTCATTGGCAATTAGACACTGTCACTTGTGTGTAAGTCAAGCTTTTAACTTCAATTTCAAATGAATTTTAAATTAACAGGTTATTTAAACAAGTTCTTCATTCTTATTACATATGTGATTAGTAGAAATTATTTCTGTGTTAATTACTTATATTTTATAGTATGAATGATATAGACCAATCATGTGCATTTTTTGTATGTAGGAATCCATTAGAGGACACACTCTGATTAAAAATTAATCAATGAAAGGTAAATCAAAGAAATTATTTTTATGTTATATGTTTAGGATAACAGTTTAAGAAAACTAATTAGATGGGTTTGTTTCTTCCTATGCAGAAAGTGCATCTGTGCAGACAGGATGAAGAGCTTAAGCATTCAGAAGACTATGTCCTTCCATATAACTATGAAGGAAGGGGATCACTGGCTGGTTCTGTAGGCTGCTGCAGTGATCGGCAGGAAGAGGAAGCTCTTGACTTTTTAGATCAGCTGGAACCCAAGTTTAGGACATTAGCAGAAACATGTATAAGGAGATAAGTGCATTTATCACAGTGCTGAAAACTGCAAATAAATGGATGTTTTACTTTGCCAATGTTAGTTGATTTTGAACTTAAATGCAGCAGATTCGACTTTTTTTTTTCTTTGTGAGGGGAGTGGTTTATCAAAAGGCATTAAGGGTTTTTACAAGAACATAAATCCTGCATAATTTGCCATACTTTATAGATATTGATCTATATTTGTTGTATCCAAGATAAAAGTTTTAAAGCACATTGTTCTGTATGACTACTTTAATACCGTAATATGGGCTTCTATTTTCTGTTCTTTATTTGTCTGTATAGTTTTAAGTATTCATAAAAATTTCTTTTATTTAGCTTTGGGGATGGAAAGCTTTATTTTATTCAACTTTTTCCCCTTTACTTTTATTAAAAATAAAACAAAAAAAAATATCCCCAGAGTTTACTGGGATATATCAGAATACTTTACCAGTGTCTGACTTAGATAATCTGGGATCCAAAATATTAATTTTTCAGGAGTAAAATTTCAGAAGATACTAGGTTACTTTATTAGAGGAAACTTTATATGTTAGTTGGAAAACAGAAGGAAAAAAAAGTATTGTATATATGTAACATAATATTTAAAATTTTATTGACATTCTTCTGGACTAGTAGCTACTACTAGCCTTGCTATCATGAAGAAAGTAGGTTATAAGCATTATATTTAAGTACAGCAAAAGCTGTGTTATCCGGCACTTTATCAACCAGAAAGCTCCACTAACTGGCATCTGAGGGATGTGGTTTTGCCACCGCAAGCCCAGTTCTTTTCCTTCACTTCTTCAGCCCCCCTCCCTGTCCCCTGGCACACTGACACCAGGGACTGCACCAGACGGTGTATATTTGATTAACTGGCATCCCCCATTCCTGGGGATGCCGGATAACAGAGCTTTTGCTGTACATCTCTTTCTCTCTCTTTCTTTTATTTTTTTTTTTATTTTTATTTTTTAGAAGTAGTAAACTTGTAGATCAAGATTTCAGAATACAAGAGATTGGCTCATGCTTTCACAAGATAACTACTGGACTGCAAAACCCTACGGACAATTTCTTGCTTATTTTAGATTAAATGTTTATGTTAGTTGTTTGCTAGCTTCAGCATATCATCATAGAATGCATGTAATTGGAAAGAAAATGGATCCCATAAGGTTATTTTTAATCAGTCATTTTGCTTAATCATTAAGGCTCCTTACAGAGGTAAAAAAATCCCCCCAAACCAAGAGCTTTACTTTAAGCTCTGTGTGTCCCAGCACCAAGCCCAGTACATGCTCAGAAGAGGCATTGCATTAGTTGGACTCTGTTCACCCAGTGTCTTCAGTGGGGCTTTAGTGGGACTTTTATCTAATAGGCGATTGATGCAGCTTTAGATAAAAATGCCAAAATGCCTTTATTGAAGCTCCTGATCTATACAGATGCTGTGGAACTGGGTCAAAGTAATCCACCATTTCTTCCAGAAAAGCAGGTCCTTCCTTCCCCCCCTAGTCTATCAGTGCCCTAAGTTTTTGTTTTGTTTTTTCTCAGAGTCAAATTCACCGAAACATAGCACAAGTTTACTGGAGATAACACTGATTTTTTTTTTTTTTTTTTATAGGAAAATATCAAAGGATGATGCCTGTAATTACTATGAGTAGGAAATATCCTATTTTAGGAACTAATATGGAGTTGTTTGCTGTATACACAAAAGAACATGTGTAGATGGGTTCCTAATGAAAATGATATAAATATAAAAATATTTGCCCTGGTGTAATTAATATTAATTTATTAAATAATTAAAGGCAGGAAGTCTTGTGGGTGATATCTTTTACTGGATCAACTGCCTGGTTGGGACAGACATTAATTATACACAGCATATTAAGTTACAGTAACAACCGCTAGGTCACACCAAGATATAAACCACCAAATCCTGAATTCAGTAAGTTTTTATTACTTACCCAGGATATTCAGTGTTATTTCTTTTCTCAGGTGCTTCCAGGATTCCTTTGTGCCTTAAAAAGTTCCTTTGCGGTTATGAAAGAGAGATAACTTTGTGCAATTTAGTTTTAATGTTTCTTTTCAGCAGTGTTGCTCTGTAAGCATGCTTCAGGATTTTTTTTAAATGTACTATTCATAAATTCTTTAAAACAAGCTCTTGATGATAATAAAGTGTCACTTTGCTCTGAACCCATGTGAAGAACCATCACTGATTTGAGAATAACAATGACTGCAGGCACCAGACTCTAACCATCAGGGTAACTTTTACCAGTTTAGTAAAGCAAGTTAAACAGTATCTGGAGCAGATGGACCAGCACCTCTTCTGCTAATTGCAGAAGATACTATTACAACAGTTCACCACTTGTTGACACAGAAGGCCGTTTCAATCAACTACACAGCTGTGAATAGGATAAAATTCACAAGATCCAAATATATGTAATCTGTACATCAGCATTCTTTTAGTATATAGTCACTCCTGATTTTGAGGGCTAATTTTACCATGGAGTGAAGTGGCTTACACAAATGTAGAGCTGTGACCCTGTATCTGTTCCACCAGTGTAAATGTATTGTTTGTCTGTACCCAGTGATTTCAATGCATAGATACAAGTCAGTGCAAAACATTTATTGTCTAAAGAGTTAGCTAGAAAACTAGTTATCAAAGTAGCTTTTTCTTTTTATCATACTATTAGTAGACATGAGAATATTCATGATAAGGTTTAGTTGCAATAAATAGCCTTCATAAATACAAATGCTAAATGTATATTTATATGTAAATAAATGTATATTCCATTCAGGAAGAGCACACACCAACTGCTGAAACTTCCTTAACCTGATGAAGGGTTTTTGAACCTGAAAGCTTGCTTAATAACTATTTTCCAACTATTTGGGTTGGTTTAATAAAATATATCAGATTCACCCAAGGAACCTTGTCTGCAAATGTATATTAAGTAATTTATACAATCTTTTAGACTGAGGAGGTGAATTTACCCTGAGTAGTCTCTACTGCCAACAAGAAAAGCAAGATCAAGGTATTATGAACTAATTTTGTAACAGTAATAGTAAATTTAAGCAATGCTGTGAACAACCATTCCTTGTCATTTGCATCCTTGAGTCTTTGACACTAGAGATTAGTTGCTGAACCCTGTAAACTGGGATAGTTCCACTGACTCAAATGGAGTGTGCTGATTTTTACACCAAAGATCTGGCCCTGAGGTTCTAACTAGCTTCCTTTTTGTTCTTATGAAGTATGTTCAATTTTAGCAGTGGGTACTTTAAGATTACTCACTTTTTTCCCTGGGGGGTCTTATTTTTAGAAATAAATAAAAAAAAATCCTGTGGCTCATAAATGTCCTGGATATTTTATATACACTCTTTATAATTACTACAGAAGCACCAAAACCCCTCTAGAACTATATGGTTTCACTAGTAAAAACAAAATAAACACCAGAGCAACACTTTACAAACTAAACTAAGTCAAATTTGCCCATGCTTCATATACTTGGAAATTGGTACAGGAAGTGCTTGAACTTCAAAAACTGCAGGATAATAATTCATTCGAAACAGACCACTTTACATTGACATTAAAATAACAGTAAAACATGTTTCTATTTCTATTCTTTTAGTTTTTGTGAAGCTTGGCTCTTCTAAGCCTAAATTTGGGGTCATGTGTATCTCAAAATTAATCTGTAAATCTTATGACCTTTTCCTGCACAGCCAACATAAGGGAAAATATAATATAATATATTTGCTAATTCTGAGAATTTGAGAAATTTGTATAAAGCAAACAAAATAGTGTTTCAAAATGTGTTCTTACTGATTATTATTGGTCTTGGATAAACTTGAAATAGATTTGTTCTTTTCAGCTGAGCAGTTTCAAAAGCTGTTCAGTTGTTAAAATATTACCTTGTTTAACATCATGTTTTTATTATATTTTGTAACGGTAAATAATAAAGTGGATTTTTGCAAAATAAGAGAGACCTACTGCAAAAACGGTTCACTTCTTGTATATTAGAATAAGATGCATGGCTAATTAATTAAAACATATCCTGATGCAAGCTGGCCAGGAAGATGACCTTATCTATGGGGACTGCTAATTTTAAAACCATATATACTTTGGAAACCACATGCATGCTATGCTACTACTTAACAAAGAGGTGTCAAACAAGTCATTACTTTTTAAAATAGAACCCTTCACTGAAGCCAGTGGAAAGTTCTAATTGACAACCATTGGCATAGTATGTTCCACTGTGCCATGAAACTAAATAGTTGCTTATGTGTGCTCAAGGTATAGTATATTATGCTTTACGCACATTTAAAAAAAAAATCAACAAGTGTACAAGTGCAATATGTTACTATACCCACGTGAAATCACTGACAGATTTTGTTACTAATTTGAAAGAATTAGTATAATGCCAATGTTAAGACATCTGTCCAAATAGCTGAACTTATTCTAAAAAGAGGAGGTTGGACACTGATTTTATCAGAATATTGAGTTTAAAAGAGTTGCAAGAGCTATAGAATGTCAACTTTGCATAGCTTCTCTGACATCAGAAGTGAAAGGCAGCACGGATAGGGGATGACCCTATTTCTCCTACAGCCCATCCTCTCAGATGTGACAAATTCTTGCATATAAGATGCATCAGAAATTGGTTAAAAAACTCTTCATGCCCTAAAGTGTTCTATAATATTGTATGACTAAACTATGATCCCTTGAACACTGCTACAAGAGAAATGCCTTAAGCATTCAAGCACTGTAGCGGGGGGTGCAGTACATGGGAGAGGGGTGCTTTTGGAACATAAAATGCAGATGCTAGAAAGAATGCTAGATAGCAATGTTTGCTAGATCTTAGACATAAGCAAGCACAAACTCTTAATATCAGCACTATATTGCCAGTTTGTGTGCAACAGGGAGAATATATGAGCCCAGACCTCCCAAGCTATTCAGATATCTAACCCCAAATGATGGTCCTAAATCCAACTAAAAAAAATTAGATGAGCACATATCACTTTGTGGTTCCTACTTATAGGCACATGGTACAGTATTCCACCAGGCCTTCTAAGCCATAAACTATATTAATTGGCCTTCCCATTGGGAAAACTGTGCAGCAGGGTCCCACTCCCGCTAGCCTCAACTTCCCCTGTTTAGATACTCGGGGAAAGTGATTTTCTACTAGTATATAGCCCTGACCTGGAATATAGGCTGTCCTCAACTTACAACGTTTCAAGCTGCAACGTTTTGCACTTGCAACGCTTATAAATTGACACCCTGTTTCAACTTTCTGGCATCAGTTTCGACTTTACGATGGTTGATCTGATATGACGCCATGCCAGTGAACAAGTCTCAGTGTCACCCATCTCCCTGGAGAACATCTGTCCAAATTTCCTTGGACACTTTCTTTAAGAAAGCAGACAAGACTCCAGAGAAACCTGCAGCCAAGACTCCCGAGAAGAATCCAGCCAAGAACCCTTCAAAAAGTCCAGCAAAGTCACCTCAAATAAGTCCTTACAAATCAATACAATTGCTATTTACAATATAAGTACATTAATGTAGCTATATTACTCATCTATAATTGACCGAGTACAAAATTCTGCATTATTTTTAATGAAAACAGGGTATCGGGCCTTAGTTCAGGAACCAATCCCCCATTTATAACATTGTTTCCTATGGGAAAATTGGTTCCAAGTTACAATGTTTCAACTTAAAATGCCATTTTCAGGAACCAATTGTGCCATAAGTCTGAGGACTGCCTGTAATTTTCATGTCTGATCACAGTATGCCAGCTCCACTAGGCAGACTTTAATTGAAGAAGGCATCAGGTTTTATTAAGAGATGATTTAAAGCCAGCCAAAGAAAAGTACTTCTGCTTCACAGACTATATGGTGCCTCCCATCAACAATAGCCTATAATACTGCTCATAATATACCAACAATTACTAAGTAGTGGTGACTGAGATGTGTTATCATTTTTACTACTTCATGGAAAAGGAGCTATCTACACTAGATGTGTGTGCTAATGGTTGGCCAATATACTCTGACACAATATTGTATTTACTTGACTCTTAAGTTACTTGACCGTGAATTTAAGACAACCTCTCTCCCCCAAATTAGATTCAATATATATTGAAAAATTATAAATTTGTTATAATTTTCCAGGTATAAAATCTAATTATAGGAGGCTTGTCTTAAATTCTTCCCCCTCCCACTGCTACATCAGGGAAAATAATGGGAGGGGCAGGGGGGTCAGTTAGGTAGCCATGGAGGCTGAACATGCTATGGAGGGGCTGACTGGGGCATGAGGCAGCCAGCATGCAGACCCACACTGTAGCACCCTTGTGCCCCAGCCACCCTTGGTTACCGTCTACACACGTGTTGTGGCAGAGTAAATAACTCTGCTGTAGGATAATACTTGCGTTGGCCAGTACTAACCTACCGTTGTGTTAATTAGCTTACTCCAGCCTAAGAGCACCACTTGAGTAGACCAGTGATGGTTTCTTGTGGAGCTAATTAGGAAACTGCAGTGAGCTTATTGCATAGATGCACCCAACTGTAGCTAACTGTATTTTTGCAATCTACTGACTTGTAACATGGATTAGAACACTCATTTGGCTGCAATACATTAGCAATTTTACTACTGCTGCCTATTGATCTCCTTCCTAAGAACAAGAAAAAGACAGTAAAGGTTGCTTTGCTGAAGATACAGCAGCTGTATTTTTCACATGCTGCAGTGCACTTTCAGTCTTTTATCCTTGGGCATCTCTGTGCACCTTTACAGTCTCCTGACAGCTATGATTTTGTGGAACATTCTGTTCTTTTTGCACACATGCTACAAAAACAAATTTATTATAGACCACACATTGGCAACCCAGAGCCCACAGGCTGGATCTGGCCTATAGAGCCATTGGATCACAAACATGGGGCTTTGGCATGATTCAGCAGTAGGGACTTCCGCTGTGGGCCCTTTTCCCCTGCCACAGCAGGAGAGTGCCAGCTGTGGGCAGGTTTTAGCACCCATCCACCATCCATTCTAGACCAGGTATTCATATGTTTAAATCTGTATCATCTACCTGTATCATATTTACTGTGCGTCTTACATAGCAGATTATTTAGACCAATTCAGTTTCTGCTTAACAATTAGGCTACATTCTAGTTTCCTTAGTTTCTCCCTTTCACTTTTGACTGATCTCCTACTGCTAAATTAATGGACATTCCCTAGCTTCATTTGTTGCGTTTATTCTGTACTATTGAAAGTGCCCTACTTTCTCCATCATTCTCTCACTGGGTATATCTTAAAAATCACTACTGGGTGTTACCTTGGCAACTTGGATTTCAGAATCTAGTTAATTTGTTATTTTTTCAGAGAGGCTTTTTGACAACATATTGACTACATCCCAGTTACTTAGGTTTTAGACTCTGAGCCCATCAATAGATAACTAGAACTTTAGTATCTCTGTAACGTTCACCATCCGTTTATCAAATTACTGCAATCACCAACACCAAAATAATGATTGCTTCAATTAGTACCAAGGAGCAGATAAGAGATATTTTACGTTTACATCTTACTTGGTCATCTTATGCTCCGTAATATACAGATGGTCAGAATGTTAGTTGAAGTATGCATTTTTGTGTTCTACCACCTCAGTTCGTAAACTGGGTTTTTCATATGCCAATAAAACTTAACTACTGGTTTCAATTATTAAGTTACTGTGCTTTAAACGGTATGGAAGTTACTATACTTAAAACTGTATGGAATACATCTAGTATACTTCATACTGAGTGCCTTTACATGTGTTGCTATGGAGACCTGGTTACTGTGCTGTGATTTAGTACTTCCTTTTGGACGTACTAAATCAGGGGTCAGCCAAGCGTGGCACGCAAGGCCATTTTGCTTGGCACACCAAGGCCAGCCCCAGCTCCGGGTAGCTGCTGCCAGTGACAGAGCCCGGGCCGCTCCCAGCAGGGACTGCAGCGTCCCAGCTGCCTGCTGGGAGCAGCCTGGGCTCCCAGCTGGCAGCAGCTACCCAGAGCTGCAACAGGCTGCAGCCAGGAGACTACAAACAGCTGTATCAGGCTCCAGCATCAGCTCCGCACTGGCATATGCAGGCATGCCTCGGAGCAGGCGATGGGGGAGGGGCCTGAGACAGCACAGCCCAGGTCTCTCCCCAGCTTCCAGCACAGAGGTGATGAGCTGGGTGCAGCTGTTCATAGCCAGCCCAGGCTCTGAGCAGTGGCAGCAAGCTCTGGGGAGTGCTGTCTCAGGCCCCTCCCCCATCGCCTGCTCCGAGGCATGCCTGCATATGCCAGTGCGGAGCTGATGCTGGAGCCTGATACAGCTGTTTGGAGCCTCCTGGCTGCAGCCGGTCCCCGCTCTGGGGAGCTGCTGCAAGCCCTGCTGGGAGCAGCCTGGGCTCCAGCAGCTACCCAGAGCCAGGGTAGCCACAGAGCCCAGGCTGGGGGGCAGGGCATCCTGCTATGTACCCCTTGCCCTCATTTTGTTTAGCTGCCATGCTGGCACTAAACAAAGCACCTTCCAAGGTAGGCATTGTGGTGTTTTTCAGCATTCCAGCCAAAAAATGTTGCCTACCCCTGTTCTAAATCATGGTTTAGTAACAGCCTGTACTGCACTGTGTGCACTGCACATGGTTATTTTTAGCAGCTACTTTGCCATAGCAGCTCAGTATAATGAGGCAGCACATCATTACAGCACATTACAGGAGGGGCTGGAATTATGTGGATTTCTTCTGAATTATTTAAAATTATTATTTAATTTTTTTATTCTGACACTATAAACATTGTTTGTGGCTTTTGTTCTAAATCACTCTAGGCCTTTTTGGGAAAGGCAATATATAAATCCAATAAATTAAGTTCATAAGGGTTGAACTTGTATCATAAATTCATAGATGTTAGGGTCAGAAGGGACCTCAATAGATCGTTGAGTCCGTCCCCCTGCTTAGGCAGGAAATAGTGCTGGGGTCAGATGACCCCAGCCAAATGCCTATCCAGCCTTCCCTTAAAGACCCCATAAGGTAACGGAGAGCACCACCTCCCTCGGAAGCCCATTCCAGATTATGGCCATCCTTACTGTGAAGAAGTTTTTCCTCGTATCTAGCCTAAATCTGCTCTGTCAGTTTGTGACCATTGTTCCTTGTTACCCCAAAAGGTGCCCTGGTGAACAGAGCATCTCCGATCCCTTGCTGTGTCCCCCTAATGAATTTGTAGGCAGCCACAAGATCACCTCTCAGCCTTCTCTTGTGGAGGCTGAAGGGGTCCAGGTCCCTCAGTCTTTCCTCAGAGGGCTTGTCCTGTAAACCCCTAACCATACGAGTGGCCCTCCTTTGGACCCTCTCAAGTCTACCAACATCCTTCTTGAAGTACGGCACCCAAAATTGGATGCAGTACTCCAACTGAGGTCTGACCAATGCTGCATAGAGGGGAAGTATCACCCCCTTGGTTCTATTTGTCATGCATCTGCTGATGCATGATAAAGTGTGGTTAGCTTTGCTGGTGATTTCATCACACTGACAACTCATGTTCATCTTGGAGTCCACTATGACTCCAAGATCCCTTTCTGCTTCTGTGCTGCTGAGAGAGTCCCAGTAGGTGTGCTAGATATTTTTGCACCCTGGGTGTAGCACTCTGCACTTGTTGTACTGCATCCTATTGTGTACTGCCCACTTTTCTACCCTGTCCAGGTCTGCCTGCAATCATTCCCTACCCTCTGGAGTGTGCACTTCACCCACAATTTAGTATGGTCTGCAAACTTGGACAAAATACACTTCACACCCACATTCAAGTCACTGAAGAGTACAGGTCCAAGGACCAAACCCTGCAGGACCCCACTACCCACATCCTTCCAGGTCGATACCGGCCTGTCTACTACCACTCCCTGGGTTCAACTGCTAAGCCAATTTGCCACCCACTGGACTGTGTAAACATCTGTCACAGCCTCTTAATTTATTTATGAGAATAGGATGAGATACCGTATCAAAGGCCTTACTAAAATTCAAGAAAACAACATCCACCTCTACTCCTGCGTGTAAGCGTTTTATGACCCTGTCATAAAATGTAGCCAGGTTGGTCAGGCATGATCTGCCAGCTACAACTCCATGCTGGTTGCCCTGCTGCATTATTTTTCCTGCTGGACTCCCACAAATATGGTCCTTCATAATCTTTTCAAAGACCTTTCCAAGGATGGACGTGAGTCTGACTGCCCTATAATTACTCAGATCCTCCTTTTTCCCCTTCTTGAAAATAGGGACCACACTGGCCCTTTTCCAGGCCTCTGGGATCTGACCCAAGTGCCACAAATGCTCAAACAACCATGCCAGTGGTTCTGCTGTGACACCGGCCAATTCTTTCAGTACTCTCAGATGCAGCTCATCCGGGCCTGCTGATTTGAACACATCCAGTCCATCCAAGTGACTCTGCACCAAGTCAGTGTCAATAGTTGGTGGGCTGGTGTCCCTCTGATGCCCATCTAAGAACCCATTAGGAGACTTATCTTGAGCCCTGTTCAAGAACACTGAGGCAAAAAACTCATTGAATAGCTCAGCCTTGTCCCCCCTGTCCATAACTAATTGCTCCTTTTTGTTCAGTAGGGGTCTTAATGCTGCCCTGTGCCTTCCTTTTACTCCCTACATATCCAAAAAAACCACTTTTTGTTGTCTTTAATTTGTGTTGCCATCCTCAGCTCTGTAGTTGCTTTGGCTTTTCCAACTGCCTCCCTGCAAGTGTGGGCCAAGTAGGTATACCCCTCCTTGGTATCTTCCCCCTGCTTCCACTGCCTACATGCCTTCTTTTTTGCCCTTAGGCTCCCCTGGATTTCCCTGTTTAGCCAAGGAAGTTTTTTGGCTCCTTTCCCTTGGACTGGAATGGTCTTCCTCTGTGCCTGAAGGATTACTTTCTTTAGGAACGACCACCCTTCCTGGACTCCCATCTCACCAATACTCCTATTTTGCAGTGTGTCATTGACTAGACTCCTAAGTACACTGAAGTTAGACTTCCTAAAGTCAAGCACCTCCACCCTACTAGTTATCTTACCCACCCTGCACTGTATGGTGAATTCAATTGAATTGGTGATCACTATCCCCAAGGTGACCACGAATCTGTAGCTCCCTTACCCAGACATCCCTCGTAGCCAACACCAATTCCAGCAAGACATTCCCCTAGTTGGACTGTATACCTCCTGCATTAGGTGAAAGTCCTGCACACAGGTTAAGAACCTATGTGTATGGTTGGATTTGGGCTGACTGCTCCTCCCCGCAGATGTCAGGGTAGTTTAGGTCCCCCATGCCAACCACATCCCTAGACCATATGGCCTCCGAGAGCTGCCTCAAGAATACCAAGTCTAGCTTTTCCTCTTGGTGTGGTGGTCTGTAGCAGACCCCCCAGCACCAAGTCCCTTTCCCTTCGACCTCCATGTATTCTAACCCACAATGCCTCAACTTTCTCCTCCTCTTGATTAGGGTAGATCCCATTTTGATCAGGATAGATGTATAATGCTCTTTTACATAGAGGGTCACCCCGCCCCCTTTCCTTCCTACTCTGTCCCTGCTGTGCAACCTGTAGCCCTCAATGTGTACCGTCCAGTCATGGGTAAGGTCCCACCAGGTTTCCATTAGCCCCACTAAATCAAAGTTATTGTCTGCAAGCAGAAGTTTGAGTTCTTGCCGATTGTTCCTCATGCTCCTAGCATTAGTATAGAGGCACTTGAGCCCTCTGAATGGTGCCTTTGGTGCCCCCCTGTTCTGATGCCCAATGGGCCCCTTAGTACTTACCTGGTATGTACTGTTGTGTGTCTTGCAGTTTGTAGGTTCTAGACTCTCTCCATCTCCTGCCTTCCCATCCCACATCAAACTTAATATAAAGCCTGATGTAGGAGGTCAGCCAATCTGTCAGAAAAGAGACTCTGGCCACATCATTTGTTCCCACATGGATGAGGACCATGGGATAATTATTGGATGGCCGGATGAGGTCAGGAATTCTCACTGTGACATCCCTGATCCTGGCTCCGGGCAGGCAGCAGATCTCATGCACCGTGGGATCCGGACAACAGATGGGTCCCTCCATTCCTCTCAGCGGGGACTCGCCTACTACGAATGACGCAGCATCTCTCTTTCTGCTTACCTGGCTGGCCCTCAGCTTGCTCAGTGCTGGCATCAGGCTCCTTCAGTGTACTTTCCTCTTTGAAGGAGGAAATGCTAAGAGTTGATGATTAGTTTCCACATCTATAATGAGACTCCAACAGAGAAAGAAAGTTCCTGTCCTTATCAGACATCCAACTGCAAGGAAAAAGATCAAAAATCCATGATTCATGAGTACTAACCAAAAAATTAAGGAGCTGCAACAGGTGAAGCAACTGAGTTTGTTTAGTTTAGAAAGAAGGCTAGGGAAAAACCATAATAAAAGACTTTCAATACATAGAAAAGGTGTAATAAGGAGGATTGTGATCAACTGTTCTTCACGCCTATTCAGGGAAGGATGAGAATAAACAGGCTTAATTTACAACAAAGCAAGCTAAGGTTGGATATTAGAAACGTCTTTTTAATTAAAAAGGCAGAGAAGCATTGGAGCAGGTTTCCAAGTGAAATAGTGGAATATAACTGGAAAGTGGCTCAATAAGCCTTAATCTAACCCTAAGACATTTAAGTGTGTGTTTGCATGTGTAAGTATATGTACACATACACACACACGTAATGCTCAAGAATGGTGAGAAAAAGGAGGCAGCGTGCATTGGCTTCCACTACCATCATTTTAAAGACACAAACTGACATCCTATGATACCCACCCACAAAACTGGAGCTCTTAAAGGATATGTAAAGTATGGGAGAGTGTGGGGGAGAATCCTGCTCCAACTAGTCCTGTTTCTACTGCTTCCCTTCCTCAGGATCCCCTTTCCAGTCCCAAACTTCTTGTCAAGTCAGCCAGCTTCCTTTTTCTTCCAGGGCTTCTTGTCCTAATCTCCCCACCCAGCCCATTCTAGTCTCTTTATCCAATTTAATTCACAGGCCTCCAGTGTCAGGTCTTTGTAAAGCTCTTGTAATGAATTTGCTTTCACAGCCCTAGTCTAAACTGTAGTCATCCCCATGGCCTCAAATTACTAATCTATACCCTCTGCTACCAAACACATTCTGAAATACCCTTTTCCCCCCTGTATGCAATATCCTTCCTCCTCCATGCCAGCTAGACACAAACTGGACAGAATGGAGGGTCCCCAGTTTGAATTGATGCTATGCAACACAGTGACCCAAAGAACTGGGAAGAACAATCCCAAGGACAATTATGCTTGGCCTTTACATCCCCAGGATACAACATGTTTAAAACTAACTGGAATCTTCAAAGAATTTAACTGCCAAACCTCATCATATCTCTACTGAGCATGTGTAAATGTACACTGTCAACTTCAGAACTTGACCAAATTTGTACAGGTTTTTACAAGAGGAACAAAAGATACATGCCTACAAGAATAACTGCAGCTATCAAGCTCCTTCTCCAAAGTTTTATTTTTGACAAAGATTTTAAAACTGAAAGCAAGATCTTGGGAAAACAGGAGTACTGGGCAACCTTACCTATAGGCATCTCTACCAACTCAGCCTATAATTACACTCCAAATAATGGTTTTCAAGCTACCACAGCCTTATCATGTATATGATTAACCGATTAATAATCCATGGTTAC
>NW_005841855.1:4905752-4914154 GCF_000455745.1 Alligator sinensis | reverse complement strand
TCTTTCCACCCAGTTTAATAAGTCTCTCATATCACCAGATCAAGAATAATGTGGAATGGTATAATGCCTAAGCTCTACAGAGGGATAAAAGGGGGAAGGAAGTACCTTGCCCCTTTTACAAGGCGTACCAATACAGTGTCCTTAGCTGTTTGGCCCTTGTTATGCAGGTCTTATACAGTTTCCACACAATTTTGGAACAGCTAAACTGCTACTATAGCTTTTATTAGAGGCATAGCAGGCCTCCAATCATTTTATAATCACAGAGTGAGCAATAACTCTGCATGTAACAATTTCTTGAAAACATGCATTTTTTATACTTATGTAACCTGGGCGGTACTCCAAGAGGTACCCCCTCTCCAATTGAAGGGATCAAAGCAGGTACACAAGTGCTGTGGGAGGTATAGGGACTCTCCTCCCCCTATAGAGCAGAGCCAGACCACCAATGGGGACTTAACCATATACCTTTTAATGAGAGAACAATACTGGGAACATAACCAGTATAAACTAGGGGGTATAGGGGACACTACAATGCCCCGAGGGGCATGATTCAACAAAGGTTCGACACTTACAATCACAGACATATTCATCCAGTTGACAAAAGACAGGGTTAACCAAAATGTAAAACACAAACAGCAGAACAAACAATACTGGTTGGTGAAATATAAAAGGCACAAAATACAAAATGTCAAATGACAAGGAATATAGGGCCTCGGTACCTGGAGGGGGAGAACACAATGGCCCCTTTCCACTGCAAGAAGAATTTCTCCCTGTTAGCTCACTCACCCCAAGTCACACCAGTTGGGACTTAAACTCAGATGTCCTACATGGTAGGCAGAAGCTCTACCACACAGCCACCAGTGCTGGTGCTATGCCAAGCTGCTAGGGGTCTTGACCTTCCCGGAGCCCCAGCTCCCTGGCCTCTGATTGGAGGAGCTGGAAGCAGAGCTGGGAACCCCTCAGGTCACTGCTCAGATTCTTGCTGGAGCCAAGGAGCCTCTCCTGCTGGCCGCAGCCTCTCATAGGCAATCCTGGAGCCCAGTGGGGAGCCTCTCCTGCCGGCTTCACGCCACGGTGCTGAGGGTCCAACTGATGCCAGCAGGTCCTGCTCCTTCAGGCTCTTCTGGGGCAACTGCTCCCGCCCCGCTGGCTCAATGCTTCGCCAGCTCTTTGAATCTCCTTCCTTGTGGTCCCTTGCTGGTCTCTCCCCGAGTCAGCTGCCCTGCCCCTTTTATCTCCCTCCTGGTGACCCAAGGGGCCAATCAGGGGACACGGAGGGTGAGTTTCTGGAACCTGACTGGTGAGGAAAGGGAATCCTAAGTCCTCCAATCATCTTTTGCCCTTTCAAAACCCCTGGGCTAAGTCACTGCCAGCTAGCCCATCACACTTAAAATTTGCTAAGCAAATGTTGACCGAAGAAATCCAACATGAGAGCTGAAAGACCATATTATGGCATAGTATGGATGACTACGATCCCCACTTTTTCACAAACAACCATGTGGTATGATAACTTTGTTAGATGGTAATATGAATAATGTATCAATGAAAATGTTGCAAGATATTTTAAGCCTTCTGTACTCTACTGGGAACTGCTGTTGTTGGATACCATCATTTAGTAATAATTAATTTATTAGAATTAATTTATTTTCTGAGTCCTTTAGAGTGTAGGTGGCACTAGGACTTAATAGGACTATCAGAAAAAAACCCAACTCTGTTCAAACTTACCTGGTAAGTTATGACAGAATAAAGCCTGCAGGAACTGACCAAAATCATTAGTACCCTCTAAGACTAATTTGTAGAGTAGATGAGTTCAGATCAGGGGTCAGCAATCTATGGCCCACAGGCCAAATATAGCCTGTAGAGCTGGAGGGCTTTAGTGGTGTTCAATTGGCAGAGGGAAGCAGGGCAGGGGTTGGGCCCACATTGTGTTGTGCTGTGCTGCATCATACCATGGCTGGATCTGCACCATGGCTGGGCAGTGGGGAGGTGCAGATTGCAGCAGCAGCCAAGTTCTAGCACTGGTCCACTGTGGACCCAAGTTGGGCCATGGTGTCCTGCTACCAGAAAACATTGCTGACTGCTGGTTTAACTGAAAAAGTTATAAATGAAAAGTATATTTCCTGATCACACATAGCCACTCTCACTAAAACAATTTCAGTTTTCATTAATTTACTGTTTTTTTAAATATATGCACTATTTATTTCTCTTTGCCTTAACATTTTTATGTATTAAAATAAGTGATATAAAATATACAAAAGAAAGGTGCCCTACTTGCTTTGGAAGAATGCTTTTGCACAAGCGTGGAGGACACTTTATAGTCAGTTCTATACAAGTCCAGAAAGCACCTTTCAAAAAAGAAAGTGTGGCCTGCTCTGCTCCCAATATTCTTCTCCGATTACTTATCAGTACAGAGAAACATAGGATGGTACCCTGGCCACTCTACCATTCTGGAGCAGTGATTGCTGCTAGCAGCACCAGTTGGCCTATTCCCTTTATTCCTGATTATATTACATGCATTGTGGTTGTTCCTTGCACAGGTATGGGGCACATAATTGCCTGCCCCTGGTCTAACCACTATTTCCAGTGGAGGGCCATTTAACAAGATTTGGTGAGCTGTCAAGGGCTGCTTGGGTAGCCCTGCCCCTTGACAGGTGCCCCCGCCCCTGACTGCCATTTTGGGGCCAGAAGTCTCACCCCTAACCCCTGACCTTTGCCACCAGAAGTCCCTCTCCTTGCCCCCCGGAAACACCCTTTTTGGGAGGGGGGCAGGTGCCATCTTAGTGTATAATTTGTTTTTTTTTTTCTGGTTCTAAAAGTCAAAACACCTACTATAACATATTTTAATTTTATTACAAAAAAATATTTTGTCATGATTTGTGTTTGTGTACTGTATATAGAGATGATTGCATAGTAACTCAGAAATAAATTATTAGCCTTTTATATTGGGGGGGTTTGTTTGGGGGGTGTATGGTGGGAGGTAGGTGTTTGGGGGTTGTGGCATTTGTGGGGTGTGGGTGTGTGGCTCTGGAACACACTGTCCTCTCCTGCAGTCAATGCAGGCAACACTGGAGGGGGGTGGTGTGCCTGTGCATTCAGCTTGTGGGGTGTGAGGGAGGGTGGGTGGGGCATGGGGACCTCCCCCAGACTCCTCCCATGATGCAGCAGCAGGTGGGGGCACTGGTGCCTGGCTCTGACCAGATCTGTGCGTTGCAGAGAGAAGTGCAGCCCCCACCAGGATGTTTGTTTCCCCAACACTCCCTGTACTTGTGGGCACAGGAGGGAAGCTTGAAGTGTGCCCCAACCTGATCCAGTGCCTGGGGCTCCGCTCCTGTGCCCCACAAGTGCAGGAAGTGCTGGGGAAACAAGCAGCCAGGCAGGGGCTGCCCTCCTTGCAGTGCTGGCCAGAGCCAGGAACTAGCGCAAAGCAGAGCGCCTCCACCCCCCCAGTGCTGCTATTGTTCCCTCACCCTGCTGCCTGCCAGGGATGTGTGCCATGGGGAGACCGGGGTGGGGGGAGGGTTCCAGGGGGAGGGTGGGGCAGCTGCCCCAACAGCAGGCAGTAACTGGGAAGGGGCAGGCAGCACAGTGGTAGATATGGACTAAATCAGAAAGCAAAGCAGCAGATGGGGCAGGACAAGAAGCAGAAAGCTGAGCAGTAGGTAGGATAAGGGAAGGGGACTGGAGTAGCATTCATGGAGGGTGCAGGTCTTTACTTGTGGCAAACTTGCAAAGTTTGCTCCCCCACACTGGACTGGTGTATGGTACTTTGAGAGTCATTCCTTGTAACTTTAGAAAAGGTCATAAAAATCTAACCTTTAGCCAGGAACTTTCAACTCTTTTACAGCATCCCAACTGCTGGCATTTGAATGATGTTCCACAGTGCTTTCTAGCCCTCAGTTGACCATAATGAAGTCCTAAGATGTTAAAACATTCTTTCATGTCCAATGACAGAATTTATTTCCCACAGCTAATGTATTATCTATAAAATAATACTTATGTTGTCTAATAATATTACTCAAGTACTGCTTAAAAATACCAAATCAACACTTTGAATTCTCAACACTTTTTTCATAGAGGTAGTCTTTTACAGTAAAGCAAGTCTGTGGCTACCATTTTTATATCAATGTCTGAGATAATTTCTGAGAATTGATTAAACTGGCTGATCTTCCTAGCAACGGCTATGTTGGCAGTTACAGAACTCTAAGTAAGTATGAGACAGAGACTATCTGCTTCCTGAATCAAATCAAATTGTGCTTTGCAGCAAGAGTAACAGGGAATTATATTTTATCTTATTTGACTACAAAGCTTACCTTGGCAAAAATAACTTCCTTTGAAGTATCTGACTGTGGAAACTATCTGACAAGGTTTGTGCTCCCTATTAAAATCAAATGAAACCAGTGCCTTATTCTAACTGCATATTTTAACATTCTCCTACAAGTTTATTTTTTAATTAAAAAATAGCTATTTTAAATTTCTAGAAAATGAAATGAATATTTTTGTAGGGCTGTTTCCCCTGTTTGAAGTCATAGTATCACAACTATTCAGTTGGATACATTTGGGCTAAGTTATATCCTGCTGGGCAACATGCTATGAATGTGCTGAAAGCTTACTACACAGTAAAATACTGTGCAGTAAGCTTTCCCTGGGAGTGTATCTACATGTGTGCCATGGGAGCACATCTACATGTGTACCATGTCAAAGTCACATGCAGGCTCAGGCCCCCTCTACATGTTACAGGTATCACACCATTACCTGGTTAACTGTGCAAGTACCTTGAGACCAGTCACGTGTGCAAAGTACTTATCACATGATAAAAAGCTCCAACCAGCTATAACATTATACCTTGAAAATATGTACAAACTTTATAACTGGTTGCTATCAAACTTTAATGTGCATGTGTAGCAGGCAGTCCCCTACTTCTGAGAGCCCCATCAGTTGTGGGCTCCCAGCTGCATTGATGCACCTTGCCCAGCACAACAGCTGCAAACTCTCAGCCCCAGCAGCTACAGACTCTGGGTCCTGGCAGCATCCTGTAGCTGCACATGCTAGGTCCTTGCAGCACCTCTTGGTGCCTGAACCCAGCTGGGTCCTAGCAGCCACAGGGCATGCATGAAACCCCTGGGTCAGGGAAATAGCTGCTGTGGTGACCTCCCCAACTCTGGGGGTGCTTGAAACTGAGGGGGCTTCCAGGCACAAGAACTTGCCTCTTGTCAGTATTGGGGGAGCCCAGGCTTGGGTTCTTCCTGCACCGGCAAGAAGACATGATGGGATCTAATGCACAATCCCATAATTGAGCCTCCCGTCATGCACATGTGGCATGGCAGAAGGTGCAATTGTGTGACTCATGCATTAGATCACATTGCACCTTTACCTGCACATGTAGATCAGGCCTCAGGGTATGGATCGACATTTATTTGTAGTGCTATATACAAACATATGGTGCTATTGGAGTATACAGTTGCTCCAGCCCCCTGGATGACAAGTTACAAAGACAAACTCACCAGCTAATGCATGATAAGGGGCTGCTTTTTGGGGGGAGTTCAATTCCCTCTCCTCTGCCAGGGAACAGTCAGATATGCTGTCAGAGATAAGCTACAAAATGTGGTGTTGCCAAAAAGTTACTCTCTGAAATTGCTAATATTTTGTCAGTTATCCAGGTTGTAGCCATATTGGTTTAGAGGAAAAAGCAATCTGGGCTCATGGTAGAGGGGATAACTTTATTAGACCAACAAGATTTTTGCAAAATAAATAAATAAATAAATAAAATAAAATAAAATCTTCCTCTGGGCAGGCAGGTCTTAGCTATTAAAGAGTCTCTCATCTCTCTGGTGAGGATCTGTGATGATGCAAGTTAGCTTGAACAAAGGCAGGAGCAGTATCTCAGGTTTCAGGTGGTCATAGTTGCTTCATCCTTGGAAAGATATGTGGATTTAATTTCAAATTTGGCTAAAATTCAAGAGGTGAGAGACTTTAACAGCTAAGACCTGCCTGCCCAGAGGAATTTTCCATCTATAGACTCCTCTGTGAAATCCTGTGAAATATGAACTTTCATTTCTACCTAAAAGAACTTTTACAATCTTTTCTCCAATGCCTGATAAAGGGTGTTTGTGCCCAAAAGCTTGCAATTAAAGAATTTTTTTTGCAAAAATCTTGTTGGTCTAATAAAAGATATCACCTCTATCATGAGCCCAGATTACTAATATTTTGCAGCACTTTCAGCATCTAAGTAGCACTGCAGGCAGCTTAAACAGCTTTTTGTAGTGCTACAAGGGTGTATTTAGTGCTACAAATGTAATACCAGTCCCTGGCCTCAGAAATGCACATACAAGCTAGTTTTCTTACTCTGAATCCATTAATGAGTCTGAGGTTGTGCAAAACATGGTAATATTAATTTTTTGAGAGGAGAGAAACTATATAACCATTGATGACATGATATATTCACAAGCTAGAGTGTCATACTAGGAACAAAGATAACATTAAGGACTGTGGTGATCAAGACAAAGCTATGTGGCTCAAATTTAGATAACACAGCTGTGAATGTGTCAAATCAAGTCAAGTCAGTCCTAAGGCCACTGAGACTATTAGGGCATCTTAGATGCTGTGCATTATTGGTGATTCTTCAGGCAAAGTGATTTGGTGGTGCCCATCTTCTCTCCATGTATGGATGGCCATTGGCTCACAGGAAGCTCATCTGCCCTTTGACTGGTTTTGTTTGTAGTTCTGCTGTGTGTCCCCATACCCTTCTCAGCCCGGCTAGCCCAGATAAGGGTGCCAGTTTAATTGCTGACAACCCAACCATGAAATCGGCTGTACTGGTTTACATGGTATCAGATAGCAGACCAAGAGAGGCCTGGCCCAGTTGTGAATATGAGCTGTTCAAAACACTGTGCAACTCAGATTTAGACAAGAAACATAACCCATAGCATCAACCACAGCTTTAAGCTTGGGGGGGGGGGGTCTCTTAAAAAAACATCTTATTTACATTTTTGGATCACTCTTAGAAGAATTTTCAAATTGTGCTTTCACGGCATATGCACCATGGTGACACTTCTGAAAAAGATCCAGCAAAGCCTTTCTGTGTTCTTCAACTTTAATAAGAGTTAAAACAGGCCTAAATCAGTCAGAGGTAGAATAAAAGCTAAAGGAACATCACAGGGACTGAGCACAGAGGACTTCTATCACAATCCTCCTTTGCATCCCGGTATTTCTAGTGCTGTGCCAAAGACAGAGACAAAGCCTGAGAAGGTACAATGATGAATAAGGAAAGGGAATATCAGAAAAAATGGCTTCCATCACAGATGTATCTTATTTATATCCACTTATTTCTTAGCTTCCATTTCAGAGCCAGGCTGCCTGCTTTAAAAAGTGATTTGAGATTCAGCCATCAGTACATGATGTTTCTTGTTCAAAATGATTCAACGCTGTTACGGAATATTGTTCTGCTGCTACAAGGCAGCCTCCTATTATTGTTCAAACATGTTTTATTGACGTGATTTCACTGGCTCTCATCACAATGATTATACTACTAAATTTCTCAAAGAACAGTGATTGCAAAATTTCTTTCAACATGACTCATCCATAGGCAAGATGAAGCATAAATGTAATAAAACAAACAAAAGATGCATTGAGCAACTAAAGCTACCTTTACCATGTGAGATATATTTTATAAACATAAAATAGTTTCCTTACTAAAAAAAGCCAGTTTTCCTCTAAGAAGCATGGAAGTTACAATACTGTATTGGGACACTGGTATAGCAGAGTACCTAAAACAACACAGTTCAAAGAAGGAAAACATTAAACAGATATAGACCACTTCACAAGGTCGCACACAGAGCACTTCTAGATTTTTATATATGATAAGAATACACCCTGAAGCAAGAGCTTGGAAGCTGATGGACATATTATCTTAGCTTGCTTAACTAGGGATGTCATTAACATCATCCCTTTTTGCTTGTTGAAGCTTTTTACTCTGCTATTGCACCCTTTCCGCCCATTCACCAAAAGTGGTTTGCATTGTAATTGGTTCCCTCTCAGAATCAGGCCTGAGAGACTGGAGGCAGAGTGTTTTTTTGGTGAGGAATGTGCCCCCACAGGTAGTTGGGTTTTGTTGTCTTTGATAGATTCTGGTGTGCAGATTGTGGGGGTACTGGATATAGTTGGCAGGTTTTGTGTTTTGAGCTGTAGGAAGTTGGCTTCAGTTCTGGTGATGAGGTTAGGTGCTTGTTTGAATGTACAAACCACTTTTCAGAGCTGGGCCTATGAACTGCACTTCATCAGCCTCCTAGGTAGTAGGTACAGTAACTCATGGACTCCATATACACAGTGGAGTTCTGGCACACTGCGGCCTGCCGGACATCTGACACCCCAGGCACCTCTGCACTTTTACCTGTGCTGCTACATCCCCC
>NW_005841855.1:4903350-4905680 GCF_000455745.1 Alligator sinensis | reverse complement strand
CCATGCCGGGCAGGGCCAGCCTCTGGCTTCTTTACTATTCCTTCCATCCAGGACCACCTGCAGGCACTTCCTCAGCTTGACAAAGGGGTTTTCAACCCTAAAGCTTCCAAAGATACATTTTTTTTATTTAAGTACTCTTTTTTTTTCTCCATAATACACATATAGACATAAAAACACAAGATAAGCCATCACACACCATTAGTAACATCATATGTCCAACACAACACAACACAACAACATCTTTACTTCTTGCTGTCTTTATAAAAGAAAGGCTCTGTGGCAGTTCTGTGTGGGTACCTTTGATGCTGCTGCTGATGCTACTGGTGTTGAGCCAACTAGGTTATTTTACCTGTTGTTACATAAATTGGTGGACTGGACATGAGGCTATGAGGACCAGGCGTGAGGCTGTAGGGGAGGAGGAGGCCTCACTGGGGCACACTGCCGTGTTGTGCAGAGGCCCCAGTGCCAGGAAGGGCGCACCTTAACACACACACAATGTCACTCACCCACATCACGAGTTTTGCCTGTCAGCAGCTTGGGATGCAGGGCCCCGGACAACAGACTCCCCCAGCAAGACACACAGCTGGCAGGCTTCGTGGCCTGGCAGGGCCCAGCACCCAGGCCTGCACTAGATTTCACCCCCTGTGCTCCAAGACAGATGCAGTCACCCAAGCACCCACCTACATCACACGTTTTGCCTGCAATGGTGTAACACAGACGTGACAGGAGTTTTCCTTTCAAGAATTTGGGGTGAAGTTCCCACAAACCCTTGCACCCATCTTCTTGAAACTTAGCAGGCTTCACGCTCTCAGCAGAGGCTACCACCCATGCAAGTTTCACCCAAATCGGAGATAAAACAACAAAGTCATAGATATTTCATTGATCCCCCATTATAGCCTATGGCCGGATCTCTGAGGTGGCTCTGAAGCTTCGGAGCTGCTTCGGTCGGATCGAAGCGGCAAACTGATCTGCAGCTCCGGATCAGATTGCTGACATCTGAAGTGGCCAGATCCAAAGCTGGATCGAATACCTGCCTACCTGCACAGGCCTACTTAAAACAGCAGTTCCTAAATTTTTTGGACTAACCAAGCACTGTCAACTTTTCTACCATTACTGTCCAACTTTTATTGAAAAGGGGCAAGGAAGATGGTATGGTACAGCCCTATGATCACTTGCCATATACCTGCACACCACAGTTTGGGGAAGCACTGTTCCAGCCTACACTGGGTATGGGCACAATTCATAACTAGAACTGCAATTTGCCACCTGCCTGGCCACAATCAAATGGTACCATCAGTGTTAACATGAACATCAGTGGGAACACTCCCTACTAAGGTTGCATTTGGCTGCTGCATGGTGAGTGAGAGAAAGAAAAGGTCTTATGCACTCACAGGCAATTGACACAATTTAACCCCGAATGTATGTTCAGCTTATAAGGGAAAACACTCAGGCAGGTTTCTTAATATGCCAAGTATATGGATATTCAGTTATTGCAAAAGGCTTAAACAAATATTGACAAACTGCATGTTTCTTAGTTTTGGTACTAATTTTTCTAAAGGCAAAGTTTTTCCTAACATCAGTTGAGCTCATTTATACTTTTTTCCCTTTTCTAATATTTATTTATGATAACTGTGATCCTTCATGGTATTAATTTTCATTATTATATGGGTTTCAAACAACTCCATTAATGTTTTAATTTTAAATGTTCTCACAAGGCAGTTACAAAGTTGATTTTTTCCAAGTTCACTTGTTAATTAATCGAGAAATATTTTATGGGAAGGAATTAACTCAACTCATAACTTGCTTTAAAAAAAACATCTATTATTAAGAATTTTGTGAGATCCCCCCACCACTGTCAGCACCCAAGGAAATACTAAAGACTTCTATCTATCGATGCTTGAAAAGGAGCCAGCTAGCATCTTCTATACTGACATGCATTGGATCCAATTCTACAAATCCTTCCTTTAAAAAACTTGCTAACAACTATTGTGGTCCCACATGTGAAGGACTTATATGGTCAGAATGACACTAATTTATTTATATTTATAAAGGGGTGCCTAACCCCATGGTTAAATGGCTGTGAGAGTCGAGTTATTGGCATCAGAATATTATGAGTCATCATCAGCATCATTTAATATCACCTCCACCGGTAAATCAGGCAATCTAAGATTTCATGTCCTCTTCCCTCCCCCAACATTTTCTTTCTTATGATCCCCATCCCTTAATTTGCAAATATTTACACCACGCCCCCACTAGTTTCTGATTTTTTTTCCAGGTTCAGGCTATTTCAGATCTGTTTGTGGGGGGGGGGGGGGGGGGGGGCGGGCTCT
>NW_005841855.1:4892659-4903280 GCF_000455745.1 Alligator sinensis | reverse complement strand
GAACCACCTCAACGGTGACAACCCCGCCCCCCCCCCCCACAGTGTTCTTTTTCAGCTAATTAGATCAAAAGTCATTTAGTGATTTATAGAAATGAAGAACCTTCAACAAGCACATGAAATATAATAAAATATAAGCCTTCATGTTTCAAACCAAGTGAAATTCCAGCTGACGGGAGTCATGCAGAAACATTTCGTTTTGACAGATTATCCCATAAGTGGCCATCATGGGTTTCATGCATATTTACCTAAAATATCTGGTACCAGTCACTTTGAAAACATGATAATGGACTGGATGAACTCTTGGTCAAGTCTGTCTAGTAATTCCTAGTGAAGTATATATAATTTTGATAAAATAATACACTCCCTTCATTAGTTTTGTAAAGTGAAATGTATCTCACTAGAAATCGATAGTCTTAATGTAACAAAGATATGTGGCATTTCAGAGAGTGGGATAAAACTACTTATGGTTGAGATTGGACACGAATGATTGAGATGAGGCAGATTGTTTTGATGAAGAAGAGAAATAATTATGCTAATAAAAGATAATGAAATATCTTTTTTTCATGCAATGGTGAAACCTTTCAGACAGTTCAGACATTGCGCTTACCATCATGGTTATGCTTATTCAGAGTTAGTGGGAAAAGTACAAAATTTCAATTTCCGGAGGATAGTGAATGTTGGCATAACATTGGAGGATTCTGTGTCTACCATTGCCCTATACTAGCAATGCGAAAGGACCATAAATGCAGCTTACTTAGCCAGCTGAGGATTTCCCTAGCATGGGGGAATCTTTAGGCGACACAGACCAGGAGTGGCTGAGTACACCTCATCTTTCACCATGGGCGACTGGTGCTGCCTTAGTTGGGGGTGGGGGGGAAGGAAAACACATGCCCCCCTGCTCTGTGACCAGTCCTGGTGACCAAGGGGCAAGGGGGATCCCCTCACGACCAACCTTGCTGCCTGCTTGGGGGGGGGGTGTCCCCCACAGCCCATCCTGCCAAACAGGGGGAGTCCCCTCGCGGCCAATCCCATGACAGCTGATCGCTGTGGCTAATTGCTGCAGCCCGTGCTGGGAGCAGCTGCAGCAATCAGCTGGTGCTTGCAGGAGGAGCACTGGCACTTCCACCTGCCCATCACCTAAGCAGCAAGCATGGCCAGTCAGGGGTGCACTGGCACTCTCAGGGGGTGCATGTGCACCCCTGTGCACCCGCTACGTGTCACCACTGTCTTTCACAGACTACAGCACAAGACACATATATTAGAGTATCTCTGGTGGCAATGAGGAATTAATTGGATCAAAAACTATCTAAGGAGACTCCTAGGTCCTGCCCCTCACCACTGATTGGCCAAAGAGGCTGCCTTTGTGTTCCTGCCCCTTGCTACTGATTGGCGGAGAGGGATGGGGCTGCATAAAAGGCATCCTTCTTGGCTAAATCAGTGGAGGGATTGGCCGCTATCTTGGTTGTTCCTCTCTATGCTGGAAGCTTTTCCTCCCTGCCCCATAGTGGGCTGCAAGGCTGGGCTGCAGCAGTTGCTGGCTCGCACTGGGGAGCCAGCATTTTATTTTTAGTAAGATCTTTTCCCTGGCGCTTCCACACAAAAATCTCATGAACCATGCAATTTGAGTAGGTCCCTAATTATCACCACTTACATACATCTGGTGTTTAAACAAAAGGCGCAGATTAAGAGTCAGGCATTTTTAGTCACGGAGTAGATAATATTCAGACTAAACTTGAGCCATAAAATAGCAATTAGCATTGTTCAAAACCCAAATACAACATAAAGAATCTGAGATCTCATTAAAATGACATTTAATTTACCTGTTTAGAATGACAATAATGAATTACCTTGATTCCATGCTGAAATGGTAATGATTTTAACAGACTTGAGTGATGATCTGGAGTTATATTTCACTGCATAATTAAGGTATGACAAATTCATTCAACAAAGTCAGTACAAGGCAGCTTCCCTTTAATTAGGACTATCACAGTATGTGCAGCAAGGATTGACCACAAGATGGCAGTACACAACATAAAATGGAAAGCTTTGAACAATTTGTTCAAATTAGAATCAGATCCCAAACTGCAGCTGAAAGATGGAACATACTGCAAGCAGTGTGATGACTTGTAAAATGTGATTGAATATTATTTAATTAATCTATTTAACAAATCACTGATGAGTTGAGCAAACTAAAACAAGGCATGAAAAACACCCTGACATGATCTATGACTTTGCCTAGTAAGACTGTAGTTCCAGATTTAACATGGGTAGAGTTTTAGTAATTTAAAATCTATATCTGATGTCTCGCACACAGACCAGATAGAAGCAAGAGGAACAGAGGGCTTTTGTCACTGAGTTTTCCTATAGGACTTTTCACTGCCTTCCCTGGCAGACACTTCCAGCTAAAACTAGAGCTTCCTGGACCATTTCCGTGCCCCACCCCACTATCGTGCCGATAGTTCCTTCTTCTTAGTTTAAGGGTTTCTTACACGTTTCCCCTACTCTCTTCACCTGGTGCTGGCTTTTGATCAGTATATTCACTTGCCTTTTAGCACATTCCCTGCTGCTCTGCTGAGTCATGTTCCCTTTGTCTTACAAAGACAGCAAAGCCTATGAAGATAAAATAGAGACAGGTAAAGCAGACAGCCAGAGAAGTGAGAATGAAAGCTGGGAATAAGACTGCCTTCACTGCAACAGCAACCACTAGAGTTGGAGTCAGAGGGAGAGGTGCTCCCCGAAAACCCAAGGGTGAGATAGTGGGAAAGGCTGACTGCATTTAGCAGAGAATGGGAAACTGTGACCCCTACATTCCTTTTACTTTAGCAGCTGGTTAAAGGCATGAGCAACCCTTTCTCCCCTAGATTTTTTTTTCCATCGGAAAATTACCTTGTTTACCAATTAGAGAACCTTATTTTCATTTCATAGCTTATGCTGCCATCCTGTGGCTACATTGCACATTCACTCATTTAAAGTTACAGGAGGGCCGTGTTTTTCTTCTTCTAAACACACCCCAGCATTCTTCTATTTGGCATGGGCCACATTGTGTACTTCCCCAAGAGAGAGGTCACCAAAAGGAGGAAAACTCCATGGCATTCAAGGCACTGAATTTCCTTCAAATTCTTTTACTGGGTAGATATTTTTTGTACATCTCTGATAGTCACTAAAAGGAAGTGCTAGTTTTGACATGACCTGAAGTTCTCTTCCATTCTCCAGCTTTACTGGCAACCAGATTTTAAAGCAAAGCAGTACAGAGATCTCAGCATGCCTCCCTCTTCCACTATTAAAAGCATCTCCCTGATTTGGGTACACAGCATGGTCCATTTTTCTCACTCAATATAGCAGAAGAATCTATTTCAACTATGGTTCAATCTACTTTAACTATGGTCACTCCTGGGACTGGGACTGCACACTTCAAAGGGTATAGGGCATCCACTAAAAACATCAACTCCTGGCTCCATGTTACTTTTATTTTTTCAGCATTCCGACTGTCACAGATACACAGGCAGAAATACTCTAAAGGATTCTCCAGCTCCCCTGAAGGTAGGGGTGAGGCTATGTGGATGTGCTGGGGTCAATGACATTAGAAGGTGGCTACAGAGAGAGGGCTCCATGTAAGAAGAGGGGGAAATGTAGGTCCCTAGTTGAGGGATCTAGGTCTGAGGGGAGGTTGACCTGGGGAGATTTTCACTGGAATTGTTGAGGGCTAGATGGTAGTCTGAACGTAAGGCAAGCATTTGGACAGTTTTGTTTTACCCTATTCTGTTGTCAAAGCATTTGAACATGTTTTGTTTATACCATTTGGTTCTTCCTTATAATAAACCCTGTAGTTTTTCTGTTATTTTACTGTGGTGAATCATGATTTGTGGGCAATTAATAACCTGTGCATACCCATTCAGCAGAGGTGGGGACCAATAAGGTTACAAAAATCCAGGGTGCATCTCTGGAAGCACCTTGGCACACTAGGACAGTGTTTCTCAACCTTTTTAGACTTGAGACCCCTGCCATTTTCTTACTTGTTTTTTTGGCTGCAGAAAAATGAGAGTAATTCTTGTGTTGCAGAGAATACAGGATGACTGCGACAGGCCAGAAGAGTTTTAACACTATGAATTCCTATTTGAAATCTGTGGCTCTCTCTCGTGAACCAGATTTGCACATCGAACAATGCTACTGTTGCATGGCACCCTGTGGTGGCCTTGAAAAGATCACAAGGTATCCCAGGATGCTGTGGCACCCTGATTAAGAACCAAGCCCTAGAGTTTTGTCAGACCCACTCAGGAGTCACATCTAAATGCTGAGTCCAGCACTTACGCTGAAGGTTCAGCTTATGGGATTGTAAAGCATGGAGAGGTGATGCAGTAGGTTAACTATGGGTGGGCAAATGGGGCTGGGTGTCAGAATGGAAACCTCCCCAGGGAGTCTTTGCCAGGGCAGGAGCATCCCTGGGGCACAACATTAGCCGCTGGAAGCAGGGGCACCATGCTGCTGTAGCAGCAGCTAATGAGGTTGCTACAGCAGCAGGAGTGGGCAGACAACAATATGGCAGCAGCAACTAGAGTCTTTGAGTTCCCAGGGCTGGTAAGACCACCTATCCTGACCCTGCCCATCTTTCCCCCACACCTCACCAAGTGGCAGGATTTTGCCTAGGATGTGCAATCTCTTAGTTATGCTTCTGAAATTATGTGAAATGCAGTGAAAGCAGCTATTCATAAGGAAGTAGTATTGTCACATACCTTCTGTCAGGTATCATGGGTATTGACTTGTGACATGAAACTGAGGAGCTATTTATTATAGAGCTATTTATAGAGATGCTGCAAATGCAGCCAATCGTCAAGCCATGAGCCCACAAACTAATTCCTTTGTGCCTTCTCCAAACCTTTCCTTTCTTCAACCTGTGCTCCTCTCTCCCAAATTCCACATGGGTTGGTACATAAGAGGCACAGACAGAAGTGACAATTTTCACCTGATCTGGCCACAGGAAGTGGTCGATAGCCATGACCAAACAGAAGTGCATGGCTGCAAACTGCTTCAAAAATGGCTGATCAGGTGAAAACCTGAGCCCTCATTGCATGGGAGTTCAGATGAAGAAGTTTCAAAACAGAGCATTTTCTGTAACTTGTGTCTTTGCTGCCTGCCTGTCGCTGTTTCCAGAATGGGAGAAGGGAAAGGGAGCTTGGTCTGGGGGGTTTTCTGCCCCTGCTGGAGGGTGGGGCAGGTGTACTGGAGGCTCCCTGAACTGAGGGGAGTCCAATACACCCAACCCACTCTCCAGCACCACCAGGGGAACCCCTAGAATGAGCTCCCTCTGCTCCCTTTCCCCCATCCCATTCTGAAAACAGGGATAAGCTGGGAGAAAGGAGGAGCTGTTGATAGTGGAAACTGACTGCAGGCTCCCAGCCAGCAGCTAGATTCCCCTCCCCCCTAGAACTAACATTGAATTTCTGTTTGGTCCAGAGCAGAGCTGATCTGAGAAGGGTGCAGGGCGCGGGGCAAATCAGCCCATGTGGGGCCCCACCCTTGCTCCAATCCCACATGCCCTGGACCTGAAGAAGTGGCGGGTGTGTCCCAGGGGAGCTGGGACACCGAAGGAAGCCCGGGGCAGCAAGGAGTCTTACTTACCTCCCGCAGAGCTGGAAGAGCCGGGGGAGGCGTGTACGCCGAGGACGCCACCGTGGGTGATCAGCCGGGCATTTATCCGGCTGTGGCAGAGCAGCGGGGGTGGAGGACGCCTCCCGGAAGAAACAAAAAGCGGCCCCGCCGAGGCAGCGGGGCGGCTGATGAGGAGAGACCAGGGGAGTGAGCTCCAGCGTGGGGCAGATCAGCCGCCACACCCAGCGGCAGCGAGAGCAAGGCGCGGAGCCAGAGCGGTTTCCGAGAAAGCCGGCAGTTGACGACGCTGCAAGAAGCAGAGCTGGTGGAGGAACCGGCAGAGTTGGGAGCAGCGGAGCCAGGGAAGAAATTGACTATGCTGCAGGCAGCAGAGCCGGTGGAGGAACCGGCAGCGTCTGGAGCAGCAGAGCCAGGGAAGGAACTGGCTGCATTGCAGGTAGCGGAGCTGGAGAGAGAACCGGTGGCATCCTGAGCAGCAGAGCCGGTGGAGGAACTGGCTGCACTGTGGGCAGAAGGGCCAGCGAGGGAGCCAGCCACATTCTAGGCAGCAGAGCTGGTGAAGGAACCGACCGCTTTGTGAGCAGCAGAGCCAGCGAAGAAACCAGCAGCCGGATTAAAGAAGGAGCCGAGGCGGAAGGTCGGGGCCCCCGGCGGACGGCCCATTGAGCCGAGGACCTTGACGGCCAGCCGGCAGGTTGGGGGTAAGACAGCGGCAGGCCTAGGACACCGTGGAAGCCAAGAAGAGGTAGAGCTACATGTGGTGAGTGGCCGGGGTGTAGGGGAGGATGGAGCCCCAAGACTACCCATGGGGGACCGCGCCAACTCTAGGGGCTACCCCAAGGAAGGACCCCCCACTGAAGTTACATTCGAAGTCGTGGCAGGCGAGTTCAGGGGTCCTCCTGACATCAGCAGGGGTAACCTCTGAGGTCCACCCATAAGCCCAGGGCCCACAAGATCTAGGGCTCGGGCGAATGCGGCGCAGGAACGCCTACTAGAGCAGAGGCAGGTACAGGGTGTGTGTGGGTGTGGGCGGGGGAGGGGGGATGAAGTGGGTAGCGAGTGGCTGGATGCGAAGATGGTGGCAGTGCAGAGTTGCTGCGGCCACTCGGCCAGCTCTGCAGGGCCCCCCAAAGTGTGGGGCCTGGGGCGGTTGCGCCGATTTGCTCCCCCCTAGGGATGGCCCTGGTCCAGGGGGATCCATGTAAGTCAGAATATTTCCTAAAAAGTATTCTCACTTACAGTAGGGAGCTGATCTTCTGTCTGTGCCCAAGAGTCCTACAAAGCCACTGAATGCAGTGAAAAGACAACCATGCTGAAGGCTTTGGGTCATCTCCACAATGAAAATTTCTTTGTTAGTTGGATAAGAGTGCTTGCTGAAATTATTCCTAGCACAGGTGATTTACAAAAGAGCAAACTGTGGCAAGATTTATGACTATCCTATTAATATAGGAGAGAAATTATCACGAAAATCCTATCAGAAACTGAACAGACAGACATGTAGTATAGAAAACTTAAGGGCCCAGCAGAAAACTTGATCTATGATTTAGTACTGTGTTTCATTATGAGATATGCTCTCATTATCCTGCTAGAGTCTGCAGATTCACTTCTATAAGTTGAATGAAGTAATCTGTGCGTATAGAAAGCCCGTTCATGAACGTCAGAACAGAATTATAATCATTCATATAATTTCAGATGATGAGCTCTCTTCTGATCTTCATGGTAAATTGTTGATCATTTGTTTTCCACAGGGGAGAAAAGGCAGCTTTCATAAGTACTCATAAAAGTAATACTAAAGAAAATAAGTAATTTTCCTTTAAAAGAATTCTCTTTTTACCCATTATTGGTAGTCAAATGTATTTTTATTTAGTGTTCTTATTAAGTGGAATTTATGTTATACTGTCCATGATCAGCAGCAGTCACTGTTCACCATCCTTAGATGGAAATATTTTCCCCACCAAATTTCAATTAAGTAACATTTACCAATAAGGGTGAGACCCAATAAAGATGATAAAGGACAGCAATCCCTTCTTTCTAAGCATTTGGCCTCAGATTGGAATTCCAAACCCAGTTTGGCACCTATACGATACAGGGGCAGAGTAAGTTGGAAAGCGATATGCAACTATTGGCATGCTAAAAAAAAGTGGAGATGACTAGAGCTAGTTTGTAGTCTGAACAGAAGGATGCATCTGAACTCCCACCCCTTGCCAGAGATTAGGCACCTGACTTGGGTCTTCAGGGGGTCAGTCTGCTCAACATTCAAAGCCCCAAACCCTCTTCCTTTTATTTTTATGGAGTGAGGCTCAGTTTCTTCCAAGACATGAGGGCTGGTGCCCATGTTTGATATAATAAACTAGTGCAGTGACTCTCAGTCAAGATGATCTGGCACTCTGCAATACCATGAGATCCTTTTAAAGCACTGTAGAGTATTGCATAGTCTTTGTACTGTTAGGAATGCAAACCTCTATACGTGATTTACAAGGTAAGTATTCTCCTGATGTGTTGTGGCTTCCTGAATTCTTTGCAACAAAAGAATTTCTCTTTTATTTTCCCACGGTCCAAAAAAACCCCCAACAAATGAAACTAAGCATGGCATCTTCTAAGGGGTGCCTTCAATCTAATGAGGGGTACCACAACTCCAAAAATGTTGAGAACCACTGGTCTTATTGTTAGATCTTTAACTCTCATAGGAAATGGCTCATCCAGATTCACCAGTCTCCTCAATCTCAAACCCACATCTTTCACTTTTCAGGAGAATGCTCTAACTCAGGGGTGGGCAAAATGCAGCCCAGGGGCCAGATGTGGCCTGCCAGGCCATTGTATCTGGCCCGTGGGTCCCCTAAAAACTTCAGAAAATTAATATTAATCTGCCCTGGGCTGCCTGTCATGCAGCCCTCAATGGCTTGCCGAAACTCAGTAAGTGGCCCTTTGCGCAAAATAATTTTCCGCCTCTGCTCTAACTACTAGGCTAGAAGGTAAGCCTGGGGGGATATCCTTTACTCCCCCCCATTAAAGCTGTGTCACTATGCAGAAGGAAATGCAAAATTTTGGGGGCTAGAAGTCTTCTAGATTAGAGTACTCAGCTAGCAGTTCATGTTCATGTTTCCTGCTTCCAAGATAGTTTATGCAGTTTTAATCCACTGATTGCCAAATGTAAAAGAACAAAACATAACAGAAACTACCCTGGCAGGACAATTTCACTCTAGGTGAGTGCCCTACCTGCAATGAAATACAAATTTATGCCCCAATCTCTTGTGTGCTCTCCTTTTGGTCTCAGGAATTTTGTATTTCTTCTTGCAGTAGCCCGGATTCAACAGGAGTGAAGTGCTCCCTCCGCCAAAACAACCTACGCCTTTGTGGTTAAGGGCACTCTCGTACAAGGTGGTGTATGCTTTAGCTGTGGTAGATTAGGGCATATGCCTTGTCATGTGTCTGGGTTCACTCTTCAGTTTTGTTCCAGCCATACTTCTCTATGATTCTATGTGCAGAAACCTTAGTTTAGAGACTTCATGGTCTAAAATGAAGAGGGGTAGGGGGGAATGGAGTTAAACTACTACATATGATCCAGTGTGCCACTTGCAGTTATATAAGTGGCAAAATGTATGCTGAGAAAGTGGTGGCTGTGAGCTTTTGAACTAAAAGACATAGAAGGTGCTTTAGTTCAAAAGTGCACTGCCACCATTTTCTACATGCTGACATGCACTTCACCACTTAGACAACTGCACGCAGTGCAGCACAGTGTGCGTCGGCTCATGTGCGGGGCAGACTCAATTAATTGAGTCTGCTCCAAAGTGGTGGATCTCTGGTGCATCACAGGATGAAAAGGTAGGTGTATAAACGTCCTAGATGCTTAAATCCTACATCCTGTTTAGACACCTGATGTACCAACATGAGTTTGGCTCCAGGTACTGAAAGTTTAGGCACTGCAGCACCTAATTTGTAGGTATTTAAATTCTGTATTGGCAAGGGAACCACTTCCATGGAGCCAAATCCAAGATGCAGTCCTGAATACTTAACAGATGTCCAGACTGAAAAATCTGGTTCTGCTTCCAATTAGTAAAACTGTTTTAGTGCAATGCTGTGTAGTGATCAATAGGTTCAATAAATACAGGCATACATGAAGGAGAAGAACTAGAATTGTAATTGTAGAGCAGCTGGAAACCTCTGCAAACTTTCTGTCCCTCTTTAACTAATTAACTAGTTGCTACCTAAAGGAGGGACCATCTCCCAATTTCCAACTCCCTCAGTCAACTGTTTGGAAACATTATAAACTTCTATCACTACATGCTCCAATTAGTCCACCAGCCAGCCCAGGTGCAATGTAGTGGGAATGTGATTATGCTTCTCCCAGCGTAAGTACCTGGTGGCTACCTCCCAAATACAAAACAATAGAGCTTTACCCAATGACAAAATACTGTTCTGTCTTCTTAGTCAATGCTGCAATACACAGCCTAGAATTGCATTATTAGTCAGGGGAGATCAATTTTTAAATGTTGGGTCAACAGTCCCATTTCAGGAACTATCTAGGGATGTTAAGATAGTCATGAATTTTGGGCCTGTACCAGCAAAATTGAATATCTTGGTTGCTTTACTGGATATAACCCGCACTGAGTTCAGGCACCTCCAGGCAATAGGGTTGCAATTTTACACGTAGGTTCCTAATGTCTGTCTATGCCCATTTTAGACCCTTAAGGCACTGCTGTAATCAAAGCCTCTCAGGAGTTACTCTAATTAAAGCACCTGCAGCATCTCATGTATTGAGCCTCTCATGCTTCAAAATGGCGGTGGGAGTGCTTTAACTAAAGTTCCTTCCATGAGCTTTAGTTAAAGTGCCCCCATCACCATTCTGAAACATGGGAACGCTGAATACATGCAACGCCAAGGCTGCTGGAGCATGCACACTCCAGCAGACTCAATTAATCAAGTCTGCTCTGTAACATAGATTCATAGATGTTAGGGTGTTAGGGTCGGAAGGGACCTCAATAGATCATCGAGTCCGACCCCCTGCACAGGCAGG
>NW_005841855.1:4878148-4891555 GCF_000455745.1 Alligator sinensis | reverse complement strand
TTTTTCAAAGATTTTGCCAAGGATGGAGGTGAGACTGACTGGCCTATAGTTGCCCGGGTCCTCCTTCCTCCCCTTTTTGAAAATGGGGACCACGTTGGCCCTTTTCCAGTCCTCCGGGACTTGGCCCGTGTGCCACGAGCTTTCAAATATTCCCGCCAGTGGCTCTGCAATGATGTTGGCCAGTGCCTTCAGCACCCTCGGATGGAGCTCATCCAGGCTTGCCGACTTAAAGGCATCCAGTTCTTCCAAGTGACTCTGTACCATCTCAGGGTCTACGCATGGAAGTCTGGCGCCTTGCTGCTGCCTCTCTACAACCCACTGAGAGACTTGTCGTGCCCCTCACTTAGGAACATTGAGGCAAAGAACTCATTGAGGAGTTCAGTCTTGTCCCCCCTGTAGTCACCAATTGTTTCTGCCCATTTAGCAGGGGTCCTATTCCTCCCTGGGCCTTCCTTTTACTCCCTATATATCTAAAAAACAATTTCTTGTTGTCTTTTACTTGGGATGCCATCCTCAGCTCCATGGTAGCTTTGGCCCGTCTAACTGCCTCCCTACAAGCACGAGCAGAGGAGGTATATTCGTCTTTGGTGATCTCTCCTTGTTTCCACTTTGTGTGCTCCCCTTTTGGCCCTTAAGCTGCCCTGGATTTCTGTGGTCAGCCAGGGAAGGCTCCTGGCCCCTTTCCCTCTTTTACCCCGCACGGGGATCATCTCGCTTTGTGCCCAAAGGATACATTTCAATTAGAACGTGTATAGGTGCCCTGAAAGTCTAGCCCTAACTGGAGCATTGGACCTGCAGGTCTATGTCTAAGTAACAGAAACTCCAGCGTATACAAGTTTATTAGCATGTAAATAAAAGCCACCAGAAAATTTTTTTCTAAAGACTGTGGAGCATCTGATGAAGTGAGCTTGGGCTCATGAAAGCTCATGCTAGACATTTCTGATTTAGTTAGTCTATAGAGTGCAAATCACCCTGCCTCTTCAAAAGAAGCATTGAGTCTTAAGACTTAAGAGTAACTTCCAATCCATTCAGTGTCTTTATACAATTCACAGGACCAAATGTGCTACTTGCTCAAGAACAAAGTTATTTACCACTTGCTTAAGAAGGTGAAACTCATTTGAGGTAATTGGAATTGTGCCCATTTCTGCCAGTTCACTGAAATTGGTTAATGAACTTTCAAGAAGTTCTTTCCAGTGGTAATAGCATGTGAGAAGGCTTCTTATCTTTGCAAGAGATGCTGAATTTAGTAGATATCATGTTAAACAGTGTAAGTGTAATAATTCCATCACCCTATCAATTGCAAATACTTAGTTACAATAGTTTCAAAGTGTGCTTAATTTCCTTCTGCAAGAGAAAAATATACTAGATGCATAACCAAATCAATGCGAAGTGAAAGAGGTAAACAACAGCTTGCAAAAATAAATATCATGCAGCAATTCCCCATCAAAGCTTCAGTAATTACTATATTGAGTAGGTTGTCCTTAGTACAACAATTAATTAATTTTTCCACATGAATTATGAAAGCCAATATTTTTTTCTTCATTAATGCTTTGTTGGAATCATTAAGTTTCATTAATGAATAACAAAGAAGCAATTGGAATTTTATTCTAGCTGATGTGTGTTAATGTGCTTAACTTGAATTAAATGCATTTCCAGTATGTAATCAAATTTGAATCAATCAAATCAATTTACCACTGAATGTCCTTTTGGAGCTGCAGCTGTTTTATATGGATGTCTTCTCAGAGAAAATACAGACAAAACCCTGAAGACTACGTGGCTCTGGAACATATAACATTGTAATTAGGAACCAATCTGTTTCACTTTCATTAGGAGGATACCATTTCCCCCACTTCAAGCTCCATTGTAAGTCCCTCTGAACATATTATCTAATGAATTTAGCCCTCTTTTTGGTTTTGGAAGGATTTATGGACTGTAGCTGATTTATTTGAAAGCGTTTATTATTTACAAATAGACCAAACAGTGAAAAAATTTTAGTTTACAGCATATATGATGTGTTCAACAACTACTTATTATTCTTGGAGTGGGTTTATTCATCCATCTGAGTTGCACAGTATTGTTATCATGGATGACCAAAGCATTTTAATGTAAGAGAATAATCAGCAAAGAATAATGTTATTTGCATGTGATTATGGACATTATCAACAATGGCCATTTTCTAAAATATTTGTACATATGGGTCTATTTTCCAACAAATACTCCACTCATAAAAATACCAAATAATAAAAACAGGGTCAAATTCAACACTCATTCTAAATCTGAATCCACAAAAACACTTCTACCAGGACTTGTCCTTCTCTTATTAAAATCCATCAAATTCTAAATACTCTCTGTAGAGAGTTGCTGCACTGTCCAGAAGATTGAATTTTGTAAGAGGAGCCAGAAACTCCTGAATTTTGCAATGCCAGCTCTGGTACTGAAAAGAAAAACTGGAACAAACATCTGAGATGCCGCCTAATAATTCAGAGAAAGATGCGAGAAACGTGACTTTGTAATTTGCTCAGACAGTGAGAATAACAAAAGATGAAAGAAGTTCCCAACTGCTGTCATCCTATATTCCAGATACACAGGGGGTCAGCACACTATTTAAGCCTCAGTACAACATAAAATCTAACATCTCTCTAAAAACATTACAGAATAATGAATACTTTCCCACGTGGTCTCTAATTACATTGTCTGGAATTCTCAGACTCCTGTCCTCCTAAACATCAGTCTTTAGAAAATCTACATATGTAACCAGCCACGTCATCATCAGTTAAGCATATTTCTAGTGCATTTATAATCGGTTTGTTCAAAAGTTTGTAGCCAACTTGGCAATGAGAAAGCAAATAAGTAAAAATATCAGGTTCTAAATGCATGTGCAGACATTTGCCGCACAGGATCTATGACCATGCAGCTTATTTTTGTGTGCTTCTAGGTTTGGAGCGACTTGTACACACGTTCTCTGGTGAGGAAGCTGTGTCAGGAACCTGATCTAAGTAACTTGGTGTGGGGAGAGGAACAGGCAGTTCTAAAGATGAGGGGAGTGCTAAAAATTGGCCTGATCAGGGTTTGGAGGGTAGGAAGAGCAGAGCTCCAGGGCTAGGGTGAGAAGCTGTGCTTTCCCAGACCTAGGCTGTGCTCAGAACATATGCTAATCTGTTTCCAATTGAATTTAGTTCACCCACCTCAGCAGGCCAATTTCACCCACCTCAGCACTTAAGGGAGCCCACCCCTGCCCCAGCCCTGGAACGAGGTGTAGGCAAGGCAGAGACAAAAGGGACACTTGCATGCCTGTACACAAATGCCAGGAGCTTGGGAAATAAACATACTTGTCCTCCTGCTCAACACAAATAATTACGATGTCATAGGGACAGTGGAGTCCTGGTGGGACTCCACACATGACTGGATCACAGGTATAGATGACTACACCCTGTACAGGAGAGATTGAGCGAACAAAAGGGGTGGGGGTGTAGCTCTCTATGTCAAGGAGAGCTACACGTCCCTGCAAGCTGACATTGGTGCCCAGGGTGGACGATGGGAAACCCTCTGGGTTAAAATCCTGTTTGAACATGACACAGGGGACACAATGATGGGAGTCTATTACAGACCTCCTACCCAGGATCAAGAGCTTGACCAGGAGTTTGCCAGGGAATTGGCTGAGGCCGCATGCTCCTGGTGCATGGTTGTCATGGGAGACTTCAGCTACCCTGACATCTTGTGGAAAGAGCAGTCGGCCAAATCTGAGTGGTCACAAATCTCTCTCTCTCATGCATGGATGAGCTCTGACATAAGAAGTCTACGAGCCGACGAGAGGTAAAGCGCTGCTCGAATTGGTACTGGCAACGGGGGGACGATCTAATCAGTGACCTAACTATCAAAGGGAAGCTGGGTGACAGTGACCAAAAGCTGATCACCTTCACCATCCACCGTAAAGCTGGCAAGTCAGTCAGCAATACAGAAGTCCTCGACTTCAGGAAAGCTGACTTTGACAAGCTCAGGAGGCTTGTTGGCAAGGCCCAAAGGGGAGGGGGGTTCAGGACGAGTGGTTGCTCCTCAAGGGAGGAATCCTGGATGCATGAGCAAAGTCTATTCCATCTCAAAGGAAAGGCAGCAAAAGAGCACAGCAGCCCCCCTGGCTCTTCAGGGAACTAGCGAACCTCCTGCATCTAAAAAGAAAGACCTACAAAGGATAGAGGACTGGATCCACCTCCAATGAGGAATATTCTGCACTGGTCTGGATCTGCAGGGAGAGTACCAAGAAAGCCAAGGCTATGACTGAACTCCAGCTAGCTACAGGTATCAAGGACAATAAAAAGTCCTTTTTTAGATATGTGGGGAGCCGGAGGAAAAGCAAGGGTAAAAATGGACCCCTGCTAAACCAAATGGGACAACTGACAACCAATGTCCAGGAAAAAGCCAACTTACTAAGTGGGTACTTTGCATCGGTTTTTCACCAGTCCCAAGGGACACCCCTCCCCATTACGGGATGGGAACGCCTAGGTGAGGGCAATTCCTTACCCTCCATCAATGCTGACCTTGTGAAGGAACACCTTGAGAGGCTGGACACCTTCAAGTCAGCTGGCCCTGACAGTTTACACCCCAGGATACTCAAGGAGCTGGCAAGCATCATAGCTCAGCCCCTGGCATGGATCTTTGAGAGCTCCTGGCGCTCTGGTGAAGTACCCAGAAAGGGAGGAAAGTGGATCCGGCAAACTACAGGCCCATCAACCTGACCTCTATCCTGGGGAAGGTCTTGGAAAAGATTGTCAAAAGAGGCCATTTTCAGGAATGGCTCAGGAAATGGGCGGACAGGCTCAAGAAATGGGTGGAGAAGAACCTGATGGTGTTCAGCACTGAAAAAAATGCAAGTTTCTCCACCCCGAGAAGAAAAACCTGAAGCATGCTTATAGGCTCAGCACTGCTACACTGGCTAGCACTACAGATGAAAATAACTTGGGGGTCATGACTGACCACAAGATGAACATGAGCCTTCAATGTGATGCTGTGGCTAATAAAAAAAACAAAACTGTGGCTAGTAAAGCAAGCAAAACACTGGCTTGCATCCATAGATGCTTCTTGAGCAAATCCCAGGACATCATTCTCCCATTGTACTTGGCCTTGGTGAGGCCGCAGCTGGAGTACTGAGTCCAGTTTTGGGCTCCACAATTCAAAAAGGATGTGGAGACGCTCGAGAGAGTCCAGAGGAGAACCACATGCATGATCAGAGGTCAGGAAAACAGATCGTATGATGACAGGCTGAGACCTATGGAAAAGCACAGGCTCAGGGGTGATCTGGTGGCCACCTATAAAAGTTTATCAGGGGTGCTCACCAGGATCTGAGGGATCATCTATTCACCAGAGTGCCCCAAGGGGTGACAAGGTCAAATGGTCACAAACTCCTTCAGGACCATTTCAGGCTGGACATAAGGAAGAACTTCTTTACTGTCCAAGCCCCCAAAGTCTGGAATAGACTCCTGCCAGAGGTGGTTCAAGCACCTACTTTGAATGCCTTCAAGAGAAATTTGGATGTTTATCTTGCTGGGATTCTTTGAGCCCTGCTGACTTCCTGCCCCTGGGGCAGGAGGCTGGATTCAATCTTCCGAGGTCCCTTCCACCTCCAATTTCTATGAAATCTATGACCCTCCCCAAACATCTGCATAGATCGGCACTTTGACTGACCTACATTGGGTCAGGCTGATCTAAAGGTAATGTCTGCACATACCCCAAGAGTATATTAAGGAGTAGTAGACAAAATGCTGAAGACAAATGTTATCTAAGTATGTTTAGTTACAGATCTGTAACATTTTAATTTTGTGCAATGGTGGATGTCTTAAGATTTGGAGAATAATATTTTATTAAGTGAATTACATACAGTGGTGTTTTGTGTTTAATTTTTATAAAAATATTAATTCCCTCACTGAAATTAAATACTCCGTCCCAAAAGAAAGAAAACAAGTGCTATTTCTTCCCTTCCCCTTCAGGAAGAAGAAAAGTCACAATAAATTTAAAAGGAATTGGAACAGCATATAATTTGACTCAACCCTTGTTAAATAGTGCCAAAAAGTACCGAGTTGGGGCAATATTTTTTGAGCTGGAGGCAGTAGTACTAAAAAGAAATGGCAAGTGACCCCAGTGTGGGTTCTTCTTCTAACTTTCTGTAGACAGGAAGGAGAAGTACTTCAGAGAATTAGGCCCTAACCAGTTTTCTGTTCGTAACACCCACGGTAGACACCATCCTATATACAGTCTTGGAAGGAGTTTCCTTTGGTCTCTGGGAGGCAGGATTGTCAACTGTCTGTAGATTTATGGACAGTCTGTAAAAGATGGTTGAAAGTGCTTGACCATAAAGTCTGTAAAACTATTTAGAGGTCCCCAAAATGTATAGACAGTTGGCAGTCCTGCTTCTCCACACTAACACCTCCCAGTTTTTTCTGGAAATGCTTCTGGTATTGTGTACAAGGGAAAAAGGAATTCCTCTTCACTTGCTTGGATGGGTGGGGGTGGGGGGGTGGGGAGTGAGGTGGAGAAAGAGGAGGGGAGGCAGACTAGGGTGGGCCTGGTTGGCTGGGAGCATGTCCCAAGTACGGGGGTCAGGCTTGGAGCATCCCTGTCCTGTGCTTGAATTCCCCCCTCCTTTCTGTCCACCTGGTGGTGCATGTCCCCCCACCTCTGTGTGCTCCATCACCTCCCTCCAGCCTCCTGCATGGAGAGATTCTCAACAGCAATGGGGAAGGATGGATCAAGCTCTTGGCTGCTGCAACAGATTTGCATTTTACAATATTAGGATTTTAGAAGGCCCCTGGAGGAGGGGATTAAAACACACTTGTGCCTATGAACTACACAAATACTGTGGATACTGTACGTTGCATTCCCTTTATAGCATGTGAAGAATCTCAGTAGAAAGATGTAGTTGTCTCTAAAAATCCTGCAGCTTGTCAGTAAGAAAAAAAAGAATATTTCTTGGGTTGGCAATCATGCTGGGAAGGTGTGCATCTCTACATTGTGCAGTACATTTTCAACTGCTGAAAAGTTACACATTTGAAGCTAATGAGTCGTGGCAGTTTTTCTATAAGAAGCTTCCCTTCCTTTCCTAGAAAAGCAGGGGTAAAAGGGGAAAAAAAACCTCTTAAAAGTTGGGTGTTATTTAAATTGTGAAGAAGAGAAAAAGTAATAAAATAAGGCACTTGATTGATTAAGGATTGATTAATTGACACATGGAAAAAGGAAAAATTTCCTAATATGCCAAGGCTATACTTTGATAATCTTTTAAAAAAGGCATTTATTTAAATGTAATGGTCCATAAAAAGTGTTTACATCCTCCTTAGTTCCCCTAGCAGCCATCTTACGGTATATTAAGGATGTATACCATTAGCTTTGACAATTAGTTCACATTAAGCAGAGCAATTATGCAGTTACTATTTTTGTTTACTGTTGTAGTAATTTGTTTATAAAATGCTAGAAATTATTTTAATAATATTTATTTGTTAGCAATGGCACTCTTAGTACAAAGTAATTATACCAGGCCTTAATCAACTGGTCACAATGGTAAAGTCACTGCTAAGGAGACCTAGTATTACAGTCCTCTGTCACAGACTTGCTAGTGGTTAGTAAACAGAGATGGCAATGCCTTAAAAACAGCAGTCACCAGTTGGTCAATTGCAATCAACTGGCTCAGCCCCCCCCAGACTGAGATCCGTCAGAGGTTCCATGATTGGGAGTGGCAGGATGCACATGGGGAGTGGAAGGACACATGTGGCTGAGCTGAGCCACACTCCCTGCCACTGGGGCCTGGCCAGGCGAGTGGGACGATCCCCCTCTGCACCCCCTGCACCGGGTCAGTGGGGGCACCTCATCCAGGTATGTGGGGGTGCTCCTGCTGCTGCTGCATGTACCCTGGTGGAGGCCTGGGCAGCACGTGCCTCCCTCCCGATCTGTGCACGGGGTGAGGTGGCTGCTCTCAAATCCTCATCAGCAGGAGGGCTGGGGGAAGGAGGGGGCAGGGATGGGAGAGCTGTGCTGCACTTGGGGGAGGGGAGCGGGCCAGGTGGCACCATGGCTGGGTCGGGGGGAGGGGACGAGCTAGGCTAGGAGACCTGTGACCCACCTGATGGGGCGGTGGTTGGAGCTGGGCTGGGCCAGAAGTGCTGCACCTTTGCAGGCAGCAGAGCTGGGAGGGCCTTGGGGTCCATAGCCCTGCAAAATTAATCTTAGTCCCTTGCAGCCACCCCTCCCAGTGCTGCCGCCTGCCTGCAGAGACATGGCATGGTACTCCCAGCCCGGGCCTCTGCATCTGCGGGGCTGCACGGGACATCCGGGCAGCAGCTCCCTGCAGGTCAGTGTAACAGTGGCCGGGCGGGGAGGAAGACCAAGCTGTAGGTGGCTCTCACAGGGCAAGGTCTGCCTTGATGTGATCAACAGTGGAGGAAGGGGGAGGTCCTGTGAGAGAGAGAGAGTGTGTGTGTGTGTGTAAGTAATAGCAGGGGCAGGGATCATGGAAAGAGAGGCAAGCATGTGCCCCCCCAGCCTGGTGGGGTTCTCCCAGCCTTCCTCACCAGCACTAGGAGGGGAAGGGGCCCCTCTCCTCCCCTGCAGCCCAGCTCCCATGGGGGAAGGGGGCCTCCGATTTTGTGCTTGCCCAGGACCCCAGTACACCTTAGCCTGTCTCTGCTCCCCCTAGCCCCACTGATCTCTGGGCTGGGTGGTGGGCAGGGCATGGTAGATCCCAGGTTGCCCTTTCCTTCAAAAAGTGATCTTCACCTTAAAAAGGTTGGAGACCACTGCCTTAAATCAAGATCCTAAAAGTAAGGTCTTCAGGTGTCTCCATTTGATTTGAGAAGAAACTCTTTAGTTCAGGCTCTGTAAATATCCCATTTCTATGATAGCCCTAGAAAGCCCCATTCCTTCCGACTGGCAAAACTACCATCTCTGCAGGACTGGAGGAAAGCCTCCTTTGTGCTGGAGGTGGCTGCAGGTTCAGACATTTCCTAGCCCAAGTCAGAATATTAGCACAAGGTTTTGAGATCCCTGGATGGACTGTGTATCCCCCCGATACTCTACAGAAGTCAAAAGGATAAAAATAACCCCTTTGTTTTGACATCACAGATGTTCTTTCCCTCCCAACTCTCAAAACACCAGGAGATTTGCTGCCATATCTAAATATAAAGTTGTTTTTTTTCCAGGTCCAGTTACTATCTACACGATTATGCTATCCTACTCAGAGGCAATTCTGCCTGCTATCAGCTGGGTAAATACATCTTTGGAAGATAGCCAAGCTGTCTGCATTCACACCATGAGTAGGTGGGTCTCTCTGAAGCCAAACAAATTACTTGCAATTTGTCAGTTGGCTAAAAAGCTACATTAGGGAGCAGCTGAATAACTTGTACCCTGTTCCAAGTGTCAGGAATGCTTTGGGAATGATCAGCTCTTTCACTCAACTCCAGAAAATGGAGTTTGTGCCAGAGTTAAGTGTTCTTTTATGCCGAGTTGTACTACTGTGGCTTTCTAATCTTCATGGAACAATACTTGGGATTACATAAATGCATAGGATCTCCAGGATTCCCACCAAAAGGGAGTTTCAAAGTCCAATTAAATTGGGAGGGAACTGTGCTTATGACTCGCAGGGTAGAAACATATGTCACCTGAGGTCTTATTTGTGCCGCCATAAACATTTTTATGGCAGCACAAACAGCAAGCAAATAGATATCCCTACCCTTTGTCACACCACATCAGAGAAGAAAAAAAAAAATCAGTGGTGTGACAAAAGGTAGCAATAAACTCTGCTGCTTTACTGTAGCGGACATCTATTAGCTCTGTGGTAGGAGAGTATGGGCAACCCTCCCCTGAAGCCTTTGGAGCACTCCTTTCATTAATATATACCAAATCAACTTGCAGATATATAATCATTAACAATATGCATCTATATGTGATTTGTAAACTTGGGGAGAACTGGAGAGGGGAATGATAGACCCGGGTTGGTGGGGCAACTGAACAATTAACAAGAGCTAGATATCGTGGGGTCCAGCAATAAATCTTGCATTTCCACTGCTTGATCTAAATGCTAGCTTTTTAAAAAAAAATTTTTTTAGTTTTCCAATAAAGTGGCTTCATTGAGATGACACAGGTGTGCTCAACCTTTATTCCGGGGCCTCATTTGACAAGGTAAGTATTCTTTGTCCTAATCTAAGGATAGAGGACTTCCCTTTAGATAGGCAATGTGTGTAATTTCATGGGCAGGAAAGGATGCTGGGGTTAAATGACCCCAGCTAGGTGGCTGTCTAGCCTACTTTTGAAGACCCCCAGGGTAGGGGCAAGTACCACTTCCCTTGGAAGTTGGTTCCAGCTCCTAGCCGCCCTGACAGTGAAGTAGTGCCTCCTGATATCTAGCCTGAACTTACTCTCAGTCAACTTATGGCCGTTGTCCCTTGTTACCCCAGGTAGTGCTCGGGGGAACAGGGACTTTCCCATTGCCTGCTGGTCCCCCTTGGCAAGTTTATAGGTGGCCACCAGATCCCCTCTCAGCCTTCTTTTTTGGAGAATGAAAAGGTTCAGGGCTCGTAGCCTCTCCTCCTAGGGCCTGCCCTGCTGCCCCCGATCATGCAAGTGGCCCTTCTCTGGACCCTCTCGATGCTGTCCACATCCCTCCTGAAGTGCAGCGCCCAGAACTGGACTCAGTACTCCAACTGCGGCCTGACCAGTGTCACATAGAGGGTGAGGATCACCTACTTGGACCTGTAATATGGAGATATCCCCAGATTTATCTGTACAAGTGGAATTGGAGGGAAATACACAATCATTGGTTATCTAACTTGAAGGGGAAGTTTTTACTGAGGATTTTCTATTTTTGGATTTCCAAATAAACAAGAGTGTTTCCAGTCATTTGAAGATACTGGCACAGAAAGGGAACAGTAATAAATATATAGAGGATTATAAAATAAGTTACAGGGTCTATACCTGATACTATATCCTGACAATGGTAAGTGGTAAAAATGACCGATGACTGGTATTAGTATGCATATACAAAGGAAAGCTCAAGTACTTAGAAAAAGAAACAAACATTCTCCTTGCTCATTTCCCTGAAAACAATGGTTCAAAGAATGTGGTGAAAATAGTTCACCTGGATTTCAGTTAATCAAAAACACAATCCTAGGGAAAAAAAATCCTAATTAAAGAGCAATATTTGTGTTCAAGGAAACTTCCATAAGAACATAAGAATTGCCATTTACTGAGTCAGAGCATAGGAACTTGTTTGGAAGAATCTTGCGCAATATCCTGTGTCACCCAATGGCAGACAGCAAATGCTGAAAGGGAAAGTGTACTAGGTAATGACCATGGTTTTTCCCCCCACTGTTCCTGTCTTACTTGCAGCCTCCAGCATTTAAGGTCTCGGATGTTTCAATTCAGAGGCCGTATCCCTAACTCCCACGCTCAATTGCTACAGATGCCCTTTTCCTCCAAGAATCTATTCAATTTCTCTTTTGAATCTAGCTGAACTGTCAGCTTCCATAACACCTGGTGGCAATGAGTTGCAAACAAACTTTAATTACACACAGTGTCAGTTTTACACTTACTACCTACTGGTTTCATTTTGTGACCCCCTAGTTCTTGTATTGTGAGAGATTAGTAAATAATAAACCCCCATTTACTTTCTCTTTACCATTTAGTATTTTGCAAACCCTTATGTTTCCCCTCAAGTGCCTCTTTTCTAAACAGAATAGGCCTAGGCTCTTTAGTCTCTCCTCATACAGAAGCCTCTCCATACCACTAATCATTAGGGCTGTGCGCAACGCCTGCATTTCGTTTCAGTTTTGGATTCAGCATTTTGGAGGGACAGTGATTTGTTTTGGTGTTTCAAATTGCTGTCCCATTTCATTTTGGCCGAAACTGTTTTGGAGCCGTCTTGGAATTTCAACAGTTTCAGTCATAGGCTATAATGGGGAAATCACAAAACTGCCTATAACTTTGTCATTTTTTGCCTGATTTGGAAGAAACTTGCAGCGCTAGTAGCCCCTGCTTAGGCCATGAAGCCTGCCAGGTTTCAAGGAGGTAGGTACAAGGGTTTCTGGGAAACTGCACCTCAAACTGTTCAAAGCAAAACTAGCATCACTTGCTGGCAGTGGCAGCGTGCTGTCATCCCACATGCAGGTCTGGGGCCTGCTCCTCCCCCACCCCAAGCGGAATCTGGCATAGCCCTGCAGCCCTCCCAGGGGGCATGGGCCCCTGGATCTGTGCATGGGATGATAGCAGGTTGCCGATGCTGGCTGGGGCCAGTGCCACCACTGGGTTCTTCCTGGTGCTCGGCACAAGCTGCACTGGGCAGACTTGGGTGCTGGTGCTGGCTCCAATCAGCAGCAACAGCATGCTGTCATCTGCATGCTCTGCAGCTGGTGAGTGTGGAGCTTAAAAAAAAAAGAAGCCCTCCACTCACCAGCTCTGGCAGTGGCGATTGGGGACTTTGAGGGCTTGTGGCAGAGCCCCCCCCACGCAGAGCAGGGCAGTGGGGGGCAGTGAGGATCACCCCACCCCCAACTGGCACCTGCACCATTGTGCGGGTGCAGAATGGCTTGGCAGGGTGCCATGCACTGTGTGGGAGCTGGGGCAGATTCATCTGTCAGCTGGAGCTCCCTGTTTGATTCCCTAGCTCTCTGATCATTCCCCCAGCTCTTCCCAGGGGAAACAGCCCCTGGATCTGCACTCAGGGTTTCAGCAGGCTGCTGCTGTCAGCTGGAGAAATATCCCAGAGCTGCCTCCATCACCAGTTGGCAGCTATAGCCTGCTGTCATCTCTCATCATCTGGGGGCCCACGCCCCTCAGGAAGAGCCGGGGGAAAGAAAGATCAGGGAGCTGGGGAATCAAACCAGGAACTGGGGGAATGTTCAGGGACTTAAATATTCCCCCAGCTCGATTCCTCAGCACTAGGATTGGAAGGGACCTCAGGGATAGATCATTGTCACTGGCCACCAGCTACAGATGTCAATATCAGAGCAGTCCTTTCCCCCCCTTCCCTCTCCCTTTTTCCCTGCAAGCCCACCTCCAAAACAGCTTGAAACATCTGAATCATTTCAGAAAATTTCTGAAATGTTTCGGATGGCCTATTTTGTTTAAGAGCTGTATCAGAGCCCACTGTTTCATTTCAGATTCAGTGTTTTGACCATTGAAATGGCTGCTGAAATTTCTTATAGCCCTACTAATCATCCATGTTGCCCTGCTCTGTACTTTCTCCTGTTCTTCTATATCCTCTTTGAGGTGTGGGGAGCAGAACTGGGCAGAGTATCTGAGGTGTGGATGCACCATAGATTTATAAAAGGGACATAATAATATTTTCCATTTTGTTTCATAGATTCATAGATGTTAGGGTAGGAAGGGACCTCAATAGATCATCGAGTCCGACCCCCTGCATAGGCAGGAAAG
>NW_005841855.1:4871880-4877470 GCF_000455745.1 Alligator sinensis | reverse complement strand
GTCCACTTCTCCCCATAGCTTTGTGTCATCTGCAAACTTGGCCAGAGTACATTTCACTCCCTCGTCCAAGTCGCTGATGAAGACATTAAAGAGTATCGGTCCAAGGACCGAGCCCTGTGGGACCCCACTGCCCACACCCTTCCAGGTCGAAGCTGACCCATCCACCACAACTCTCTGGGTGCGACCCTCCAGCCAATTCGCCACCCACCGGACTGTGTAGTCATCCAAGTCACAGCCTCTTAACTTGTTCACCAGTATGGGGTGGGATACCGTATCAAAGGCCTTCCTGAAGTCTAAGTATACGACATCCACCCCTCCTTCTGTGTCCAGGTGTTTTGTAACCTGGTCATAAAAAGAGACTAGATTAGTCAGGCATGATCTACCGGCTACGAACCCGTGGTGGTTTCCCCTCAGCATAATTTTTCCTGCCGGGCTCTCGCAAATGTGTTTCCTATTCCCTTCTTAAATCAACCCTAACATTTAGTCTGCCTTTTTGACAGCTGCTGAGTACTGAGCTAATGTTTTTAATGAACTGTCCGCAGCAACTCCGAAATCTCTTTCCTCTGTGTAACAGCCTGTGAAGAAATCCCCTCCACCCCTCTCACTTGGGTCAGCCCAGGTGACCCCTCTCTCTCTCTCTCTCTTTGCTTTCTTCTTGGTTCAGGCTGGTCAATCAAATGACTTGGTCAGATAAAATTCCTAGGGGGTTGGGAGAGCACTCTTCCTTCTGGTGGGCATTTTTGAAAGCAGCAAGCAAATGCTCCAGGCTGCTGCCTGGAAATTTACTGTAAGTAAAAAAAAAAAAATCTGGAAACCTGCCAGGAGTTAGGATTTATCTACGCCAGTTATGTCTTAAAAGGATCACTGTGTCCAATCTCTGTAAAGACTCAAGTGCTTATGTTTGCTCAAAATGTATTCTGACTTCCCGTTCTAGGCCCCTCCCCACACCCCCAAAATCAATAAAGGTGCCAGGTTACAGCTTGCCTTGCTGTATTACTGAGGGGTGGGGAGGGGGAAGAGGCTTTCTGCTCTCAGCTTGGACAGCTGAGTTTGCCTTTTTATTTCTCCTCAGTTCTACCTGATGCTATCTTGGGGTGCATCAGGCTGAAAGAAGCACCCAGAAATATTACTGTGGGCAAAGCACCCCCAAGGTTCTCAGGGTCTGTGTGCCATGGGCTGCACAGAGCCCTACCAGAGATCAATGCCCAGGTGGTGGCAGCGTTACTCCAGGCTTGGGCTTGCAGGTGTTCTCCAGGAAGTGGGACAGCCAGCTGTAGGCTCCCTGAGGGAGACTCCTGAAGCGTGGTTTTGGACCCGGCACAGGGAGGTGGGTGGCTCTGCATAGCAGTGCCTCCTACTGTGCACGCTACAGAGTCCATCATAGTGTAGGTCTAGTTTGGGTTATTTATGCCCAGGTGCATCACTTTACACTGATCTATATCAAATTGAACTCCTATTTAGTTGCACATTCAGTCAATCACTCCAGATCCTTCTGTACTTCCCCACAGTCTGTTTTGGTCTTTATCACTTTGAATAGTTTTCTGTCATGAGTAAATCTGGCCACCTTGCTACTCACCCCCTTTTCCAGATTATTTATTTATCAATATGTTAAACAGCACTGGTCCCAGCTTAGATCCCTGGGGGACCCCATTGTTTACTTCTTATCAAGAAAACTGACCATTGATACTTACTCTTTGCTTTCTACCTTTGAGTCAATTTCAAACCCATGAGTGGATTTTCCCTGTAATCCTGTGACTACCTAACTTAGTCAGGAGCCTCTGATGGGGAACCTTGTTAAAGGCTTTTTGGAAATCCAAATATACTGTATTAACTGAAATCGCCTAGATCCACCCAATTACTGACACCCTCAAAAAACTCTGGTAGGTTTGTAAAACATGATTTCCCTTTGGCAAAAACTGTTAATTCCTCCCCAGGAGGGTATGCTCATTCATGTGATGAACAGTTGTTTTATTATTATTACTATTATTATTGGTTTTACCAGTTTTCCAGGAACAAGATTTAGGCTTACTGACTTGTAGTTCCTTACATCCCCTCTAGAGTCTTTTTTAAATATGAGAACCGTCCAGTCAACTGTTCACTGGCAACCCTCCAGTCCTCTTATACCAAGGTCATTTTTAGTGATAAATATAATATTGCAGTTAGGAGTTTAGCCATTTCTGATCTGAGCTCCTTCAGGACCACAGAGTGAATGCTATCAACTCCTGATAATTTGCTACTCTTCAGTTTATTAGCTTCTTTTACAGCCTGATCTATTGAAACCTCAATTTGGGTCAGCTCCACTGACTTGTCTCTGTAGAGGAGTGGATCTGGTGACAGATTTTCCCTAATATCAGCGGAGAAACATGCAGAGAATGCATTTAGTTTCTTGGTGACTGATGAATTGAGTTACACCCGGATCATCTGAAGGCTAAATGGACTCCCTTACAGGTATTAGCTTCTAATATACTTAAATATTTTTTTATTGTTATCTTTTTTGTCCCTAGCAAGTTTTTCCTCAAATTCTCTCAGCTCGTCTTATTACAGTTTTACATTTGCTTTACTAGTGTTTATTCTTTTTTTATTTTCTTCATTAGGATTTGACATCGCTTCCACTTTTGGAAAGAACCTTTTAATGTTGATTGCCTCTGCAACTCTCCCATTAAGTCATGCTGGCTTTCTGCCCCACTCTGATTAAAAAAAAAAAAAAAATCTGGTTCAAAAGGGGATTCCAAATCAAGTAATTCCCAGAAGAAGTATAATACATACAACTTGTGTTTTCTTGGCTTCCTTGAATAGCACATTGTCACAGGACCTGGCCCCAGGGTCTGCCATAATGCCTCCACTCCGGCTCCTCAGGGTACTAAAATAATCCCTTTTTCCTCACCTGCCATGCCTTGATGGAATTATTTTAGTGTTAGTGTTAAAGGGTCCCAGAATGAGCCCAGGTTTGTTTTGGCCAGCAGGTCCCTCTCATACCTAGCTGAACCTTTCCTACCACTCAAGCACTAAGTTGCAGCCCTCCTGACCTTGTCAGTGCCTCAGAGCACTGTACAATCATGGAAAAGTAGGGTTGAAAGGGACCTCCAGAGGTCATAGAGTCCAACCCTCTGCCTGACGCAGGATCATCCCTATTTAAACCATCCTATACACACCATAATCTAGACTCTACTTATAAGACTACCATCAACTCTAACACACAGAGCTAGCACCCTAACTTGCCACAGGTAAAACAGGAGAAAGATTTTACCAACATCCTGCTTCTATACGTTGTCAAAATACGGTCAAAAGATCCTGGGTTGAGGCCTACGCCCCCTGCTACAGAGGAAGGCAAAAACCTCCACAATCCATACCAATCTGACCATGGGGGAAAAGTTCCTTCCTGACTCTAAAACAGTTGGACCCAGAACAGAGGGAGCACTGGTACACCCCTGTTAAAGTCTCCAGCCTTGGCTGTAGCCAACACCCAATACCTCTGAGGAAGGTTTGAAAACACCCCGACATGTAGCAGAAAACAGGGGAGGAGGGACAACCAGGAAAGCCCAGAAGCATGAGAAATAATCTTAATAAAATATAGACATAACTATGCTTAAATCATCCTGACCAGCTGTCCAACCTCTTCTTGAATAGCTCCAGCAATAGAGAATCTACAATTTTCCCAGGCAGTCTATTCCACTGCCTCACTATGCTAACAGTGAAGAAGTTTTACTGGATATCCAACCTAAACTTATTTTGCTGCAACTTCAAGCCATCGGTTCATGTCCTGCTCTCTACATCAAGAGATAAAGGTGCTTTCCTCTTCTTTATGGTAGCCCTTTAAGTATTTGAAGACTGCTATCATGTTGCCTCTTAAGCACCTTTTCTGCAAGCTGAATATGCCTAGCTCCTTCAGCCCTTCCTCATATGATTTGCCTTCCAAGCCCTTTATCATATTTCGTTCCTGCCTCTGGACCTTTTTTAACTTCTCCATGTCCTTTAAAACATGAAGCCTAGAACTGCACACAGTATTCCAGATGATGCTTCTATTGATGTATCCCAAAACTGCATTCACCTTTTGTGTGGGTGCATGACACTGCAGACTCGTATTGAATCTATGATCTACCAAGACTCCCAAGTCCTTTTGCATAGAGCTGTCATTCAGCCAGATGTCACCCATTTTATATTTGTGTTTTTGATTATTCTTCCCATGCTATTGCACCTTGCATTTGGCCACATTGAACTTCATACTGCTAGCTCTAGCCCAACTTTCCAATCTAGCGAGATCCTTCTGAATTGTGCTTGCATCCTCCAATGTGATCACAATCCATCTCAGGTTTTGGGTTGTCAGCAAACTTACTTAAGCAGCTTTCTATGCCAGCATCCAAATTGTTAGTAAAGATGTTGAACAGTATTGGGCCCAGGACAGACCCCTGTATGACTCCACTCAAAACCTCCTACCATTCTGACATGGACCTGTTAATAATTACCCTTTGCTTGGGGCTATTACTCTTTACTACAAGACAGATAGCGTCAAGCAATTTTATACAGCTCACATTCCTCCAATTTGTTTATGAGACGGTCATGAAGGACCTTGTCAAAATCGTTGATAAAGTCCAGATACACTATATCCGCAGCATTCCCTTCATCTACCCAAGTAGTTACTTTGTCAAAGAAGGAGATCAAGTTTGTTTGATACGATTTGTTTTTCATAAATCCATGCTGGCTGCTTGTGATCAGCCTTTCTTCCTCCAGATCCTTGCAAGCGGCCTTCCTCAGGATATGCTCCAGTAACTTCCCAGGTACCAAGATGAGACTAACTGGTCTGTAATTCCTCATGTCATCCTTTTTGCCTTTAAGACAGGCACTACATTGGCCTTTTTTCTAGTCCTCTGGGCCCTTTTCCAGATCTTCTGCCCTCTCCTTAAAGTAACAGAGCCTTCAGTTCTGTGTTACATACATGTACTTAATCTACATTGGACCTGCAGAGCTTTCTGCAATGCAACTACTTCTGAGAATCACCACCTTTACCAGTTGCCTTATGGGCTAGTTGTGGCCTCTGTCCTCCCCTGTAGCCAAATCCATGCCTCACAGATGTTCCTTTAAATCCATCCACTGGGCCCACTGGCCCTGTTGACCAACCCACCTAGTCTGCCAAGCCCCTGACCCTAACAAGGCTCTCTTCTACCTGGGACCCTGGCCCTAGATAGACTTCTGCCCCTCTTGGGCTTCAGCCCCTTTACCAGCCTTAAGCTCTCTTGGTTTGAGCTTGCTATGGTTTTAGTTTCACTGTCATGGCCTTAGTCTTCTAGCCTTGGCCCAGTTCCTCCAATCCTCTGGGTCCCTGATCTTGGGGTGGCCTGCTTTAGTTCACTCCCTGACCCTTAGCACTTCCAGCTTCAGCCCAGCTCATTACACCAGCCTCAGCCTTCTGGGCTGCTGACCCCAGGCTAGGGTATGTGCTACTCAGCACCCCACCAGGCATCCTTCCCTGGCTTCCACACCTCCCTTGTAGCCATAACTAAGTCCTCTGGTACCTAGCTTAGTCAAAACAAATACAAGCAATGTGCTTCAAGTAAAATGCCCCTGAATTTGGGTTATTGCCTCCCTGCAAGTT
>NW_005841855.1:4871336-4871849 GCF_000455745.1 Alligator sinensis | reverse complement strand
TGCCCTGCAGCTCTCTGGGACACTTTGGTTGCTGATCAGTCTGTCTCCTGCAGCCATCTAGCTCAGTAGCTCTTCTCCTTGAAGTCTGCTTACTCTCAGGCCACTGGTCTTGTGTGCCCCAAGCCTCACCCCTTCCTGTTACGTGGCTCTCCAGCCACACACAGGGGTTTCCACTTTGGGCCTGCCCTCCTCTGATGTAGTTTAGCTCAGCTCAACTGCTTGTAGTTCTTAATTCTGTGCTCCTTGGCTGCTTGCTGCAAAGCAGCTAGTTCCAGGACAATCTCTCCTCAAGTGGTAGCTCCCACCCTGTAGTTTCTGGAAACTAGCTCTCTGGCAGCTAGTCTGCTTTTTAGCTGCCCAGCTACTGGCCCCACACAGCAAGCCTGATCTGCCACTCTCTTCTTTAAGTAATAGGACCTTTTGACGCCCTGTTACATACATGCACTTAATCTATACTGGGCCTGCAGAATTTACTGCAAGACAAATCGCCTCCATGAAGAATACAACCTCCAA
>NW_005841855.1:4866738-4871305 GCF_000455745.1 Alligator sinensis | reverse complement strand
AGATAGGTCTATCTTCATCTCTTTCTGAAGATCCAGTGGATATTATCCATGCCTATATATTTATGTGACCACTATTTAGAGAGTTCGCCTTGAAATTAAAGTAATACCCAAAAGATTAAGTCTTGCTTGGTTATACTTTCATGCTAACTGGAAAGTGACTGAAACACTGAAGCATGTTATAATAGCTGAATCTCTTCATGACTAGAAGGGACATTAAAAATAATAAAGTACTTTTCTAGAAAAAAATAAATTTCTGCCTGTTACACTAAAGTCAACATTGTTATGTTGGGTGGTATTGTATGGCTTTATAATATAGTGGGCTGTTTTCCTTCTTTAGATCTGGTCCCTTTCTGTAAGTCAGGCGACATCCAAAAGCAGGGTACTAGGCACATATGGCCAGGAGAAAATTCCTTTTCTGCAGGAGAACTCCCTGCTAGTATAGAAGTCTTACATTCATATTCCGCATCAGCTGACATGCTGACCTATGACCTAGCCTAGAGGTATGGCAGGAAAGGAACAGGAGAGGGGCATGACAGGGATGGGAATGGGTCTGGGCAAACTAGAGCTGCCCACTGCTAATCCCTCTGTTCTGTATTTTAAAACAGCTCATCTGCTAATGTAAACACTTTGGGACGGGGCTGGTGCAGAATGGTCCTCAGAGAGACCCAACAGTCCTAAGAAGCAACAGCATAGGAGAAAATCTGGCCAAGTGTATTGCCATGCATTGCACCATATACACTACATGACAGATGGATAACGTAATAAATGCCCTGTCACTTGTGTCAATATTTCACTGTCAATCATCACTCAGTGAGTATGGCTCCTGTATTTTGGTCCTTACAATTTTCTTAGTTAAAATCCATTAAAACACTTGGACTCTCCTACATATTTTCCAGTTGAGAATGTTCCATGTTAACACTACAATTAACTCGTCTTTTAGGATAAACCAATCTCTCTCATTACTTAAGGAGACCTCATGGGAGTTTCTTTTTATCTTCCTCTAAACCCTGTCCTAGTGGCCAGTGCTGGAGAACAGGACTAGGTTAGATCATGTATCTGATTCAATATGGGTAATCCCAAAGATTGAACTACCATAGAGCCAATGCATTTCTTACATTCTCTCCAACATCTTCCCTAATGTCCTCCACCTTGAACACAGACTGTTTTACAAGTAGAGATGGTGGCAAGTTGTAGTGAAATCACAGATCAAAATTCCAGCAGTCTACTCCATGGGAACACTTGTTCCAACCTCCAGCATTCTGCATTTGGTTACATATCTGACATGTCATGTTTAGGACTATTATAGATAGCTTTACTCACATAGGTGGTGTCCAGACGAGCATGGCCATGCAGTATGTGGCACTGCAGATCCATCTGCAGTGCCACACACTGCACATTCAGGCATTTCCTGAACCACTACCTTGCAGTAATGGATTTTTTTTTTTGGTCCCTAGAGATCCAGGGGTCAAAAAACCCCACGCAGAAAAAAAGCATGGTGGTACACATGAAGGCAGCATGTGCTGTCTAAAACCAGAGTTTGGCTCCAGCTGGTGGCCAGACTCCAAGCTGCAGGAGTGACACAGCTGCAGCTTTCCAGCCCCCAGGACCCCAGGTAAGGCTGCTGGGGCCAGCAACTGTGCTGGCACCTCTCTCTCCCCACCTCACCTGGGGTAACCTGCTGCATGCCAGAGGATGTGTAGCATGGGTGTTCCCTGGAAACAACTAGCAGTGGCACAACGTTTGGGGAACCAAACATCCATGCTCGTCTGGACATGGCCATAATGGATGCAAAACAGGCAGAGGATTCACAGTGCTCCTCTGTTTATCAAATACTGACCCTGCAACCGATGGCAGATTTCAATAGCAAATTGCACTGAAAAATTATCACCCCTTGTTTTGCCCCAGAAAACATTTAAAAAACAGGTGCCAACTGGATAGATTTTTATGTCCTTTTCAAAAAAGTGCAAAAAACTCACCCCCCTCCCCCAAAACATACTAAATCTTCCCATGGAAGCGTACATTTATATTTAGTTTTATTTTAAAGTTGTCTGGACTGAAGCAATGGTTGATTGATATAATAGCCCATGGAAAAAGTAGATTTCTCCAAGGATTCTCTCTGAACACTCTTCTTTAAGGATGTCTATAGGCCAGCAGTCTTTTTTGGGTTAGAAACGATATCTAACAGAGGCCCCAACATTACTAGCTGGGAATTTTTCTCATTCTACGTGTAACCCCATCATGCAAACAATCATTTTGCCTCGACTCCAAGTACCTTAAGGGTTGCAAACTGCTTCAAGAAAAATCATCTGGGATAGCAGACTAATTTATGGAGATCCCAGGGACTGGGAGACTGCATTTTGATGTGCTTTTAGCATCTAGAGATTTGCACGAAGGTTCCTTGAAGCTATACATGATGACTAAAAGTCTCCTCAGGGCTGAAGACTGCCCTGAAGAAAGCTGCTGGAGTGGAAAATACTTTAGAGACGATCACACTTTATGGTTTCGATGAGAGCTTGAAAACTGCACCACAAAAGTTTCAAACAATTCTGTGTACTCTCTCAGGGGTTCTTATTCCAGCCAAAGACTATGGAGTGCCTTAGAGCCCATCTAACAGCAACCTACAGAGTGAAAACTTGTCTGCCTCCCGTTGGATACACAGAATTTCATCAAGGATCACATATAGTACTGGCTATTGTTTTGTATTAGTTTTTAATGGGATTAATTTGGGGCACTTGAGTGCTTCAGAGTTTGCTTGAACTATAACACTGCGATTTGGCTGTGAGAATGAAGTAGTCCGAAGGGCAGGGAGCAAAACCTAGTCAGCTCTTTGGCTATGGCTGAAACAGCTTTCCTCTTCCTTCCCAGACCCTGCCCCTCCTCCCCGCCGCCAATCTCATCTCTGACTTCCCTCCCTGAGGAATGTCTTCATCACTGGGGTATAAAGTCATGCTCCCTCTGGCCTACTATACCCACATTCCCTTCTGCATAGTGTATTCAATGGAATGGGTGGAGGTAGTACCCCTACCGCTGGGGAGTTAATTTCCTATAAAGTGAGTTATAGGAATTTGAATCCATTCAGGCTGAGGAGGACCTAGGATCCAAGTCCACTGCTCCTGGGACAGGCGACCTAAGTATGAGGACATGTCAATACTGTTGCCCACCTAATGTATCATCTCTGCTGGTTATGTTTTAACACAGGGGTGGCCAAACAAGAGGCACAGGCAGCTTTTCTGTGTAGCACATGGCAGATTGGGGTAGGGACAGGCAGCAGAAAGCAGAGCAGCCAATCAGGCATGGGGCACAGGTCAGGAAACTGAAAGTAGACCACTGATCAGGCAGGGGAAGGGGATCAGGGTGGCACTAAGGGAGGCCATGGGCTTAATTTGTGGCATGCCTGCCATAAAGATTGGCCTCCATTGTTTTAATACAACAGCAGTCAAGAATGCTATGCTGTGTGCTGATCTCAGTGTGTTAGATGTCCTTGAAGTATAACGCAGGATAGATTTGCATCTTACACACTAACCAAAAAGTGTATGCATAATTATCATATATATTGCAAGCTTGGGCTGAAGTTTACTTTATCAGATGCTGATGATACGAGCTGCAGCCCACAAAAGCTTGTGCTCCCTCTCTCTACTTTGGTTAATCTATAAAGATACAAACCTACCTTTTCTTTTACTTGACTTTACACTAACATGGCTAACTAGGTCTTTCTCTCCTTGAAGCATGCCTAAAACACTTGGCCATGTGGTGGTGCCCCTGCCACCATTTTTCAAAGTGCGGACATTGATACATGTGACACCAGAGCCTGCTGGAACATGTGTCCCAGGGGAGCGGGGGCTCTGGGAGACCCCCGCGGCGGTCAAGGGGTCGGCTTACCTCCAGCAGGGCCGGAGGAACCGAAGAAACCCCAAGCGCCGGTAGCGCCGGCGCGGGTTGTCAGCCGGGCATTTATTCGGCTGCGGCTGAACGACGGGGGCGGGGCACGCCGGACGGGAGGAATAAGTGACGACCGCGCCGAGGAAGGGGGGCAGCTGAAGGGAGCGAGACGGGGCGCGGAGCCCAAACGAGCAGGGGATCAGCCGCTGCCTGCGGAGGACGGGGAGACACCAAGTGGAGGCAGAGAAGGCTGCGAACTGTGCAGCAGAGCAGGCTGCGAGCAACGCAGCGGAGCACCTGCAGAGTGCGGGACGCCGCCGAGCAGAGATGGAGCAGGCTGAGAGCAGCGCAGCAGAGCAGGCTGCGAGCAACGCAGCGGAGCACCGGCGGAGTGCAGGACGACGCCGAGCAGAGGCAGAGCAGGCTGCGAGCAGCGCAGCAGATCAGGCTGCGAGCAATGCAGCGGAGCACCTGCAGAGTGCGGGACGACGCCGAGCAGAGGCGGAGCAGGCTGAGAGCAGCGCAGCGGAGCAGGCTGCGAGCAACGCAGCGGAGCACCTGTGGAGTGCAGGACGACGCCGAGCAGAGGCAGAGCAGGCTGCGAGCAGCGCAGCAGATCAGGCTGCGAGCAATGCAGCGGAGCACCTGCAGAGTGCGGGACGACGCCGAGCAGAGGCGGAGCAGGCTG
>NW_005841855.1:4852529-4861141 GCF_000455745.1 Alligator sinensis | reverse complement strand
CGGCAGAGCAGGCTGCGAGCAACGCGGCGGGGCCCCTGCGGGGTGCGGGACGACGCCGAGCAGAGGCAGAACAGGCTACGAGCCACACGGCAGAACCAGCTGGGAGCAACGCAGCACAGCACCCGGGAGCGGGACGACGAGGGGAGAGGTCAGCCTCGTGAAGGAGGCAGCTGCCAGCGGGGAACCTGCCACCCGAGACGACCGGAGGGGCGACAACTGCGCCGAGAGTGGGGCCAACACCCGAGACGGCCGGAGGGGCGACGACGGCGCCGAGAGTGGGGCCAACGATACTCCACGCTATAGAGCCGACGGCACGGGTAACTGTGGCGAGAACTATTGGGAGAGCAGAACGGACATCTGCAGCCCAAGAAAGGGGGGCGTAAGCCAGCATCCTTACGGGGAGAGGCACGACCGGTCCAAAGACCGCTGGTAGTCACCAGCGGGACTGAACCAAGAGAGGGCGAGGCAAGGACGGATTGGGGGCCAGAATAGGAAGACCTGAGGGGGCGTATGGCCGGGGTGTAGGGGAGGACGGAGCCCCGAGAGTTCCCGCAAGGAAGCGCGCCAGCACCGGGGAATGCCCCGAGGGAAGACCCCCCACTGAAAGAGTCATCAAAGTCGTGGCAGGCGAGTTCTGGGGTCTCCCTTTATACCAGGTGGGGCAAAACCTGGGTGATACCAACGAAGCCCGGGTTTGCAAAACATCGGGTCTGGGCGAAGGCGGCGCGCGAACTCCTGGTGGAATGGAGGCGGGTACAACATGATAATTATCATGCTCCAGCAGACTTGACTAAATCAACTCTGCTCCAATGTGCTATAATTACAGCACATCAGAGCAGCCTCGATGCATGTGTATAAGTGTCCTTAAATGCTGAGGTGCTACCGAAGTTCCATTATGCACAGCAATAGAGGTTAGGTGGGAGTTAACGGCCTACTACTACGTGGGGTACTTTAGAGTTTAGGAACATGGATGCTTTTAATTACATTTCTGCACTTTAAACAACAGTAACAAAGAGCTATCATGGTAAAAAGGTTAAAAAAAAAAAAATAGTAATTTGAAAAGAAACCCCCCCAACAAACCTGCCTGTTCCAGGCCTGCTGGAATGGCTATGCTCAAGACAAGATTTGTGGTTGCCTTTTAGGCAGGTGGCATTTGAGAAAAAGACAGAAACACTAGAAACTGAAGATTAAATTAGTCAAAAAGTATTTCTGGCCCAAGTATAGGGCTTAAGTAGATCTTGAGGCCACAGTGGAATTTTTTCCCCCATAATACTTTTTGTAACTTACAGGCCTGGTAGATATTTCAATTTTGTGGCATAATTAATGTGTTAACCATGTTATACATGTAACAACACGTTTAGCAATTTATGGAGTGATACAATGGTAATCCAATCACAATGTGTAGCATCTTTGCGGCTGGTTTGTGTAACACCTTAAATAGAATGTGGGTCATATCTCCTAGACCCAAGGCTGCTCAGGCCCATGCCAACAATCAGCTGTTTGTTGACATTAGCCCAAGACAGCTTCTTGTTCTGAATTGGGGAAGGGGTGGCCCCAGGATCTGGGGGACAACCACCCCCTCTGGATCAGGGTGGAGGCAGCCCTAGGTCCTGGTTTGGCCCTGACAGTTGTTCAATTATCGTCATATTATGCCCCATCCCAAACACTGTATATCTTGCCGTGTAGGTCTGGCATGACAGGGCATGCAATTTTGGTGATGGACCAAAAAATTACTTGGATCCCAATTGTGTCATTATTTTTAACATCTGCCAGTGGCCTTAGGTACACTTCATTTAAAATCCATTTGGAAGCCTGTTTTACTGAACTAGTTCTAGTTTTTACTTGACTGAATTTCTGAATATTTGGTACAAGGTGCATCTTTTGGGATAGGCTTTTGAGAAAGGAATGTTAGACTGAGTAAAAGCTGCAATTATCTGAAGAGCTAGGGATTTATAAATGTTTGGTTTATGAGACTTAAATTTTTCTTTTTTTACATTACATGCATCCAGTAACTGGCTGCATGCAGTTTTACTCTGCTGGTATTTAGCTGAGGTAGAGAGAGACCAAGATACAATACAAACAGTAGTTTTGTTTAAACTAATAATTTATTGATGCATGCAAGGCTTTTATAACTTTTTGATTATATTTATCTGTTCATTACAGTTCATGATATTATTGGATTGAAGCTTAGTATAGATCAGAATAAATCCATTAAAATACTGATCCAGTGTCTGCATAGAGCTTCAAACATTTATTGGAAAGCACATACACTAAATCAGAATTAGTGTGTGTTAAAACTTACAGGAGTTTACTCTGCTTTAACTCCATTAACTTCCTCGGACATGTTCCCAATACATGTAAATATGACTGAGAAACTAGATAATTTCCATGGAGTGCTTTAAAATGTCCAGTTTTTAGAGAGGTATCTCAAAATGAGAAATGAGAAGCCAGTGTTGTTTCGTACCACCTCCTAATCATACCCTGTTCACTCTTCCTTTCACCATCCACTCTGCCATTGACTGTGCGACACAGGGTACTAGGCAACATGGACCTATGTTCTTATATGTTCTTAATCCATGGACTTCCTTCACATAAGCTGTATGGTACAATAGCTATTGCTTGCCACTGGAAGTGGTCCAAAGTGCATGGGATACTTCACATTATCTGGAAGATCACCCTGAATTTTAGAGTAAATCACAAACAAGCAATGTCTTTTTATCAGCTCTCTAGAAACATTTGTATCATTTTCTCCTTGGGAAGAAGTTACTATTTTTCTCCCTCATGTAAGTGCATTGGAGGACATATGCCCCACCCCATATTTAGTTCTCTCTAGTATAAGTTTAACTAAGAGACTTGCACTATAGATAAACGTAGGTCCTTAATCCACTGTTCAGAGAACTCAATTTGATTCCTTTGATTTGTGCACTACTTTCAAGACAGACTCTTACAATACAAACATAATTTACTAATTAATATTACTGCATTAATAGAAAAGTCTACAATTCATAGACTAGCAGAACCTATAAGTAATTTATCTATTAGGTGTCTGTCTCATGAGAGAACAGAATTACGCCAAATGAGACTACACCATTGAAAAATGGTTGCATGATCCAAGTACAGTATCATCTTTATTTATTCACCTCCACTTTTCTGATATATTCATCCTCCCCTCCCTGCCACCATGTCCCACTGGAGGATATATCTGCTCATGCAGTTTATATTTGAGAACAAGTTACATCTCTTTATAACTGTCTAGTCACCTCAAGAATGTGAATCCTTCCCTGCTAATTTAAAAGGAAGAGTCCCTCAGCTGTATATAATTTCACACACAATAGGGTATCAATTTAACAGTATCCTTTAAAATGAATTGAAATCTGTGATGTATACAGCAGAAAGGAGACTCAAATAGTCATATAAGAAGGGAAGAATTATTTGGCCCTTGTTTGAGCTCTGATCTTTCAGTAATGACCCAGAAGGACAGAGATTAAAGTCCTACAGGATATGGATTTAACGATTGCTGGTTTGTATAAGCAGCATCAACACACTACAAAAAGTACCACACGCCATGCAATTTACCATGATTGAAGTCTCTGTTCATATTGTTTCTGGAGGGAATGAGACGATTGGTGGAAACATTTAAAGGAACTCATGGAATGAATGACTGCATGATACCTAGCAGGAGCATGAGTGAAGGTAGTTCAGTGTGCTATGTCATTAATCTTTATGGGCACAGTGATTACAAAATTCTACAAGAGGGGAAAAAGTAATTACTTAATGGTATGTTAAAAAAAGGCTTAGCTTTACATGAAGTGCCTTCTGAGATATCTGCCTGGGTAAGGCTTTTGAATAGACCATAGCCCAGGCAGTAGTGAACTTTTTAAAATTAAAAAATAATTCTCTTACATTTTACTTTATACCACAGTCTCTGTTTAACATTCCATCCTCATGTACGGTCTACACTGTTAAATTGCCTGCAACTGCAGAGCAGTCAAGCAGTACACAAATTAAGCCACAAAGTAATCGGATTTCAATCACTGAATATTCACAGCTCAATTAAGTTATTTACTAAGATGTTTGTCTTAGCTGTTGAATTCTTTGCATATTTATTGCCACACCTCACAAGCCTTTTAAAAATATCCTGATGTGAAAGTAAAGAGTAGCATTTGTTATTTTTTTTTAAATGTAGGTTAAGTTATGCCCCAGGTATTTCAAAAGGAACAAAATGTCACTTACCTTCAAGTTTGCCAAGGGTATGATTAAGCCCTTACAATCAAAACAATTGTACTGCTTCTCTTTTAAATCAATATTTAAAAGTGTATTTTGGGCAGTCTTCCATTCAATCACCTCTTTTGACATAAAAATAAAATAAGCTCCCTCCCCTTCATGTGTTTATAATAGAAAGACCTGATCAGTGTCATTCAGTTCAATCTACTGAAAGTGTCAAAAAACATACAGCAATATTGCTTTACTGGCCAGGAATCCTGTTACAAGATTATATTGCCCAAACTCCAGAGAAAATATAGAAAGATTACATTTTGGCAAGGGAATGATACCAATAGTTCAGTCCATATACACTGTTCTCTACTTTTTTTTATGGGTGCTGGAGGCTACAAGCAGAATGATAAATGAGGTGTTATGAAGTAGTGGTATTTCAAGTGCTACTGAGTCTAGAATGTTACCCGATATCTTGTTAAATCTAGCATGCACCACAACAGTAAAAAGTAACGAGCACTTAAAATAAAACAGGCCTGATCCTCTTCCGACTTGTTTTACCCCAGTTCAACTCCACTGGCTTTAAAAGAACAAGGGTACAGACATAACACCCAAATTCGCTTCCACCTATTAGAGGAACTTAGGCACCTAAATGTAATTCTATTCCACCCTGTTCAGGTCCTAAAAGTACGTTAATGCATCTATTTTTGTAACACACCATCATCGTAACCTGAAGACTGGGCTACAAAAAAGCAGCAGGGACTCAAGGAACAACAGAATCACACATACACACTTAACTCTACTTATTTGCTTAATAGGTAGAACAGGATCTCACCTGACGCATATAAACTGGTGTATTCTACATTTATACCACTAAGTCTACTGCATTTTTACATGACATACAACCTTATTCTGGTGTTAATCACTCTGGGGTAAAGTGACCATGAAAACACCAGTGTAAATATAAGCTAGTATATGTGTAGTGTGTCTACAGGCCAATTCAGTTTCACATTCCAGCCCATTGCTCAACCTATTACCTGCTGCCTACTGGTGAGGCTCTATCTGCTCCCGATCCTGAGGCAATTTAAATTAGTGTACAAATATGACATACTCATTGCATCTCCACACATTTAATCCTGATGTAAGATCTGTCAAAGATTCCTATAACTAACAATTTTAGAATGTAATGCATTTCTTCAGACAACATCCCTTTTAGGGATATACTCTTCCCATTTTAGTAAGTGGAGGCTTGGAGAGCAAGAAACCCAGATGCACATGGGTACCCCTTTGTTCCTCCAGGCCTCAGTGGTGTAACTAGGATGGAACAACCAGGGAAGCCATGCAAGACACCAACTGGGGGAGGGCAGGGAACAAAAAGGTTGCTCCTGCAGCTGCAAATTGTACCAGTGACAGGGCAACAACCAGATATTGCTGCTGTCCCTGTGTACACCCAGCTGTATCATTGCATTTCTTCTAGGCACCAGAGTCCATTTCTTAAACTCCAGCATCCTCAAAACCCTAGTTGACCTGCTGCTAACTAATGCCTGGATCCAAGTTTCTACCTGATGAATTTACCTCCTGCTAGTAATTATGCACAAAGCTACCTAAGTGCTGATGCTACCCCATGGCAAAACAGCTGCCTTAATCCCAAACTCCTGAGGTTTTGAAGCAGGATTCTCCAACTAGGCAAAGGGGCCTGACCCTTGAAGAATAGCAAGAAACCAAAGCTGGATGTTAGCCTTTGGGTAAGATTGCCTCCTCAAGCAGCATTACTTCCTCAGGAGTCAACAGAATCCTCCAGAAATTTCTGGTGTCTTAAGACGCCTTCAATTGCTTTGGTTGAAGGTCCATTTTTGTCAGATACATTTTCTATAAAGGAGTTGGTTTCCCCAATTACAGGCAGACAATGCATTGGGTGCTCAACTCAGTAATGTCCTTCTGCCTGTGTTTGGGAGCATCAACTGTCTTTAAATATGCATCCCTAAGTTCCTTGGCTAAACCATGTCCAAAATTATAAAAAAAATATAGAGATGGCATAATATGATCTACACAGGGGTAGCAGCAATATAAAAGGATACAGCATAACACTGGGTTTCCAAGAAGACCCACACATGCCTTATCAGTATAACACAAAAAGAAAAAGCATTCATGACATCCAATAAACTCTCAGATGATAGTGGGGCTTGATACCATCTCATCCTGCAGATAGCATCACATTCTTACCTACAAAAGAAACAGTTGTCTAGGCTGATGCAGGTTTTTCCTTATGAACTAACTGGTTAAAAAGTTTAAAGTATTGGAGGATTGAGCACAACTTTGAAGGATCTCAACAAATTGGAAAATTGGCCTGAAACTAACAGGATGAAATTTAAAGAAGACAAATGAAAGGTGCTACACCCGATGAGGAATAATCAAAAACACAGATACAAAATGGGTGACAGATGGACGGAAGCATTATGGAAGACGACTTAGGAGTTTTGGTAAACAGGTTCAGTTTGAGAGTCTGCAGCGTGATGCAGCCTCACAAAAGGCATATGTGATTTTGGGATGCATAAATAGAAGCATTAGGTACAAGACGCACAAAGCGATAGTGTTTCTCTACTTGGTGCTGGTCAGGCCTCATCTGGAGTACTGTGTCCAGTTCTTGGCCCCACATTTTAAAAAGGATGTGGAGAAGTGGTCTAAAGGTGGGCAATAAAGATGATCAAAGGCTTGGCAAGCAAATCATTGGAGGGGCTGAAGAAGCTAGGTGTGCGCATCTTGCAGAAAAGCTGCTTAAGGGACACGATAGCAGTCTTCAAATACTTGAAAGGCAGCCATGAAGAAGAGGGAAAACACCTTCTCTCTTGCTGCAGAGAGGATGACATGGACCAATGGCTTTATGCTGCAGCAAAGTAAATTTAGACTTGATATCCAAAAACATTTAATCAATCACAGTTAGAATAGTGAGGCAATGGAATAAATTGTGTGGGGAAGTTGTAGACTCTCCACCACTGGAAGTGTTGGATGGCCACTAGTGAGGGATGATCTAGGCACAACTATGCCTATGTTCTACTATGGGTATTTCTCATGCTTCTGGGTTCGTTGGTTATCTCCTCTGCTCCCCATTTCTGCTATGTGTTTTCAGGTGTTTATAAGCCTCTCAGTGGCGTTGGGTATGGGCTATAGCCCGGGCTGGGGACTTCAATTGGGGTGTGCCAATACTCCTGCTGGGAGCAAAGCTGGAAGTTCCTGGCTAGAGTGTCTTGCCCCTCTGTCCAGGGTCAGGCCGATTGCCATATTTGTAGTCAGGAAGGAGTATTACCCTATGGTACAGTGGGGATTGTCTTCCTCTGTAGCAGTGGGGGGCATCGCCCTCTACCGGGGATGTCTTGATCACATACTAACAACACTTCATAGAAGCAGGACGCTGGAGTGAAAGCAGCAGCTTTCACAGCTTTACTTGTGGCAGGTTAGGGTGTTAGGTCTGTGTTCCATAAGGGTTGACAGTAGTCTTATAAGCAGAGTTTAGATTATGGTTTTTATAGTATGGTTTGGGTAGGGATGATCCTGCCTTGAACAGGGGGTTGGACTAAATAAGCTTATAAAGTCCCCTCAGCTCAACTTCGCTATGATCCTATAGTCTCATGGCCAATGGTATATCTTGCTTATTTTTTTTCCTTTTAAACTAATGGATGTTGAGATAGAAAGATAGTAATTATTTTCTGCTCAACTACGTTTGCCAATAATGTGCATCATTGCTAGGATGTTTAAGAAAGTAATACGAAAGTATTTCCAGTAAGCAAAAGGAAGTATTGATATAATTGAACAAGGCAATTAATCCTCCATTTCCTACCTGGATACTCAAGAGACTAGTCTTCTCCAACAACCATCTTGTTGGAGAAAGCTAAAAAGAGGTTGGCATAGCAAAAACTGTGGTGGGAGAAAACTCCCTGGGGTTTATTGTCTAGTTGCATAGGAACCAGACAACTACGGGTAAAGTTTTATTGCAGTATATTTGCTCGAGCAATGACCATTAAGCCAGCAAAGAGGCAAAATGGCTCCCCCTCAAGGGTGAGGCGATCTTTTATACTTTTTACAATAAGGCAAGACTACAGGGTTAACAAAAGCAATACTTGGGCGGTGCTTTACAAATCTTCATAACGGCATATTTCTATTAAGCTGAACTAGCACTTTTTAAAAGCTAAAAGTTAAGTAACAGTAACATTATGATACGTTAGCAAGAACTTGCAGTGGTAGATACTTCTTAAGGACACAATCACTGTACTTAGAACAATGGCTTCTTTGTCTTATCTTGTTCCTTGCTGTAGCTGATTTTACAGCACACAGACACAGATCCACTTGCTGCATTTTACTCAGAAAATGCTTAACACAGTTAAAATGATTACTTGACACAAGCA
>NW_005841855.1:4846497-4851928 GCF_000455745.1 Alligator sinensis | reverse complement strand
TATTTTCATAGTTTCATAGTTTTAGGGTCGGAAGGGACCTAATAGATCTTCTAGCCCGACCCCCCGCCAGGGCGGGAGAACAACCCAAAAACACAAACAAAACCACTCACCCTAAAAACAAAAACGGGACTCAAATGAGTCCAGCCAGGTAAGTATCCAGCCTCTTCTTAAAGATCCCCAGGGTAGGGGCCAGCACCACCTCCCTTGGAAGTTGGTTCCAGCTCCTAGCCGCCCTAACTGTGAAGTAGTTTTTTCGGATGTCCAATCTGTACCTCCTCTCCATCAACTTGTGCCCATTACTCCTTGTTATGCCAGCGGGGGCTAGGGGAAACAGCGTCTCCCCCAAACCCTTCTGGTTCCCCCTAGTGAGTTTATAGACGGTCACCAGGTCCCCCCTCAGCCTTCTCTTGTGGAGGCTGAATAGGTTCAGGTCCCGCAGTCTCTCACTGTAGGGTCTGCCCTGTTGTCCCCGGATCATGCGGGTGGCCCTCCTCTGGACCCTCTCCATGTTGTCCACATCCCTCCTGAAATGGGGCGCACAGAACTGGACACAATACTCCAGCTGCGGCCTGACCAGCGTCGCATAGAGGGGGAGGATCACCTCCCTGGCTCTACTCGAGATGCACCTGTGGATGCACGACAAGGTCCGGTTAGCCCTGCCAACCATGACCTCGCATTGTCGGCCCATGTTCATCTTGGAGTCAATAATGACACCAAGATCCCTTTCCGCCTCCGTGCTCTCAAGTAGGGAGCTCCCCATCTTATAAGTGTGCTGCTGGTTCCTACTACCCAAGTGCAGCACCCTGCACTTGTCCGTATTGAAACACATCCTGTTCCTGTTTGCCCATCCCTGTAACCTATCCAGATCCTTCTGCAATCTCTCTCTCCCTGCTAGCGTGCTCACCTCCCCCCAAATTTTGGTGTCATCAGCGAATTTAAACAGGTTGCTTTCCACCCCAACATCAAGATCGCTGATGAAGAAATTGAACAGCGCAGGCCCCAGGACCGAGCCCTGGGGGACTCCACTACCCACCTCCCCCCAAGTCGAGTATGATCCATCCACCACCACCCTCTGAGTGCGACCCTTCAGCCAATCTGCAATCCATCTGACTGTGTAGGCATCTATGCCACAGTCGCCTAGTTTATTAATTAGGATGGGGTGCAAGGGAACACCTGAGTAATACTCCCTTGGTAAGTTGAGCTTTTTGATATTTGTTTATTATATCACGGCTTTCTTGTAAATCCCTCTTGTTTCACCACTTGCCCCGTGGAAGGTGCGTGGCAAAGGATGTTGACGGTTTTAGCAGTGCCAGATAGCAGATACCTTTTTCTTTGGCAGGGATTTTATGGTAGGTGTGGGAGCCACAGACCCAGTATTGTTCTTTGAAAGCAGCGAGGTTTGAATACTTAGGAGGTATTCGGCCACTGTTTCCTAATTTTAGCACCCCACGTTCACCCTTAGATTTAAAGGAAGGATTTGTAGTTTTATTGAAGAAGCAATGTCCCCGGGAGGTATCGGTGTACAAACAATACCACAAGGTATTATTTAAAGAGGAGATGGGGGTACAGATAGGATTAGTGCCCTTGGTTAAAATTTTGTTGTGTTAGAAATCATTGTAAGAGCTGCAACAGGTAGGAGTTGCTGTATTATTATTATGCCAGTCTCCTCCAAATGAACTAGTAAAATAGTGGTGACATATGCTGGTGCCTAAATTGATGCAGTTTGATACTGAGCAGTTTAAAAACACGCCAATCTCCAACAACAGGCTTTATTAAAAGGAACTCCTGCTGACTTTGGTCCCAAGCTTGGTTATTAGAGGGGTTTAAAAGTGACTCGATGGGGCCCAAGGGGATGGGAGTCATGGGAATGCCTCCTTGGGTGTGGAGAGGAAAATGACTGCACACCCAACAATCACTTTGGTTTTTTGCTTTAGCGGCTCTCTTAATGTATTGGAGGTACATATTGTTATCAGAGATATGGGCAACAGTAGGTTTAAGAGTAGCCTTAGCCTGAGGAGACTCTGCAAATTGTCTGAAAACTGGGTGGCTAGGCTTTACACAATATTCTGTTCTATAAGTAAATACTCTGACTTTTGCTGAATTACAGCAATGTGAGGGAGGATACCAGCGGGCAATGTTGACCTTCCCATCTATTTTAGAGAGTTTGACTGAATTGCTTATTTAGACAGGAAAATTTTGGGCACTAGGATTAGCACATCTGCAGTAACTGGTAGCTATAGCCGACCCCTGTGAAAGACACATTTTTCCAGCAAAGAGAAAGATTAGAAATAACATAGTTATAAAAGCCATATTATAACAAAATCAGCACAAACAGTATGCACAACCCTGCAGCTTTAATAACCGTTTTTTGGGGGCATGTTACAGTTTTAAAGTGTTCGGTTTCAGCTGATCTAAAAGTGTCTAAAGGATGCAGTATTTGGAGTTCAGTGTTCTCTGGGCTGGGCAGGACCCCAAAAGGGTGACAGTTCATTAGTGGACTTTGATTAGTTTGAGTTTTATATTATCTAATGGGCTGCAAGTCCAAGAGGTGTTTGTTTTTATTTTTTTGTCTGTTTTTGGCTCACCCTTGTCACGGTCAGGTGGGCGTGAGGTGCTCCCACAAAGTCCGCAGTCGTCTTCTTCTGGCTTCTCCTTTTTTAGGTCAGGGAAGCTTGCGTTGGAGCTGATCCTGAGCTCTGGTGAAACTTCTGTCTTTTTTGTACGAGTATAATGAATCTAGTTGGTTTTTTTTTTTTGCTACTTTTACGGTGGTGTGGGAGGTGAGGAAAACTTGATATGGTCCTTGCTACTTAGGTTTAATGGGAGACCGTTTTTAAGTTTTTACATACACCCAGTTGGGACATCGGCAGGGAGGGGTTGGCTTAAAGCAGCATACCTATGGAGAGATTTTAACTGAGACTGTAGAGATAAAATATAAGAGGTGAGTCCTTCATCACCTAAAAGAGAAGAAGTGTGAGCCAGTAGTAAGGGGAAATGTTGGGGGACAGGGTGTCCAAACAGTAGCTCGTAAGGACTGAGCTTTAGTTTTTTCCTGGGGGTTGATCTGATGGACATAAGAGCCAGTGGGAGAGTTTTAGTCCATTTTAACCCGCTCTTAGCACATAGCTTTTTAATTATTTGTTTCAGGGTCTGATTCATTTTTTTTTTTTACTTGTCCTGAGCTTTTTGGGTGCCAAGGGGTATGGAATTTTCATTCTATTTTTAGGCAGCTAGTCAGTGTTTTATTTAAATCAGCAGTAAAATGTGATCCTTGATCACTTTCAATGATACGTGGAGGACCAAACCTGGGTATAATTTTGTTAAGGAGTATTTTTACTACTTGTTGTGCTGTAGCTCTTCTGGTGGGGAAGGCTTCTACCAACCCCGTGAGGTGGTCAACAATTACTAGGAGGTTTTTGTACCCATTGTCTTTATGCATATCTGCAAAATTTATTTGTAGTCTTTCAAAGGGAGTATAAGCCCAGGGGTGGGCTTCAGGGGGTCCTGATTTTTTTTCTTTGATATTAAACTTTTACATATACTGCAGTGTTCTAAAAGTCTTTTTGCTTCCTGGTAGACTCTGGGTGTGTAGAACAGTTTATTAGTGATAGCAGCAAATTTTTTTTTTTTTGCAACTTAAAAGCTTGCTTTGGTGAAGTTGTTGTAGATAAGGTTTAAGGGCTGCTTTAGGTAGCACTATTCTTCTGTCCGGCAATTGCCATATTTTATCCTTTTTAACTACTTTATTTTACAAAAGATCAGGTACAGAAAGGAAACCCCCCCCCTCAATTTCACTAAAGAGAAACCATTTCAGGACATTTAGAACTTCACACCGTGACAAACACTTTTGCAGTAATATACATCATGCCTAACATTTCATATAGCTCTTGAGAAATGAGCAGTTTTATTTTACCTGTCTCATAGAACACATGCAAAAACTTTCTACATTTTACTCTGAGAAAAAACAAAAGCAGCCTGGTGAGGGACCAGGGCACGGCACAAGCTGGAAGCCACAGTCCACTACCACGCCGAACTGCTCAGGCAGTGGTTCAGCTTCAAGTACTTTAAATGGAGTTATTACTGCATAACCCATTTTTTTTTTAACTCCGTTGACTATTTTTGAAGAGCTATTTACATAAAAAAATTAAGTCAGGGTTGTCTAAGGGTAAGTCACTGAGATCTGCCCTGGGTTTGTCTGAAAATGCTGCAACTTGAAGGTAATTGTGGGAGTCTGGTTCCCCATCGCTGGGTAGAGGTAATAAAGTAGCCAGATTCAGGGTATTATCTCTCTATGACCAGGTTTGTAGCCATTAAAAGTGTGGTTTCCTATTTGTTCATTCTCTGATGAGAAAAATGTTGAGTATTTTTCTGGAGGAGGAGGGCTACTGTGTGTGGAGCCTTCAGGATAAGGGGGTATCCGAGGACTAATTCCTGGGCTTTTTTGACTATTGGTGTAGTTGTTGCCACTGCGCGAAGGCAGCCTACTCCCCCCCTTTGCCACTGGATCTAATTGTGCAGAGAAGTAAGCTACGGGCAGCTTTATGATTTTAAAAGACTGGGTTTTTTGCATCTTTTTTTTTTTCTTTTATTAAAAGTTTTAGTAGCAATGGTTAAGATTTTTTGCCATAGATTTACTTTTAACACCCTCAGTGTTATGTTGGAGCTTTTTTTTAATATCTTTGCTAGCCTGACTTATGAATACAAGTCTTAACACAGGCAAAGTGGTAGGTGTCTCGGGGTCTATGTTTTTATACGGATGTATAGCTTTACAGAGTCTTTTAAAGTAGTCTGAAGGGTGTTCTCTTGCCAGTTTAAGAGGTTGGTGGTAGAGAATGGAGCGTGTTTTTAGTGACTGATAACTTTTCCACTCTCGCCAGGCACAGGGTATGTTCTTAGGGGAGCCAGAAGGCTAGGGGCAGGTAGTCGTTGTCGGGTATGATTAGCTATGGGAGTCGGATCAGTGTTCGGGGAAGTTGAGTCTGGAGAGGGATGCCTTGATCTATCTACAGGCTCAGGACTTGGGTGGTTGTCGGGAGGCAGTTGGGGTGATGCTTCCCCACAATTTCTCGAGTCCCCTGCCGGCACGGGAATGAACGGATCAGGTGAGATAGGGGGTCTGGGCATGGGTTTATAATCATCATCTGAATATGAAGGTGGTGCAGAAGGTTTTGGACATTGAAGGGGAGCTAACAAATTCGGGAAAGGTACAGGGGTCGGGGTGACTAAAGGCTTACTAGCAACATTGTCTTATAAATACCAATAATTTATTAGGTTGAGGCAGAGGTCCTTCAAGATCTTTCGTAAGGCAGCCAGGCAATTTGGGTCAAATGATTTATTTTCTGGCCGTTGTTTTCTCAAATCTAACTGAGACGTATGAGACGTCTAATTAATTAAACAGAGTTCTGCCATACGAGACTTGGACAGTTCTGCC
>NW_005841855.1:4834618-4845820 GCF_000455745.1 Alligator sinensis | reverse complement strand
TTTACTGCAGTATATTTGCTCGAGCAATGACCATAAAGCCAGCAAAGAGGCAAAATGGCCCCCCCTCAAGGGTGGGGCTATCTTTTATACTTTTTACAATAAGGCAAGACTACAGGGTTAACAAAAGCAATACTTGGGCGGTGCTTTACAAATCTTCATAACAGCATATTTTTATTAAGCTGAACTAGCACTTTTTAAAAGCTAAAAGTTAAGTAACAGTAACATTATGATACCTTAGCAAGAACTTGCAGTGGTAGATACTTCTTAAGGACACGATCACTGTACTTAGAACAATGGCTTCTTTGTCTTATCTTGTTCCTTGCTGTAGTCGATTTTATAGCACACACACAGAGATCCACTTGCTGCTTCTTACTCAGAAAATGCTTAACACAGTTAAAATGATTACTTGACACAAGCAAAGGCTTAGCTATCATTTTGCCTTGTGGTCAGCAGCATTGCTAGGCCACAGGTCATGCCTTGTATTCAGCTGCAAAGCTAATACTTCTTAATAATCCAAATTATTGTTAACCTAACAGTATGTTATCAGAAAACTATTCTATTTCAGGGTAATAACAAACATGCTCACTAAAAAACCAAAGACTAAGAGGGGACAATTTTTCTTTATATTGACATTGAAGGGGTTAATTCCAGGAAGGGTGAAGCGCTTTATAAAATTAAAGGTCTAAACTGATACAAAAACAAGTGACTGTGAATAAGGGCCTTGCCACACATTAATTTTAGCAGGTTCCTAGATTGTCTACACATTAATACCTGAAACTAGTGTGGAAGCCAGTCACCTAAGATGGCTCCAGAGACCATTAACTCTGAGTGAACTTGTTACGTAGGCACAGAAGTGAGCGGGAAGTATAAGGATAGTGGAAAAGTACTGTGATGTGCCAGCATAAAGAATCCATTTCCTGATTGACCATATATGGTACCGTTGTTTGCACGTGCAAGTTGTTTACATTGTTGTATAAAAGCTGGAGCCTGGCCACACCCAGGCAGAGTTGCTTCAGCTTCTCTCACTGCTAGCAGTTAATAAACTGAGTGTTCGGAAGAAATTTCAGTGTGGCGTTTTGTTCCACAACACTAGTCTCCATCCTCCTGTTCTGTGTGGACGGACTTTCCACCCTCTGAACTCTACTGCCCAAGGCATGGTTCTGGCACCAAGCCAACTCCCCTTCCTGCTCCCACGGATGCAACTTTCTCACCCCTAGGGGTGCAACTCTATGTGAAGAGCCTGCAGAGGACATGCCAGCTAGCCAGGTCACAGGGCACTGATGAGTCCAAGAGTAAGAATCAGGAGGGATGGGGGAGGGGGGCAAGGTAGGGGGCCAGATCAAATCCCCATTCGCTGAAGACTCCTTTCTGGGACATTCTTTATGTAACAGCTGCTGCTGGATTTGCAGCAGGACTCAGGATCCTTGCAAAAGGCAGAGCAGGAAAGTTTGCAGAAAGTTGTTGCTTGCAAGAACATATGCATGTTTTTGATTGGCTCCTGAGGCAGGAGAGGGGAGGGAACTCAAGCCTGGGGGACTCAGCCAGGCTTAGAGAAGGGAAGTGCCCAGGAACAGAACTGAGGAGGCATCAGCTGGCTGTGGGGCCACAGCTATAGGAGTACAGGCTGGCCCTTAATTAAGAAGGTTAAATGCAGGGCTGCAGAAGGCATATGACAGAAAGGGACATGGCTTTTAGGCACATAAGGCCAGGGCCTGAACCAGATTAGGTAGTCAGACTCTGCAAGGAGAAGAGCTCCTCCAGGGAAGCTGCCTGCAGGAAACTGCCCAGGCACACCCAAGTTACCCACAAGGGTGAGAGGGGGCCTAGCTCTGGGAATTATAGTTTGTGATAGGCTAAATCGATGGACAGCAGGGCACACTTTGCGGAAGCAGTTTGCTTGTATTTCAGTGGAGGTAGAGTATGTCTGCTTCTGCGTGTGGAACCACCGGAGGACTGGTAATGGCTGTAGGGGTGGAGGCCACAAGTGGGATGTGAGGCTGAGGCCCAAAGAGCCAGGGCCCAAATCAGTGGATCTGGGATGAGGGGTCTCAGCTAGAGGAGAAAGGAATTGAGGCTGAACAGGCTGAAGCCCATACAGGTGTTGGAGCCCAGTGTTAATCTGGGCAGAAAGAGAGAGAGAGAGAGAGAGAGAGACAGTTTGGGGGTTGGGGTCTGAACTTCAAGCCAAGCACGCTAGGGTGAACCCATGGAGTAGAAAAAAGGGACTAAAAAGAGCACCAAGAGCTTTCCAGCTTCTAAGGGCAGCCTCCCCTCTTCATCATCAACATCAAAGCATGGCAGATGACAGGTCAGGGGGAGACCCCAAGAGATGGGAACAAAGGCTGGTCAGGACTAAGGTGGCCATTAAGGGGTATGTCATGGCCAGCCCACAGCTCCCTAAATGTGAACAAAATATGAATTGATTTTTTGGAAGTTAGAAGAATTATCAGTATCATTCTCACAAGTAACTGGTGCAGGATGAAGGCTTTATCTGTTTATGAGAGGGGTTATGGCACTAGTTAATTCAGGAATGGGGGAAATAGGGTATCCCCCACCACCCCACAACTCTGGCTGTGCTGTGCACAGACCAGGCAGTGAGCTCAGGTTCCTGCCAGAACTCTGCGTGAGCTGTGAGCAACAAGCATGCCAGCTAATTGGGACAGGATCTGGCCAGAGCCCCTGCTTTTGCATGGCTCTGGAGCCCAGGTGGTGAATGTTGCTGCTGTTCACCTTTTGCTTCACCACAGAACTCAGCAGCAGGGGAAAGGAAGGGACGAGCAGTGGCTGCATTCCCCCCCATGGCTCCAGAGCTGGGCAAAAGCAGTGGGCCCATCCAGACCATAAACCAAGAGCTTATGTCAGCACAGCCCAAGGGGGCAGTGATGGCACCACTGCAGCCCCTCTGGATCTGCCCCCTGGATTATGGTTATCTTCAATAGCAAGAGAATGGAGTCAGTAAGTCATGCCACTATATCCTCATTTGGCACCAAGAATAAACTTTAGACAAAATCTATTTTTAGAGTATAAGTGCTCATAGAATAAAGTTACTTCCCAAAAAACTTCCCCCAAATCAAGTGATCCAGAGATAGAGGTGGGCTGGAGCCAAAATGTACTTGAATGCTGTTCCATCAAATGCCCCTTGAGGGACATAAGAGAGACCATATCCGGTAGAAAGTATTTTCCTAGAGACCGTAGGAAAATACTTTTAGTGCATGGCCATGCTATTTACTGGATCAAAAATAGGTTTAGCAGTTTTACCTCCACAAAACCTTTTACCTTCCAGTGCAAAAACTAAGTAAGGAAAACTAAGGGAATAACTGAAAGCAAAGGTAATACTTGTAAGTCACTTGAGTGGAACGTCTGAATACCTCTACGGGTTGAAGGGCAATTATTCTGGTCTAGTAGAATACCGTGCCTGGATAAGAGATGCAGTAGCTATACTTTGACTACTGGGGATCTATAGCATCTATTGGATTTTGGTTCATTACTTTAGGGATAGCCTGCATGTACAAAACCAGAAATTATTTCAACGTGGCTGCTGGCTGCTTTAAAGTAACAAAAAGTCCAAATGCTCGGTGATGGAGTGGATGTGTCCCCACTGGACCTGGTTGGGGGGAGGGGGGAAGGAATGGCATCCAAACATACAGAGAAAAGGAGCTAGATGTTGAAGGAAGGAAGATAATTGGGATCTGGTAAGAGCTGCAGGAGTGTCTTGCAGAAGACTTGGAAGGGCTTCTGGGAATCTTCCAGATCTAGTGATGGAGGGCTGGAAAAGGCTGAAGCCAGAAAAAGTGATAGAAGGGATGGTTCACCAAGTGATAACATGTTAGAAAGCCAGAAGGTTAGAATTGATCCTATCCAGCCTGGGCCCAGCCACCCCACACCCACTGCTGGGGGTGTTGGATAGAGTGGGTGGGCAGGTAGAGTCTTCATAGACATTAGGGCTGGAAGGGACCTCGGAAGATCATTGAGTCCAGCCCCCTGCCCAAAGGGCAGGAAGTCAGCTGGGGTCATAGGATCCCAGCAAGATAAGCATCCAGTTTGCTCTTGAAGGTGTTCAATGTAGGCCCTTGAACCACCTCCAGCGGCAGGCTGTTCCAGACCTTGGGGGCTCGGACAGTAAAGAAATTCTTCCTTATGTCCAGCCTGAAACGGTCTTGTAGTAGTTTATGACCATTTGACCTAGTCGTCTTGATGGAGACTGTCCTTGGACTCCCACAAGCAGGGTGTATTCATCCAGGTGGATGGGATGGGACTGCAGGCAAGCAGGAATTGGCATCTGGGAGTGGGATGGGTGGCCACCTGTGGCCCCATCTGAGGCCGGGGGCAGAAGGACTGGCTGCATGTGCCTGGGCTGCTCCCTAAGCCTGGGCTGGGTGGTGCTGATGGACCCACTGTGGGCCAGATAAAATCCCTTAGCGGGCCAGATCCAGCATGCAGGCTGTATTTTACCCACCCCTGGATTATAAGATATGGCAGGAGGGTAGAGGTGGTGATGGAACCTGGTTGTTACATCAGTTTTTCCTTGTGCGTCCTTGAATGTAGCCCCAGCCTCAAGAGTTGTGCCAACCCTTAGTCACTCATCCATACTACCCCAAATATTTTCTCTACCAATTACGCAAAGTAACTGAATTTAACCTGCTTCTAGTCCAGTCTGCTGCTTAGAAGGAAGCATATTATTCATACATGCTTAAAACACAGACCTTGCTATCAATTCTGATTAAACAACAAAATTATGGTAGGCACATTCTCTGTAATCTGTCAGAAGCTACAGCTGAAAAATACAGAAAACAATAGTGTTAAAAGGCCATTTAGCTGCAGTATTAGGACTATATTAATGGCTTTTGAATAAGAGTAAGTCTCTCCCACTCCTTTTCTTAGCATATGAATCAGTAATTACACACACACACAAATAAGAACGCTCCATCATTCATTGGGAACTGCATTTAGGGAAATTGTTATACTCTGCTCAATATGGGTTTCTTCTAGGGCTGTGTGAAACAGCACCATTTTGTTTTGACGTCTGTTTTGCTGTTTTGATGGGACAGTGTTTTGTTTCAAAGCACTGTTCTGTTTCATTTAGTCAAAACTGTTTCACTGTTTTGACATTTCACCCATAGGCTATAATGGGGAAATCACAAAACTGCCTATAACTTTGTAATTTCTTGGCAGATTTGGATGAAAACAGCAGGGTTAGTAGTCCATTCTGAGGGCATAAAGCCTGCCAGGTTTCACAGAGATAGGTGTAGGGGTTTCTAGGAAACTACACCTCAAGCTTCTAACAAGCAACTCATGAATGTGCGACTGTGCGTGCATTAAATGCACACCCTCACTGGCACTGGGGCCTCTACACAACATGGTAGTGTGCCCCAAAGAGGTTGTCTTCTCCCCTACAGGTTCAGCCTGGTCCACCACTTTAAATGGCAACAGGCAATAATTTAGTAAGCAGCACAGTAGCACTAGTATCTCGGGCAGCCAAACTGTCACAGAGCCTCTTTCCTTTCCTGCAGGAGCTTCTTCTCCAGCAGCTGCCAGAGAAGTCTCTGCCAGCCCCAGCCATGTGCCCAGGGCCCTGCCTTCTTCCAGTCAGATGATAGGGGTGTTGGTCAAGTGACATGGCCCTGGCAGACCAGGTTCTTTGGGTCAGTCTAGTATCTTTTAGTAGACCAACTGAATAGTTAGAGAAATATATCTTAGCAAGCTTTCGGGTTCAAAAATCCTTCATCAGGCTGAGGAAACACCTGCAGTAGGTCTGTGTGCGTGTTGTTTCTCGATGGAAGGAATTGTAAAGAAACCAGAGGTTGGCATGCAATGCAGGCAAGAAAACAAGTCAGTGAAAGTGGAAATAGAGGTGTCAGGGGGTGGGAGGGACATGTTCTTCCCCTACTGGCTGGTGATGCAGTAAGTGCCCCTACCAGCTCTGAGAGCAGGGCATTAAATGGTTTAAAAGAAAAAAAGGAAATAGGTGCAGATGGAGAGAGAAGGGTGGCATTCATTGTGTCTGCACCTCGAGCTTGGGGAACCCCAGCAGCAGGAGGTTCACTTTCAGGAACACCAGCTGCTCCACCAAACCAGGATCAAAAGAGGTGCGGTGAGGTGTCACTACATCCCCAGCAATGCTGAAGACCTCTCACTTGGAACACTGGTCAAGGGACAAGACAGGTGTTCCTGGGCAACTGTGGCCAGATCCGGCCACATGTGGCTGTGACTTGCCCAGTAGGGCAAGGGGTCGCATAGCAGCAGCTCCATGTCCTTGGTGAGATAGGTAGCTACCAAGGCCTGAGTGCTACCTGCCAGATGGTGGGGTCTGGTGCCTCTGGACTCCAACATGGAAGCCATGACCTTGGCCCACATTGGCAGCACCTGTGGTGGAGGAGCCTGGCTGGTGGATGGCGTGCCGGCACAGGACAGTGATCCCCCGTCTCCACTGTTCTGCTTCCCTGACTCACTTCAACAACACCTCCATCCACCAATTCAGGTTTTGGCTGCTGCATATGCTCCCCTTCACCCTCAGGTCACACATGGCAGCCAGCACGTGTACCGTATCGGACCACAAAGGATCAAGGATGCTCTCCTTCAGCCACCTCACAACTGCTTGCATGTCTGGTGACAGTGGCTTGCCCCAGCCAGGAACATCGATCCCCTGGAACTTCTCCATTTGGTTCTGAAGTTCCCTCACTACAGGGATCACCTGGCTAAGGAGGGCATCACCAGCGCTGAGGGTCTCGGTGGCCTCAAGGAAGGGCTTGAGGACCACCAAGATCTGGGAGATGGTATCCCACTCAGCTCTGTTCAGGGGTCACTAATCCCATCTCCCCAAGCAAGGCTAATCTCACGGATCATCTTCTGTTGCTCCCCCAGCCTCTTGAGCATCAGGTACATGGAGTTCCACTGAGTCTCCACATCCTGCATGATTCTACGCTGCAGGATGCTCAGCTCTGCTTGTTTGTCCCACTGCATCTTGCCCTCTTTTATGCTCTGGTGGAAGTAGCCTGCCACCTTCCTGCATTTCAAAATGAGCTTGCTGGTGGTGCTGGCACCATCACCAGCAGCCTTGCCCCCCTCCAAGGCATCCCTGACAAGGAGGTGCAACTTGTGTGCCACACAGCAGATGCCAACAAAGGCTGATATGCAGGGGCGATGCGTAGGGGGTGCACATGCACTCCAAGCATGGCGGTGCACCCCCTACAAGAAGGGGGGGTCACATGGTTCTGCAGGCGGTTGCCGCTTGCTACCCCACCGCCGACATCCGAGTGGTTGCCGACCCCTGGTTGGCGCTTGCCACCCTCCCCCACACTGCTGTGGGAGTTCCCCTGCTTACTGCCACTGTGCTCCTGCTGCCACCAGTGCAGCTGTGCCCCCCCAGCCACCAGGGGCATGCGTCTTTCATGGTAATATATGTAGATAAGATAATTGTATGTATGTGTATTTATGTAATAAACAAAATAAAAATATATAAAGGTGTGTATATGTTTCTATATACATTCTATATTATAATATGCAATATAATTATGCTGTATTTCCTTGCACAGTGAATGGAATGCACACTGCGAGAAAGCACAGATTTAAAAAAGAATGAAAATAGACTAACAAGAACAAAAAGAGGATTTTAGGGGAGGAATAACTTGAAAGGAATAGAATAGTAAAATAAAAGGTATAGAAAGCAAAAGGCATTGATGAATCCCACTTGCTAGGCTAGCAAGTAGAAAATGAATTGTTGTCTGATGCAGCTAAGCTGCTGGAAGACAGCTGAGTAACTGACGCCAAAGGCAGAAAGCAGCTCAGTTCAAACAATGCTGTTTTTTATGTTGTTTTTCCATCCCTCCCCCAGAGCACTGGGATTGGAAGGGACCTCAGGGAATGATCAGTCACTGGCCAGCTACACAGTCAATATCAGACCGTCCTTCCCCCCCGCTTCACCCTCCCTCTCCTTATTTTCTTTTTCCCCTGCAGGGAAGCCCAGCTTCAGCTTCGAAAAACTCAAAACATTTTGAAATGTTTCGACTGCCTTTTTATTTCATTTTAAGGCTGTTTCGAAGCCTTTCATTTTGTTTCGATTTCACTGTTTTGAGCTCGAAATGAATCGAAAGTGTCAAAATAAAACAACTGGTGAAATTTCACACAGCTCTAGTTTCTTCCTTCCAGTTTCCCCCTACAGTTTCATTGATAACAAAAATGGCATAGCCTACTCTACAAAATCCTATTTCCTCACAGCCGCTGGGAGAGGAAGTGGAGAATCAATGCACTTAGGCAACTTTCAGCTACCATAGGAGTATTTCTAATTTGTACCAAAGACTTAATTGGCCATGAGCTTGCCACAAAGAACTACAAAGGTGCCTACTGCTTGCCTCTTTTGGTCATCTGACTAATGAAATGGCTAAATCTGATAAGACAGTCAATTTGTATTTTAAAAAGCTTGATAATGTTACATTTTCATTTAAGAAATGAGCAATAGGCATAGTATGAGAGGCTTTACATGATCCCATTTACATCACAGTATCTGCACTGAAGTGACATCCAGAAGAAGATACTGCCAGTGAGCTCAGACTTGGGCTCTTGCTTTTTATTGTAATAAATGTTAATTATAATTGACAATCAAAATGCATTGATGGCAGTAACACTTTGCTCTCTCTCAATACACAAATTCAAAGGGTTGATTATTCAAAGAGTTAATTACTGTATTCTTAGTGGGAACAAGGGACTGTTGTGAAGAGGATTGAGGAAAGAGTATTTATGAAGAACCTGCTTACTTATTTCTTCAAAACTTCACACAGACTTGACTTGAATCAAAACATGAAATCCACCAAATCATTAAAAGAAAGAAAAAGAAAGTGAAATAAAGACAATGACAAAACTTTTTTTTAGAAATGGACTGGAAAAATACGATAGCAAAGCATATATGAAAACATACTACACTGGAAATATCAAGTGATGTTGGAATAAAAACCAGACATACAGATTTGAATTCCTTAAATGCATAAAGCCTGAATAATTTGTTCCTCACTCCATAAAGATGATTCAGTACTTTAAAAAAGGGATAAACCAATAAAAATGTAAATAAAAAAAATTAAATGTCAGCCAGCAGCACAGCAAATTAGCAACTTTACAATAGCACATGCAGTACCTGTGGGTACATCTCTCTCTGCACGATTGGCAAGATGGAGAGAACAACAACAAAATGCATTTCAGTTTCAAGTTTCCAGTGCATTATTACTGAAGAGATACGTGTCCTCTGACATTGTTCATTCCTAGTGCATCTTAAAGCTTTGCACAGAGTAAATTATTTAAATATTAGCTAAACACTGTGTAAACAATGCAATCATAGTTACATGCTCCACAATAGAAACTGAATGCATGAACAGTGCAGGAGCTATTTAGCAAAGAGAAAGTGATGATCAGTGATGCTTTTTCACTAAATGCCATAGGCTGTCTCAGACAGAGAGAAAGGGACTTTAAACCATTCAAAACATAACACCCTTCACTATTCCAACATATAAAATCCTTAGCTTATATTTTAGCAATGGAGTTTAAGACACAATCATACCATAGATGTATTTAATCTACACGGTATATTGCGGGGGCCAACTCTCTCCACATCTGATCCTCTTCCTCTCCCCAATCTGCTGCCTGCTACCTCCCCCATCTCCTGAATGCCACACATACAGACTTTCTTTGCCACTTACAGCATTTATGTCATAGGTCAGGGGTGGCCAACCTATGTTGCAAGGGGCACCAACAGTCTTTGCGCATGGTACATGAAAGACTGGGAAGGGAACAGGCAAGCAGATAGGGCAGGGACCAAAAAGCAGAATAGCCAATCAGGCAGGGAAAGGGGATTGGATTGGGACTTGGGGAGCATTTTGAGCTAAGTTGTGGCATGCCTGCCAAAAAAGCTTGGCCCCCCACTGCACTAATGTATAGCCAGAATTTGATATCATTAATCATTTTAACTAGTACAAGTATTCTCACTGGAAACACTGAAAGCACTAGCATGGGGGAGAGGAATCCAGGATTGCTGGCTGTACTTCAAAGAAGCCTTACTGAGAGTGCAGGAACAAACCATCCTAATGTGCAGGAAGACTAGCAAGTATGGCAGAAGACCAGCTTGGCTTAGCAGGGAACTCTTTAGTAAACCAAATTAAAAAAAAGGAAGCTTTTAAGACATGGAAACTTGGCCAAATAACTAGGGAAGAATATAAAAACATTGCTCAGGTATTCAGAGATGAAGTCAGGAAGGCCAAAGTGCAATTGGAGTTGCAGCTAGCAAGGGATGTGAAGGGTAACAAGAAGGGTTTTACAAGTATGTTGGCAGTAAGAGGAGGATCTGGGAAAGTGTAGGTCCCTTACTGAATGGGGGAGGCACCCTTGTGACACAGGATGCAGAAAAGGCTGAAGTGCTCAATGCCTTTTTGCCTCAGTCTTCACAGGCAAGGTCAGGTCCCAGACTACTGCACTGCGCAGCACAGTTTGGGGAGGAGGTCAGCAGCCTTCAGTGGTGAAAGAACAGGCTGGGAACTAATTAGAAAAGTTGGATGTGTCCAAGACCATGGGGCCAGATGGGGTGCACCTGAAGGTGCCGAGGGAGCTGGCTGATGTGATTAGAGCCATTGGCCATCATCTATGAAAATTCATAGCAATCAGGAGAGGTCCCGGATGACTGGAAAAGGACAGACATAGTGCCCATGTTTAAGAAAAGGAAAAAAGGAAGATCCAGGGAACTACAGGCCAGTCAGCCTCACCTTAGTTCCTGGAAAAATCATAGAGCAGATCCTCAAAGAATTCATTTCTAAGCACTTGGAGGGGAAAAATGTGATTAGGAAGTCAACATGGATTCACCATGGGTAAGTCATACCTGACCAACCTGATTGCCTCTATGAGGTGACTGGCTCTGTGGATGTGGGGAGACTGGTGGATGTGGTGTACACTGATTGTAGCAAGGCTTCCGTCTCCCACAACATTGTCTCCAGCAAGCTATGGAAGTATGGGCTGGATGAAGGGACTGTAAATATGGATAGAAAAACTGGCTGAAGCATTGGGCTTAGAGTAGTAATCAATTGCTTGATGTCTAGTTGGGAGTTGGTCCTGGGGGTGGTTTTGTTCAAGGTCTTCACTGACCTGGAAGATGGCATAGAGTGCATCCTCAACAAGTTTGCAGATGACACCAAGCTGTGTGTGTGTGGGGGGGGGGGGGGGGGGGGGAGT
>NW_005841855.1:4831471-4834470 GCF_000455745.1 Alligator sinensis | reverse complement strand
TGGGCAGCAGCTCTGTAGAAAAGGACCTGGGGGTTACAGTGGACAATAAGCTGAATATGAGACAGCAGTGCGCCCTTGTTGCCAAGAAGGCTAACAGCATACTGGGCTGCATTGGTAGGAGTGTTGCTATTAGGTCAGGGGAAGTGATTAGTTCCCTCTATTCAGCACTGGTGAGGTCACATCTGGAGTGTTGTGTGCAGTTTTGGGCCCCACAGTACAGAACGGATATGGACAGGTTGGAGACAGTCCAGCACAGGGCGACAAAAATGGTGAGGGGGCAGGGAAATGACTTATAAGGAAAGGCTGGGCTTATTAAGTCTAGAAAAAAGGAGACGGGACTTAAGAGCAGCCTTCAAGTACCTGAACTACCTGAAGTGGGGTTCAAAAGAGGATGGAACTAGACTGTTCTCAGTGGTGGCAGATGACCCGAGGTCCCTTCCTACCCTAACTTTCTAGGATTCTATCCAGCTGTTTTTACTTTTACCAGTCTGTATTCAGCAGGCATAGTAACAGTGACCATTCATAAGAAGGAATAAGAAAGCCCTAGCATGAGTCCAGTACAAAATGTTGCGTTTCAAGTGTGGAAATGAATACAAGAATTCCTGCACATTTAAGTTTGCGGCATGAAATAAGTATATTGAAATAGGGTTTGATGATAGAAGTACATGACTCCCCACATGATTTGGTATTGATAATCAAGCTTAAACAGCGCCCCCCAAACAAACAACAAACCTTATGTGGGAAACTCAGGAGAACAGGATTGCATAACTTCTAACATGTGGCTCTCTGCACCAGTTTAAAAAAATTGACTCAATATTTTTGCTTCTAGTCCTAGCCCAAACTACAAACTGTGACACTGAATTAAACTGTACATTTTTATAGAATTTTCTTCCAACGATAAAACAGATTTCTTTTATTGACCCCAACAAGAGCACTAGCTTAAGGAACACAGGGTATTACTATAATTTAAAATGTGTAGGTGGAGTCATTGTGGGACTCTCTGGGTACATTAGGTGTCTAAGGCATATCACACAGTTAATTAACCTCACAGAAAGATGAAAGGAAGCTACCCAGAAGCACAAACTTGACTTATGCTTATTTTTGTATTTGCGCATTCTCTTTCGCTCAAATTTCCTCTCCCCCTGCCCACTGCCATATGCCACTATTCTCTGCTGGGATTTTGCTGTAATTATCCAACTTGTAGAAGAAACAATATGAAAAAGGGTTGGGGGAGGAGGGAAGAAACAGTTAGCAGCTAATTCCTTGGCCTTGCTATTTTCTCCCTAATGTTGACTAAAAAACATCTCTCTTCTGGAAGAAAAAAAAAAAAGAGAGAAGAGAAAAGCTACCCTCTTCTGCAACAATAGTTTATTATGTTTCCTGCGAGGACAATGTGTTCGCGTTCATTAAAGCAGAAATTTTAAGACTAACTACAGTAAGAATACCAATATGGTTCACAGTCAATTCTACAACCAAATGAAACAAAGGTCTTTATTCTTGCTCCAAATTCCTGCTCTTTAAAATAAAAAAAGTGAAAAGCCAAGACATCTAAAAATAATTAAAATGTAATATTGGTTTTTAAAGGACAGATTGCTATTGTTCAACTGTTTATATTACTACTGCAGACTTCTCGGGTCTTCATCATTCAAAGCATCTAGTAAATCTTGAGATGTTCATCTTAGACAAGTTTTACTCTTATTTGCTTGACAGGTGTGCCCTACTCAGTAACTGGAGAAACCTGTTACTTCTAACAGAGCAACAGGTGGAACAAGTAGTATTAGTTCATGTTCTATTTTATTCCTTTGCAGTAAGAAGTTTGCACCCTTTGCTTTTCTTCTTAAAAGATGTATTAGTCTTCAGTACGCACTACATCTCAGTACTCAAACTGAGTACGCATGCTGGTGGCATCTTTCCCAAAGGCCACCGAAATAACTGGAACTTGAATTTGCATTGACCTCTATGGAATTTCTCTCCTCAGGCTCATAACAGTGCTGCTATTAAAAGGGCTTTGCAGTATTTCTTTTATCAATATATACAACCTTATGTAAAACTCTTGCTTTGACTTTTCTTGATGAGCTGCACCTGATAAATTTTTGCTTAACCTGGCAGATAAATTTCAGTAACTGTCCTATGATTGAAGGCAAGGAAAAACTGTGCTTCATGATCTCTTCCCTGCTCTCAGTGTCACCTAAAGAGAGCATTGTAACTCCTGAAGCAGCTGATGACAGGACAAATTTCTGAAGGAATCTTCTTCTGGCTCGCCCATGAGCATGCATACACCATTGCATGGAAGGATAGGGAACACACACATTCTTTTAGTAACTCTGATTTATTACTTTGTATTTTATGCTGCTTAGGTACCTTAGAAGATTTATCGTAAGTTTGACAACTCAAAACTATGAATACAGTCACTGTAGCCTTAAGCGGAAAAAAGTGGATTGTATAAAGCAGCAAAGCAAGAGTTTACACTTGTTATACTGAGTCAGGACAGGCTTCTTTAATGAGAAATGAGTCTCTGCTGCTGTAATCATCTTTCCAGCAGCCTTCTACACTTTTGATAAACAGCAGTTTCTGCTCAGCAAACAAGGATTAAAAGTGCTCCCAATGGATAACAGCAGGAAGGCTCCATAGAACACAGGTTACAAGGGATGGACAATGCCAGCCTACTGAGAGCTGTGTATTGCTTGGTTAGGAACTAGAGTTGGAAGTATGGTCCTGGCTCTAGGGAGAGCCTCAAGAGGAGTGTTCGTGGGTTTTCCAACAAAGCTGAGAAACCTCAACAGAACACAATCAAAACTTTCACCCAGACTTCACAGCAGGGAAGCATATTCCATTTAAGTTTTGGTTAATGAATATGAACTTCAGAAGATGGCACCCTTCAGCACATCCACCTGACTGATCCAATTTAGATCTTTGCCAGGAAATGTATGGCAAAAATGCATCTGCAGTGTCTCATTTTACAGGACCTCCAAAACATATAGTTATTCCAGACCAGGAAC
>NW_005841855.1:4825081-4831440 GCF_000455745.1 Alligator sinensis | reverse complement strand
TCCTGCTGATCAGCTACTCTAATATTTTCTTTACTAGAATTCTTTCAGGCCTCTATCTGGCTGCTAACTAGATGGGTCAGCACCTCCTTATGTGCCTTCCTTCTTCTTTCCATCCCTTCCCATCCCTATCCCCAAACACTAAAAGAGGAAGTTACCTCTAAAGCATCATTCTCAGGCTGCCTTCTGCCTCTACACTGGTCACTGGGCTCTGAAACACAACACTATTCTTAAACACAGCCCAGGACTCTTCAGTATTAGTGGCTTTCATGAGAAGTCACCATTTCTTTGGAAGCCAGCCTCCACATACAAGCCCCTTTTGCCCTTACCAGGCTTCATAGCAGCCACTGATATGACTAGCAGTCTCCCTTGCTTATTGCTGCAAGCACTAGACCTCCTTGGCAGATGTAGGGTCAGAGCTCCCAGGATTACCACTATTGGTCTCACGGCCAGCCTAAGCGGTCTCTGGAACAAGGACTGCATAAGCTTTTTCTGTGTTCCCAGCCTGTCCTAATGAAGATAGAGATGAAAGAAAATCCTTGATCCCGCCATATACAATGTATTAAGACTGCATTGTTTGTTCAGCTTGCTCCCTGGTCAGTAGAAAAGGCATTAAAGGTGCATGCTGCCTTAGTTTTCCATATCAGGTTGTAAATAAGTTCAAACAAGCTTTTCCACACCAATCAGTATCTTTGTCAGAAGATCTCATTACCTGAATTAGAAAGGCTCTAACCTGGACTTTATAGCAGCCAGGCACACTCCATCTCACTGTATCAGCCCCATATCCAAGTCCTTTAACACACTGGCATTCCAGTTTTTTATTCCTTTCTGCCAATTTGGTCTCCTCCAAACAGTGAATAGTTCCTCAGAGGCTAGGTCCAGCAACCACCTAAGCTCTTCCTCCTGGGATTTTCTTGCTCTGTTTCATTAGAGTCAATCCTGATCAGCTGAGCAGGTAGTCTTGTGTTTATTAACAGGCTGGAAAGCTGTTGAGCAGCTAACTACTTACAGGTGGGCTGGGAGGAACTGATTCCCTTAATTCTCTTACAGGTAGACTCTCCCTAAACTGGCCTAGCTATCCATTGAGATTAATAAAGAGAATAATTTGCTTTTTTCCTCCACATGAACACATTCTTATACCAGTTAATATCAAAGCAGTTGTTGACAAAGACATAGGTTGGAGGCAAAGGTTCCTTAGTGATTCTGTTCAAAATAGTTCACAGATTTCATAGACATTTGGGCTGGAAGGGACCCCAGAGGATCATTGAGTCCAGCCCCCTGTCCCAGGGGCAGGAAGTCAGTAAGGATCATAGGATCCCAGCAAGATATGCATCCAAATGTGTCTTGAAGGCGTTCAAAGTGGGTGCTCGAACCGCCTCTGGCGGCAGTCTATTCCAAACTTGGGGGGCTCAGACAGTGAAGAAATTCTTTCTTATGTCCAGCCTGAATCGGTCACAGCGGAGTTTGTGACCATTTGAGTTTGTCATCCCTTGGTGCGCTCTGGTGAACAGAGGTTCCCCCAGATGTTCCCTTAGATAGTTTTCTAAGTTATTTTTCTGAATGTGTGAACAAGCATCCAGCCTTGGGAAGATGGGATGTGGGGTGTTAGTTGGAAGGAACAAGCAATAAGAGAGCTTGCTCTGCCTTAGTCTCTAAGCACATGTCTATACTGCATCTGCAGCACTCCCAAGAAGAGCCCCTCTCAAGCATAGCTTGCTTACCTGCTGCTGCTCCACGTGTCAAACCACAAAATCAAGCGGGGAAGCTGTCCTGAGGACTCCTCCTGCTGCAGATCTTAAAAAACTTCTTCACCAAAACTGTCTCTTTTAGGTGGTTTCACCACTTCATTAGAGCAAATGCAGATCAAGATTGGCTAGAAAGTGAGCACTGCCCATCAGAAGCAGTATAGACATATTTTCATTAGCATCAGCTCCGGGGCAATTAGACTGTGGTTCCTGAAACAAGGGATTTCCTGTGTTCTGTTGATGACCATCTTTGTTGTAGTACTGGTGTATGTGAAAATAACCCAAATTACACTTAGAAAAATCCCTACATGTCACATCATGGATTTCTCCTATGAAAAACTGACCTTGAGGGTCCTAACAGCTCCTATAATTTTGCAATAGGACAATTTTATTCTAATATTCCTTACTGACATCTGGTACTTTGTCATTTTCGTTATCAAACTGCAACAACATGTAGTTCTCATTTGCTATTTGTAAGCAATGCATTGGTTGTGCATGATTTAAATGTTTTGGGGAGACATTTTCAAAATGGAGTAAAACTGGTGAGTGAGGAGAAATGCCCTCAGGCATTCATATGTGCCCAAACTTAACTTTGTTTGAGTGTCTGTTTGAAATCCAAACTTATAACCTTCTGACACAATGTTATCTCTGCTTAAAATAGCACCTGCTATTTACTGTTGATTAAAATAAGTATGTTCCTAAAAAGGCTATGAACAGTGTAATATTTAGTTTATAGACAAGGAGCAACTCCTGTTTTTGAGTTCTCAGATCCTTGTAAAGGAATCCAGAATGCTAGATCTATATTAGAACCTAGGTTTTCCATTCAGTCCAATAAATAAATACATAAATAAAATAACCACAATTCCTTTGGTTCATATACATTTCTGATTCTCCTTTTCCAAATTCTCATGAAAATTTTAGCATTAAATAAAATGAGGGGTGAAATACTTTGCTGAACTACTTTAAATTACATTTGCACAATATATGTTAACTGACCCTCTTATTTTCCTGCCATGGACCAGACAAGAATAGAAGCTTATGTTTGCATTCCAGCCAATCTGTCACTACTTTCTTATCACAGTATAGCAATGCACATATGCTGTGAAAAGGTGCAAATATCCATGCTGATTGTGTTAGATCTGTAAAACAGTATTTGATAGGGTTGATCACAAGTCACTCAACTCACCAAAGATACTTCTTAAGACTTGTTGGAATTGTGTTGAATTGTCTCCAGTCCTTTCTTCAGCTCAAAGAAAAGCATGATGGGCAATTGCTCTTTTTTTTTCAAAAGCTTTCATCTGTGGAGTTCTACCTGGGCTCTGTTGTATTGCTCCTCTTAAACAATGACTAGGTCCAAGCCAGAGAGCTAATAAAACAAAGAGGGTTTTAATGCCAGAATGATTTCTATAATACCCAGCTCTATCTTTTATTTATAGAAAACACACAAATTATTATTATAGCATTGTGTGTGTGTATATAGATATAGTCATATAGTACTAATATTACTATAATACAACATTTATGCTTTCTCAGGCTCATAGATTACCAAGTGGACAAAGAAAAGCTTGCTAAAACTAGATCAGTAACACAAAGGAAGATATTTATCAGAAGAGGAAAATGTTTTGCTTAAAGCATAGCTGTACTGTCACTAGAAAATATTTGCACCCTGATGTCCAAGTTAGTTTGCAGTCTTGATGTGTCCTTTTTAACTTTTCCCTGCTCCATGCTGTAAGTAGCCAGAACCTTTTTTTACCATCTTCAGCTGGTCAGTGAGGTGTCTCATTCTCTACACCCCACCTGGAAAAGTTCTGGCTGCAATGAACCACGTATTTGCAACCTTCCGACTCAGATGCTGCCATATTCTGTCTGACATGCAACAGTGAAAAATAATATGAAAGGCTCCAAGTAATCCAACAACGGTGTTCTCTGTTCTAAGTAACCAAGCACAATGAAAGCACAGTACAGTATGAACTCCAATTAGGTTGCTGATATTTGTCTTCACAATCCTCCCTGGACTTGGGTTCATCAAGAGCTTTCTCTTCCCACTCCCATATTGTAAGGACCTACCACAAAAGCGGTCAAAATCTGGGACAATTGATTTTAACTGAATTTATTGAGACTGCTAGCATTACCAGTAGAATTAAAGGAGTTTTCTAGGTGGCTGGCCTATGTCCCAAAATTCCCTTCTATTAGATGTCTGAATGACAATTGATCTCACCTCATTCAAAACAAGATACAAGACCTATCTCTCAGCAGTAGGTTTCCCTCAATAACAATCTAGAAGCTGCTTGATTTCTCATCCCAGGAGACGGATAGAAAAGGAAAAGAGAAGAGAATGACAAAGGATCTTACCACTTTAGAACAAGATACAAAACTTATCTCTTTGCAATAGCTTTTCTCCAAGCCCAGAAGCAGCTTGATTTCTCATCCCAGGAGACTGAAAGAAAAGAAAAGAAAAGAGAATAAAGGGGGCAAAAACTGAGTTTTCAAGCTCATTCCAACAGTGTTTACCAAAAAAAAGGTATGAAAGCCAATTGTTCTTCTTATCTTCTTTGTTGATTATCTAGTTGATACGATGTGATAGGTTTGTAATAAAGTCAGGATATATGTTTTTATGCACATACCTAAAAACATTTGCATTTGCATTTCTTGAAGCTAGTTACTCTTAAAATGAAAAAGTTTTAAAAATGTATTAATTGAGTCATAGAGCATTAGAGAGGCAGAGATGGAAAGGACCTCTGGAGGTTAACTAGTCCAATCCCCTGCTTGAGGCAGGATCAACTTCAAATTTACTATATTTGCTCTAATACAAGACAAGGCTTTTTCCCCTGATCAGGCTGGGGAAAAAAAGCCCCTAGTCTTATAATTGCATACAAGGAAACCTTATTAAATACATTGTCTATCATTAAACTGCTGTGTGCAGTAATGGAAACCAACTATGAAGCTGATTAAATGCAGCCAACACTAAGCATGACTATAAAACACATAGTCCATAGTGAGCAAGTATAATAACTTTTTATTATAAAACAACTAAAAAAACGACATTAACACAAAACTTGACAACCTCTACCTACAACAATACCTTGTTCTTCTTACACCTCGTTTCACCATTAACACACTAACCTCTCAAGAACCACTTGCAACCCAGGAGGAAGCAACATTTTTCAATCCGTCCCTTTATCCTTTTGGAACAAATACCGCCATTCTTTTTTCCTCCATCTCATCTCTGTCATCCCCTTTCCCATCTCATCTGCATCTTGATCCACATAGCATTTCAGTTCATATATTGCCAACTCCAAATAGTCTTTTCTGGAGAAAGTCTGTCCCTTGACCAACAACAGGTGTCTCACCTTCTGTATTGCTACTGTCACACACAGCAGTATGGTTCTCAGTCTCTGTGTCTCCAGTCCTTTGGGCATTAACCCATACAACATCATTTCATATGTTAAGTCACAGTTCATATTGACCGTCCTTAAAACCGACGCACGCCCTCCCACACCCTTTGCACAAAACGGCAGTCCCAAAATACATGCAGTACAGATTTTTTAGACCCTGCCCACCGCGATGGTCCCCATTCCCATCTCTTTACAAAACACTTGTAATCTGTCTCCCATGGGATTCCACACTCCTTTCAGCATATTATGTATGTTTATTCATCACTCAATGTTGGCATTATCTAATCCCTCCTCCTCCTTGATCCTCCTCCTCCACTTCTGACATTTATAGATGCAATACACAAAATGATGCTTGTCCATTTAAATTAAAATTAAATCTGTATAAGTCTTCTATGCTGCTGCTTGATGTCATTGGCTCTAATCCTCTCCCTCTTCCCTGCAAATAACATATTTCAGTATTTCTTGGCCCTCTGCCAGCCTGTGCCCTTTCACTTCATATTTGTAGCAGTATGCAGCCAGGTTTCATTCCTGCCCACACTTGCTACAGAGTTTAGGTTGTCCAAAATACATTGTAAAGCCTTGGTGGGACTCTACTTGGATTACTGGCAGTAACTGCATCATCCCACCAGGACTCCTCTCATGTACCCTCATTATCACTTGAGCTCTCAGTGATCCTATCCATTTACCATCTTTATCACATATCTTCGCAACATACATAACTTTTCATATGTAATTCTCTATTTTTCTATCTCCCCCCATCTCAAACATATCCATGTACATTCAACAAATAATTGTCCTTTCTTTTGCCTTTTCTCCTGTAACAAAACGTATCCGTTTAAGATCTCATCTCTCACCTACTACTGTATACATCTTCCAAAAATCCTCATAACCTTCTCAGCTCCAGTGCAAAATTTCCCAAGACTTCTGGTTAGGAGAAGTGATCAGGATATTCAAATGTTCCACGTTGACATCCAAAACTTCAAACAATATTTTTTTAATAAATTCATATCTATTCATTGTCTGACTTCTCTGTTCCTCTTCTCCTCTTACTACTGAACTTATTTTCAGGTGTATGTTACCTGCCACTCCATCTCTGGCTTCCACCCATCTTCTTTTTCTGTTCAGTTCTGGCTTATACCTCCCACTAGTCTTCTTCCCTTTAATCACTGTTTCATTCATCATTTCTTCCTCCTGCCCTCCTCACCTCCTCTTCTTCTGTTTT
>NW_005841855.1:4760959-4825050 GCF_000455745.1 Alligator sinensis | reverse complement strand
TGCTGACTGGACTCTTCCCTTGTTGGTTTCTTCAATAAAGCCTCCTCCAAAACCACTGATACCACACCTTTCCTTCTTACCTTATTTCATCCCTTCTTCCCCACCTTTGTCCATTCCCATCAGACTTTTGGTCTTTGCTTCCACTCTGATTCACTTCTGATCTCTTGGTCTGCTTTCCCTTTCATAACTGCCATTATCCTATCCAAAATCACCACCAAAGCTGTTCCAGGCTCCAAGAACTTCTCCTCCTGATGCTCCTCCATCCCAGCACTCTGTCACTATCCCCTCAGTGCTCCTGGAACTGATCAAGGCAGTAAAGCCAGGCCTCTGCCTACACACTATACTTGATCTTAACCAAGGAATGGCTGAGAAGCTATGCCGCTGATGGGAACCTACCACAAAGATAGGTTAGTGCATCCCATCTGAATAAGATATATGGTAGTGCCCATTGAGCACAGTCTCTTTCAGCATTAACTCTTTCAAGTCATAGTGAGCCACTACATTGATTATATTTTGACTTCCTCTTCACTCCCATTCCCACAGCTAACCTGTGCCTTTCTTTCCCATTTCCAATGATTCCTGTTTCTTTACCGTTAAATATCTAGTAAAGATCACCAAACAATGATTCCAAACAATGCACCCAAAATCCCTTTGTCGCCCCTTCTTTTTAGCCTGTTACATATGATTAGTGTGGCCCTGCCTTACATGAGGTAGAGCTGGACCATCTTGCCCTGCACCTCATCTGCATATAAATTTTTAGAGGATCCCAGAACTTATGACAAGATCACCTGGATCCTATCATGAGTACATGGATCCTTTGTTGGGGGGACACATTAGTACATGGATCCTTCATTGTGGGGTGTCTAGAGTACACACACATACTGAGCAGTGCTTAGCTGTGGGGTCACCATGGCTTGAAATGCTGTTGACTCTGCTAGGGCCCAGCCCAAAGAGATATAAAGTGAATCATGAGCTCTTTGGCTTTGGACTAATACGAAGCATAGTTTGTACTATACGTAAGTACAAAAGTTCTGCTTAAAAGTGTGTTCTTGGAATACTTTTGCTAAACCTTGCAGCAGTTTCAAAAAAGGTAAAATGCGTCAATTCTTGATAAGCTACATTGGAGCCAAACTGGTTTGGAGTTCATAGTATTGTCACCTAGCCCCTATAAGTAGGTCAGACAATGAATTTTTCCTGGCCTTGGACTCAGAGCATGTTCAGTAACGTCTAGAAGCCACTGGAAAATGGTACCCAGTGCAAACCTTAGGGCCATGTGCAGATCCTTGGCGTGCCATGCGCACCACCCTTATATAAAGGTTTTGATTGACAGAAACTGAGCCTGAGCTGTGTGGCTGAGTGTGTGTGTGTAAGAGACAGAGTATGTGGTCTGTCTGGGTGGTGTTCTGTGAGAGGAGAGTGAGAGGTGTATGAGAGGTAAACTAGTGTTTGTGCATAGAAGTAGTAGAGGTGGCTTTGTGGACGATCAGTGAGGTGTCTTGTCTGTTGATTGTGTTGCTGCTTGGCCTACATTGTGTTCTGTGGGACCAGGCCAGCAATAGAGAGCACCTCAATGGAGGTCGTCGATCTGGACAGCCTAGCAGAGGTCCGCATCATCTGATTCCACTACAGTTTCATCTCCTACCTCTGCTGATCTATAGCTGAGGGTTGCTTGAGTCAGCTCCCCAGACCTTCTCCCCTGTGTGTTCTGTGCACATAAGTAATGGCTCACAATGCTCTTGTTGGTGTAAGTACCACCCCTCTCCTCTGGGCATGAGGGAGCAGGGGTCTGATCCTTCTGGTACAGATGAAAGGCACCTGTATCACCCTGCCCACACCTGTGTGTGTGTGTTTATTAGGATTGTTAAGGGTTATATAGAAATAGTAGGATAGGATCTGTTTACCTGTGTTACCTTTCTCCTTCTTTTCCCCTGTCATTGCTGTTAATACTTACTCCTATTTTAATAAACTGTTTATTTGTTTCAGTTCACTTCCCCTTTCCAGTGAGTTTATTAATGAGCCATAGAGCAGGCCAAGTAACCAAGCTAGTAAGGCAGTGATAGATGTGTCTGGCTAGTTCACCAAACAGTGGCAGGGCCATTGCTGCCAGGCTATCAGGTCAATTGTTGATTGACCCATTATAATCAGAGACTAATATAGTCCGGCTCCAACAGCTAAATCTGTGAATACGTGTAATAATTTGCCTATATGATAAATTCTGTTTATTTCAAAGTCAGTGTTTTCAAATTTGCCACTCAATTCCGTGCGCTCAGGGAGAGCAAGGTCTGATAGTAAGGTGGGGAGAGATTCTGATGGGGAAGGGGGCTACCAGACGCCCCAGATTTCTTCCCTCGTTGTAGCAGTGGGAGGGAGACAAATTTAATGAAAACCTCCAATAATTAGATTCTATACCTGGAAAATTATAACAAATTTATTAATTTTCCATATATAGAATCTAATTACCAAGGAGGTGGGGGGGTCATCTTAGATTTGAGTAAATATGGTAAAATGGTTCAAAATAATCCAAAATAATTGGATTTTATACATGGAAAATATATAAATTTTGTTATAATTTTCCATCTGTAGAATCTAATTATTGGAGGGTCATCTTTAATTCATCCCCCCAAAGCAGCTGGGGGGGGGGGACCCCCCCAAAGCGGGGGGGGGGGGGGGGAGCGCAAGGAGCCAGATCACTGCCTTTTGCTTCCCTGCATGCTCTCCCACCCCATGCCTGTTCCTCTACTTCCTCTGTCCCCTGCCACTTGTCTCCCACCCTACTGCTGTCTGCCTCCTGGCCATGTGCCCTTCTGCTACCTTCCTCTTGCCTCCTGTTCCTACCCCCTACCACCTGTCCCCTCCACTACCTTCCCTGTCCATCGTTTATGTCCCCATGTCTTTGCCAGTCCCCCTGCTGCCTGTCCCCAATGCCTGCCCCCCCTGCTACCTTCTCCCCATTTCCCAACCCCTCCCTCCATTTACCTTCTGGACAGCAGCTCTGGCTCTAGGACAGTCAGCAGCAGTGCCAGTGCCAGCCCCAGCCAAGGAGAAGTGGCAACAATAGCAGCTCTGCTGGCTGGATCAGGGCCAGATGGACTACAACTAGAGCCAGAGCTGGAGCCAGAGATGGTGCTGGAAGTAAGCAGCTGTGGCCAGGGAGTGGTGGGAGAGAAGAGGCCAGGGGATGGGCAGGATGTACATTCTTTCACACACTGCCCCACAGGCCACACACGGTGGGTCTTCTCTATGCATCTTTCTCAAATAGAAAGTTTTCCCCACACTCCCCTTATCATGTGCCCTCTCCCCTGCTGCTTGAGCCACTCCAGTCCAGGGATGAAGCTGGATCTGAGCCACTGACTGCCCTGGACAGGCACTTGAATCCAAGATGAGGCTTTTTTCCCTCCATGGTGATTGGAGAAAAAATCCTTTTTTTGGATTTGGGTAAATATGGTATCTATCTATCTATCTATCTATCTATCTATCTAATTGCAACCACAGATTAAGTGTTTTGCTATATTAAAATTACATATTCCACATATTTTGTGGAATAATTTTGTGGATTATTCCTCCTTTTATCATGCAATCAATTGATTGAACACTTGGCCAGGTGACAACTAAACTGGTTAATGATTACCTGGTTAATCATGTCTTAAGTATAACGTGTAGATGGGGCCTCAGAGACAGGTCAAAGGGAGTGATTATTCCCCTTATTCAGCACTGGTGAGGCCACATTTGGAGAACTGTGTTCAGTTTTGGGCGGCCCACTACAGAAAGGAAATGGACAAATTGGAGAGGGTCCAGCAGAGGGCAAAAAAAATGGTGAGGGGGCTGGGGCACATGACTTATAAGGAAAGACTGAGGGAACTGGGCTTATTTAGTCTAGAGAAGAGGAGACTGGGAGGGAAATTAATAGCCCCCTTCAACTATCTGAAGTGCGGTTCCAAAGAGGATGGAGCGACTGTTCACAGTGGTGGCAGATGACAGAACAAGGAGCAACCGTTTCAAGTTGCAGGTAGGGAAGTTTAGGTAAGATATTAGGAAGAATTTTCTTACTAGGAGGGTAGTAAAATACTGGAACAGGTTACCTGAGAGGTGGTGGAATCTCTATCCTTACAGGTTTCTAAGATCTGGCTAGATAAAACTTTGGCTGGGATGATCTAGTTGGCAATGGTCCTGCCTTGAGCAGGGGGGTGGACTAGATCTCCTGAGGCCCCTTCCAACCCCAATTTTCTATGATTTTATGACAAAAAAAAATCACTTCTATAATTGAGGTTTTTTTTTTTAAATAAACAAAGGAATTTTCAAAGGGCTAGTAATCTGCACTGGCACTACTTTTTTGCCAGGTCCAAAGTCTTAGATATGAATGGCTGGCTAAGTTGCAGCACTGTAAGAAAGGTCCTTGGAGCTATATGGATCACAAGCTGAATATGAATCCACAGAGTGCTATTGTCGCAACAAAACAAAACACAACCCCGCCCTCCCTCCCCCAAATCCCCCCCCCCAACAACCCGTGAATAGCCAATTGAATTAGACAGTAAAAGCTCTGTTATCCAGCATCCATGGGAAATGGGGGTTGCTGGTTGATCAAATGTGCTGGTTATCTGAGAGTTATACTTATCTTCAGCCCAGTGGGATGGAGGGGCCTTTCCTGTTCGGTCGCCGCCCCTCCTGCTGCATCCGCCACCCCTCCTGCTGCTTTTACTCCCTGGTGTCAGTGTGCTGGGGGACAGGGAGGGTGGCCCCGCACAGGCTGCTTTGCCCTGGGCCGTGGTCCACAAGGAAGAAGTGGGACTTGGCTCGCAATGGCAAAACCAGAAATGCCACGGTGGGACAGATGCCAGTTATTAGAACATTCCAGATGGTAAAGTGCCAGATAACACAGCTTTTACTGTATTAACGTGAATATAGGCTGCAAGTCAATGAAAGTGACTCTTCACTATTCAGCATTGGTAAGGTCTCATCTCAAGTACTGTTTAGTTTTAAGCACTGCACTTCAAGGAAGTGCATACAACAAATTGGAAAGAGTCCAACAGACAGTAACAAAAACGATTAGAAGTCTAGGAAACATGACTTATGAATAAAAGTTGGAAGATTTGAAATTATTTTGTCTGGAGAAGAGAAGACTGATGGGGAATTTTATACCGGTCTTCAAATACCTGTATGTTACTTATAAAGAGGATGGTGATGAACTCTCTGCTTATAGGTGACAGCTGTAGGGACTGTGCTATGGGCACCGTGCTGTTGGACAAGACAGCAAACAGGAACAGATTGGTTCCAGGTTGACCGTGAAGTGTAAAATTCCATAAAAACTAAGTAACTGGTGTCTTGAAGTTCTATGAAGACTGTTATCAAATCTGTCATCAATCATCTCTTCTTCACACTAAATAATTGCAGTTCTTCCAACATTTTTACTCAGTCTACCAAATTATTTGTCCAATAACACACAGTGTTCCTCAGGTACATTACTTACTTTTTATGTAACTTTATACTCTATGAACCAACATCTTGGCGCTCTTGGCCAAACCTTTCTGCATATAAGTTCTTCCAGAAATCATCTAATGTGGGTGAACCCGTAGCATTCCCTACTGTTGTCATGTGCAATCACTGAGCCCCTACAGGCAGAAACTCTTGGGCAACCACAGAAACCTATCATCATCCAGTTTATATGCAACCTGGTATCTTTATGAACGCTGTGTGTTATTGGACAAATAATTTGCTAGACTTTTTATTTAATGTAACCAAGGCCCAGATGCACAAAAAGACATAGCCAATCAATGTGGAGATTAGGCAGAATATAGGTGTCTACGTGTAATTCTCAAACATAACCTAAGCTCTTAGGTGCATAGGCTTTCAGCAGGCCCCAGCTTTCAAAATATTCCCCACATAGCACTTGTCTGCATAGTGGCATAGATTCAACAGAGGTGCAGAGCAACACAGACAGAAGAGTCTGTAACATTCAAGTCCCTACATCTTAGCTGGTGTTGCTCTACTTTTTAGCCCTGCAGCTGGATGAATCATGTGGGGCCAGTGTGAGGGTTGGGTTGGGCCTCAGACACTAGGATCAGGCCCCAGACCTCCTCCACCTGGCTTAGCATGCCACCATTGAGATGTGCCACCTCTGCCTGGCCCAGCATGCTGGTACCAGGCCATGCACGCTCTCTGCCAGGTCCCATATGTTTGATCTGGCATGCAGGGCCATGTTATCTGGCTTGTGGAGTTCCCATGGGTCCAGAAATTTGGCAGCAGGGGAATGGCAATTCCTGCCACTGCCAAATTTTTAGACCCAAGTGAAGCCCTGCAGGCCAGATAACATAGCCCTGCAGGCTGGATCTGGCCCTCAGGCGAGGGTTAAGGAACCCAGCTCTAAGCCATCTCCTGAGACAGACTGAGCATGCCACTAAGAAATAAGCCCCACCCAGTTGTGCCTGCTCCGTATTTACCCATTTGTGCAGAGATGCAGAGTAGGTAACTTGGCAGGGCCCTGAACAAGTGCTCTACTAGCATGCCAGGCATAGCTTCAGAGCTGTTTATTCCTGGGTGAATGCAGAATAGGTACAAGTTTGTGGACCTTATTTCTCAGTGGCTTTCTCAGAAGGCTATGCAGAATATATGAAGAGGGATAGGATTCATCCATATCTTCAGCATTCTACAATATTTAGCTTATGCAGCTCCCTCTTCGGTGTGCCAGCTATTATGAGTTCCATTCCAAAGAGCCTACCACTCCCCTCCATTGCATATGGAACTTAGGTGCCTAATTCAAGGTTGAGGATTCTGCCTCATGGGCCAGACAAGTAAAAGTTAGACTCAGTGAATCAATTGTAGCATTTAAGTCCCTTTATGGATCTAGCTCTATGCATTAATCAATCAATTAATCATAATCATTAATTCATATGAATTTCCCATGAAGTAATTTTAAATTAATTATGTAGCAAATTAATTTATGCCTTGCTTTGTTGGGAAACCTCAACACAGGCTTTTTCAGTGATCAATAGATATTTGGCATATAATGGCTGCACTTTGTAATCTAATTAAAGGAGCATTTGACATGCTCCTTGTCTTAGTATTTGGAGTAAAGAATTCCTGATGCAGTGGACCAAAGCTAAGCAATTGCAGTATTTCCTAGCACAAAAGACAGCTTCCCAACGGGCTGTAATCATCCAGGATTTAAAAACAACCTCACTTGAATCAGTGGACAATGACTCTTGCTACATGACAAAGTATCAAGGTTTAATACATGTTCTATCAGTAGAGTCTAGAACTGAAGATCAGTATTTTATCAGTACCTGAGTGTGTCCTATGTAAATTACAGTGTCACAAGAAAGCGGAATCTAACCAAAATAGAGTAAACGGGAATCTAACCAAAATAGAGTAAATAGATAAAAACAGCAACTTCTTCAGTCTAGAATAACACTCAGGAAGAAAGGATGATCCACTGAGTAGGCTTGATAGAAATGTGGGTTTCATTACAGGGGTCAACATCCTCCAGTCCATGGGCCCAGTACCCCTCTCTTTTGTTACCAGTCACTTGCAAGTGGATCCAGTCACAGGGCCTCATCTATTTATAAGCTAAGTGGGTTTCTAGAATTTAGCTACTGTTTCTGGGTATATAGAACAAGCACTCTCTCAGACTCTGATAATCTGTATGACCCCTTCTTTGGATGCTGGCTAAGATCCTGAAATGAGTTCCTCAGAACTTCTTCGCCTCCGCCAGTTTCTTACACATGCTTCTCCAAAATCCAGTCTCAGATGTAAAATGGATTTCCTTTGGTGTAAAGGAAAGCAATGAACATGGACTTAGCAAATGAACTTCCATAGTCACTTTCCTCTTTAAAAGTACTAGGTATACAGAGTTTTGAAAAACAAAATGCTAGAAACTCAGCCTGTGTTAATTTGATATTGCCCTTTCTGTGAGTCTGTAGTTGTCAGTATTTCAGACCAGACAGAAACCCTCCTGCCTTCTGTTTCTTTAGCTAATTGCACTTACATATGGCAATAATCCTCTTCTTAGTGCCAACTCTGTCTTCCTTTTCCTTGTATCCACTTCAGTTAAGCTCCCTGCAGAGAAAACACATGGTTCCATGGTAGAACACATGCTGGCATGGACCAGCAGTTTGGAGGCATTCAAAGGTGATAACCCCAGTTTGCAGTCTAATGGCTTTTTTTTGTGGTTGGTTCTTCAGTGAGGTGTCAAGTTCCTTGCCTCAGCAGGATAGCCATCTGGAAGGCCTTGGGCAAAGTCAGACATAAGTTCAGCACATAACACAAAATGGAGGCCATAATACAAAATGATACAGGCTTATCCCACTCTGGCACAAAGTTCAGTTAAAAAAAGTCTAACATAGATTTTCCTATGCAGCTTAGCACAAATTAGTTAGCCTATGTCTACATAGCAAAATTATTATCTCCGGCAGTGACCTCAACTATGCTGTACTTTTCTGACCTCCTAAACTGGAAGCAGGATAGCCCTCTCTGTGGGAGCAAGCTAATTGACTAGAGGAAGACTAATTGGGATGGTCACTCAAGTGTGCTAATAATACTGCAGCCCTATGACAAGGCAACCTCAATGATTCTAGTTGAAGAAGCAATCTGCATGGAACAGCACATAATGCTTTGGGGATAGTAAACTGGCTGTATTGACATAGCCTTAATTTCTCTGTGCCTTATTTTATCTGAGGATGAAAGTACATCCTGTACCTCATAAGGATAAGGAATATGTATGTGAAGAGACTGTGAGAATTTAACTCTTACAGTGATGGGGGTCACATATGTATTCTAAAACAGGGCATGGGAGGAGTTGGTTGCGGAGTCTCCTGAAAACAAATGGTCATACAAAAAGGTAATATTAACTCATGAACATGCAGGAGGACAAAGTTTTGATGATATAATCTCAGCTAGATGACTTCTGAAATTTTAAAGCAAGATTCTATAGAGTTGAATATTCAGCACAGGAAATTCCCTATTTACTATTTCTGCATGTCACTTTGAAAAGTTTTAGATGTATCCACAGCTACCTACAATCTGCTCTTGATTTTATTATTTCACTGATTAATATATTCAACTGAGATTATAAATAACTTTTCCCTCAATCTAAATTGCTGATTTATCCTAATGATATAATCCAAGTTTGAATGTATATCTGAAGTTAAATGACTATAATTGTATCAGAGCAAATAAAACATTTATCTCAATTGCAAATCTACCTTAAAATTCTACCTCAAACTTTTACATATCTGAAGACTGTTACGTCCCCTCTTAGTCCTCTCTTTTCTAGACTATATACATCTAGTTCATTATAAGTTCTTGCAACTTTTTCATCGTATGTTGTGTTTTCTAAACCTCTTGTTTTTTTCTTGCTGTCCTCCAGGCTCTCTGCAATTTTTCTATATCATTCCTACAGTGGGGAACTTTCACCAGTGCCAAGCAGAATGGAATAATTACTTTCTTCATCTTAAGTCTGACAGTCCTCTTCAAGCATCCACAACAACAACAGAGCATATACCAAGCATTAAACATTTGGGATTACAAAGAATCTAATCATATTGGCAAGTTGTTTGATAATTATATATTACAGGATTTCACTTATACACCGAAGGGTCTTCTGGTCTTGAGACATCAAAAGGTATATTCCACTGTGTACACTGCCCAGGGTGTCGGCATGGTGTACTCATGTTTTGAGACTTCTTCCCGCTAGCCTCTTGGTTCCTGTGGGCACTCTCCTGTCTGTACTCTCTCCTGCCATGACTTGATGGAACATGCAGACAAGAAAAAGCCTCTCACAGGTGAGAAGATCCTTGGGTGTCACATCTGTGCCTGGGCTGGGGCTTTCCTGACCTCAGCCCAGTTTTACTCTAGTTGTGCCTACTGGCCTGAAGCCCATGGGTAAAGGCTATGAGCTTTAGGGGCAGTGGGTGCATCACAGGATTGACATCCAACTTCTCCCTGCTGGGCTCAGAGTTAACCTCACAGTCTGAAGAACAAACAAGTTCTGGAATTTATCTGGTTTCCAATACAACACTGCTGGTCTTCTCCACCTGGCTACTGCCCAGAGCCACTTCTTTCCAGCTCTAAATTCAGTTCCTCTGCCTCTTTGCAGTGAGTTCCTTTCCCTGGGACTCCTGCAGCCAGACTGCCTCTCTGGCCTGAGGACTGAGTTTATAAAGGGTGATGCAGTTCACGTGTTTCCTCTACTTCTGCCATGGGGTCAGCGGGGGCTGACCATACCTGGACACAGTGGCCATCTTATTTTAGACTCCTCAGCCTAGTAGTGAGCTGCAGTAGAACCCAGAAAACATGAGCGACAGTGACCTAACTAATGTGGGGGAGGGGGTGTGGAAGTAGAGGGACAGACAGCATGGGGGCAAGGAAGGGTTGGGGGAAGCGGGGAGTGAACCACAGCCCCAGGGGGCAGCCCAAAGGGATGACCTGGAAGACCCAAGAGAGGGCAAGGAGGGGGGAGAAAGTGAAAGGGAAAAGAAAATGGTGAGGGGAGGGGTGAGAACCCAAGCACCCTTGCCCCTTTGGTAATGAGGTAGGAGCTCCATTACACACTGTTGTCCAGCATCATCTCTGACAGTAGTTGAAAAGTCCTTTTCTTGGGTCCAGGTGTCCCATGTGTGGCTTTATGAGCCATGGAAGGAGAGGGTAGATTGGCTGTTGGTAATTAGTATGGAAAGTAGAATGGTCATTCTTTGATTTCAGTGCTGAAAACATTGAGGGCAAACATTCCTTATTGGTGTTCTGCTGGAGCTGCAGAATAACCGGGTGCTATGCACCCCTGCCAGACCATCCAGCAACGACTTGTGTATCTCACATTAACACCCTACAGGACAATGAAGATATGGTCCTTCCTGCTTACATCCTACATCCACACCACAACCCTCTGTCACCAGTCTGCGCTATTTTCCTATACTCAGAACTACAGGTCAAGAGCCTAGAAATGATGCCAGTGTAAACTGTCCTTGTTCTTGTCTTGGAATTCTTTCTCCAGAAGCTTGCTGTCACCTGCTGGGAGCATGCTGCATGGGTCCACTGTGAGTCCCATGAAAACTTCAGCAACAGTGGCCTCTCCTGCATGGCCTCTTGCAGGAAAAAACAAGTCACCCTGACAAAGAATCAGGTTGGTGATGATCATGATAAGATGGCAGATATGTCATCATAAGACCAGGGACATCACCAAAATTAGGTGGTGGATGAATGTACAATGCTTGAAGAAAATAAAGCAGAAATGTCTTCTCTTGTACTTTGTGCAAAGTGAAAGGGTACCAAAACCTTTCATGAAGTCTGAGTGGCTTATGAGAAGTAGATACATAAGTCATATTGTTTAAAGCATCTCAGAACAAATTTCCTAGAAGGCACTGAAATTTCTATCCCAGAAGGCACAGGAAAAGCAGGCTCATGAAGCAGATTAGGACACCTGGCTCTTTATTGTCTCTGGCAGTTTACTCGCCACTCTATGAGAGTTCTACTTTGGTATAAACTGGTGATGCCACACATCTGGTTGTTCATATCATGGTACAACTCAACAGCGGTATACACACTTCTTTAATATACAACAGTTGTTTGTTTGCCCATACCCTGAATTGTTACTCTTATAGGAGGCAAAAAGAAAGTTGAGGTGATTGTGATTATATGTGAGAAATGAATATGAACACAGGACTTAAACAATTCTTAAACTCATAAAACTGTATTTTGTGGTAGAGTAACAGTGTCATTAATATAGCAGTTGAGAATGTTAAAGTGCAGAGAGAGAGATTTTGTGGCCTAAGTGCTCTACTCCCAGGAAAGATTGACATTTAAATGAACTTCAGCACCAGCATTTGCTACTGAATATAAACCATCAACTGCTACAGCTTTAAGCAAACAAAAGCATAAATTCAATTGAATTTTACCTTTGAAACAATTAAAATGGCTAAAGCACTTTGGCTCGCCAGGAAAAAAAAGTTTTGTTAATGCAATATTAGCTTGTGAACAGGAGTGATGGTGCAGCATGAGGTAAAATGCTGATTTAAATTTTGCCTTTAGGAGTAGAAGAGCTTGCTTTCATTTACCAGAAATAGGCAACACACAAGGTTTAGTGCTGCATATAAACAATTATCAATCAAGATCACTAGCAAAAGCCAGCAGACCTTAGGGGAAAGTTAAATGACTTGAACTGAATGCAGTCTTTACAATGACTGTCAGAAGAAATCCCTGTCATAATGTTAAAAACCATGTTTCATTTTCATTAAAACACCCATAGAGAAGATTCAGATCTTTGTTTTAACCTAATTTGTTAATCCATTAATGTTAAGTTTTGTAGCTCAGGGGTTGGCAATGTATGGCCTACAGGGAGGTGATGGGGGTAATGGGGAGAATCAGCCTGCACCATCACTGGGTGGGGGCACCAAGCTATGCACATGCCATGCCACAGCTAACTACACCATGGCTATGTCAGCTATCCCATGATTTGTTGACAGGGTAAAGTGGAGGCAACAGACCGGTTGAGAGCACTAGCCCACCTGGGACCCAAACTGAGTTGATTTGACCAGCAGTGCAAAAACCTTGATAACCACTGCTGTAGCCCAATTTTAAGCACAACTTGTACTATGCAGGGGTAAAATATTAGAAGCAGACAACAGAAACATAGGATTGGAAAGAACTTCAAGGATCATGCAGTTGGGCTATCTGCAGAGGTGCAGAATTCTCTGTTTCTAAGCCATCTCAGGCAGATTCTTGCCAATTTGTTCAGTATTTTTGATCAATATTAAGAGTACTGGAGGGAGAAAAACGTGGGATAAGGTGAAGGAAATAGGGAAACTTTAAAAGAAGCAACTAAAGTTCAGATCCAAACCCCCAAGCATTTGGAGAAGCTTCATCAGTCACGGACAATAACTTGTCAGTTACCACAATGAAATAGCTAAGTTGAAACAGATAGTGTAGGACAAATATTAGGCAGCTCATTTCATTGTGAATGAAAGTAGTAAATCATGCTGGACATCATAAGGTGCAAGTAATGAGTTTCCATACAAAATAATCTTCTTACTAAGCTAGTTCTTTTGGTGTACTTTTTCTCTCTACATGTTGATAGAAAAAATAAACAAAGCATCTCTTGGTCGCTGTATTTCAAGCTCTTTGCTCCCAAGACCTCTGACCACTGAAAAGACAACCCGCCCCAACCCCAACCTCACTGGAAGAGGCAGGAACAGCAGTGGTGGCGGTCTGCCTCACACTGTTTCCAACAGGCTGGGAGGAAATTCCCTTTTCAAAAATGCAGTTCTGCTCTGCCAGGCTCCGCACCAAGCCGCGGTGAGTCTGACACTGAGCTCTGTGTCAGCCAATCAGCATGGAGATACTGCTTTACTTGGCCCTGGGCTGAGATGTTCTTGGGCTTGCCTTGACTTCTTATTGGAGGCAGAGAGCAGCATGATTGGAGCAGGGAACCAGACAGGCAGTGATGTACTTGCTTGAATAATCCCGCCAAAAGCATCCTGCTTCCCTTACTGGCTGCTCTTATATCCAAGTATGTGCTTGGGCTGCTGCTGCTGTTGCTATCCATTGAAGGTAAGAGGCTTTTACTGGGCTTGGAAGCATATGGCTGCCTTAAGCAGAAAGCCATCATGCTGGGTAGGGAAGGGTCTGTTTGTTCCTCTGCAAGTGTATTCTTTCCCCCTGCCCCCAACCCCCAGCACCCCAGTTTTCCTGCCCAGAGGACCAAACAGCCCCTCCCCTGCCCAGTGCCAGGGCCATCTGCTCAGGCACCCCCCAGGTGCCCCCAATCCCCCACACTCCAGTTTTCCCAACCAGAGGAGCAAACAGCTTCTCCTCTACTCATCCCCAAGCTCTCTCCTCCCCTTGTCCCTTTTGTGACCCCTTCTCCCATTCCCTGGGCTACTAGGCTTTTGCTGCTGGCTGGGGAATGCTTTCCCCAGCCTGCAATAGCCATCTTGTTGCAACAAAATGCCATGATGTGACCACTTGATGGAGAACTCCCCAGCAAGTGGCCATAGTGTGGCATTTCAGTGTAAATCACATTTTTTGTGAAAATCACTTAATTTTGTGAATTTCATGAAAAATTGGAAACTTTGATTTAAACAAGGCCCTACCAACAGTGAAAGTTCTCTTAGCTGCCTAGCTGCATCTTTAAGTTCCTGAATAACTATAAATTTGGCCCAAAGGGCACACATCATACCAAGATTTCTAACTGTAGTTATTTGTAAGTTATAATTATATGTATAGAGAGTAATTACATTTAATACTAAGAATACATACTGATTTGTAGTTAAATAGTTGTTAGTTATAGCAGGACAGTTTCCTTGGGTGAATTTGATATCTTTTATTAGACCAACCCAAATGGTTGGAGAATAGTTATTAAGCAAGCTTTCGGGTTCAAAAACCCTTCGTCAGGCTAAGGAAGCTTCAGCAGTTGGTGTGTGCTCTTCCTGGATTAGTTATAGCAGTGAGCCAAGGCAGGGCTGGTTTTATGCATGTGTATATTTTAGAGGTAGGATGTTCAGCTCAAATAAGGGATGAAGTCTGGAATAAATAGCACTGAAATCTTGCAAGCAATTTTCATGAGATTTTGCACTTGGTATCATATTTCTGAAAGAGACACTAAAAGCTAAAATCCTTAAAGTCTGAAATTGCCTTCCAGCCCCCAGGGAAGTGCCCTAACCACAAGGGCAATTGAATATTGTGGCATCAGGCTCAGTCAGACTATTACTGGAGCTATTCAACTCTATAAATTATTAACTATTTCTCAGAGCAGGGACTTGTACCTGACTCTCCCACATCCTGGGTACACTCCCAGCTGTTGAGACCATTCCACTTCGTATAAATAATTCAGCTACTACCATATCATTTAAAAGCGTGATACTCTCATGACCATCTGGTCTTGCAGAATTTCTGCCATGCTAGGCCAAAAGCTGTTTCTGTTAACTTTCTGGCCACACCTAAACCATTGCCCGGGGCCATTTTGGTTTTCACTTGGAACCAAAACTATAGAGGTTGATCTGGATACACTTAAACTTGAAAGTGTTCTGGTTTCAAGGTTCTGTTTTATCATTTGATCTACTTATTATTTTCAGTAATCAAGCTTCTTGCTACGATGAAGCTATCTTCAATCAATAATCATATCTTGTAAATTTTTCTTCTATTGCATGACTTGCCTTTACCAAAGGAGTAAAATAAATGCATCCAGTTCCATTCTCCTGGACAAAGAGGCATACTGATGAGAATGCCTATTAACAACAAACCTAAGCAAGGGCACTTGATGCCCAAAAGCTTGTCCAACAGCTCTTTCAACTATACAGCTGGTCCAATAAAAGGTATCACAAAAATCCTTTCCTGTCAGAAACAAAGATATTATGACATCATTGCTGGATAAGAGAAAGCATGTTTGAGCAAAAGACCTAACACATACAGGGAAGTCAGTAGTAATTATAAAGCCAGCAGGGAAACCACAGTGTCTCTATATTAGATACCTGATCCATTTTATAGCTTAAGTCAGGGGTTGACAAGATGTGGCCTTTGGACAGGATTTGGCCCATGGAGCCACTAGGTCTGGCCTACGGAGCTAGAAGGTTTTGCTTTTGCCCATGCCAGGATGGGTGGGACTGGGATTGGGAAGAGAGAAGCTGCATTAAGACTGAGCAACTAAAAACTGCACCTGCACTGCTGCCATTTCTCCCCAGCTGCAGCATGGGTGCAGCTTTCAGCTAGTGAAGAGCTAAGCCCAGAGCCAGGCAACTTCCAGCTGTGCCCAAACTGCAGCAGGGAGAAGGGCCAGGGAGTAGCAGCTGCTGTGTGGATGCAGCTTCCAGCTGCACAGCCCTGGCACAGCTCCTCACTGGCTGGAAGCTGTGCCCATGCTGCACTTGGAGAGTGGAGGGCTGGGGAGAAGTGGTGACAATAGTGTGGGCACAGTCCTCAGCTGCTTGGCCCCTATACAGCACCCCTGGAAGCTGTGCTCATGCCCCAGCCAGGGAGTGAGTGAGGCATTGGTGCCAGCACAGCACCGAGCTGCCCGTCTTCATCACTAGTGCAGATAGAGCCCTCTTGCTCTTGATGCATCACCAGAATTACCTGACCTGCATTGGACTGGAGCTGGGTTGTTTCAGCTCATGGCTTAGAAAAGTTGCCGGAGGACCCTAGACTAAGTCATTAGAAAGAGGCCTGGATGGTCTAGATGCTAGCCTAGAAAAAAACAGCATGCTGAAGAGGAAGCCTCCTAGCCTTGAAGTAGAAATTACTGAGGGGAGGTCCTAAGCCCCATGCTTCAAAGGTAGTTAGATGCCTAACTCCTGGCCAGAGGGAGGCACCTATCTCCCTTCCTCAGGATTTTCAGTCATGACCCGTTTCTTGGAAGTAAGTGTTGAAACCAAGTCATCCAGTTCTCATGAAACAGACAAGCATAAAATAAAAAATACTTTTTATAAATGATTACATTTTCGTTGGGCCAAAAATAAATAGTAAAAGCAAAAGACCAACTGTAGCAAGTGGCAAGAGCACTTGCCAAGTTTGTGGAAGATAGAGGCTCAGGTCTACACCCCAATGGATATTTAATTAATTATACAAAGTAGACTTGCTTCATGAAGAATATCAGAGAGAATCTGATGCTGGAAAAACAAAAGTTGATGATCAAGTTACTATTCTGGGATGTAGGATATATATATATCTATATATTGCTCTATATCAAGCAGCATGAGATTTTGAAAAGAGGTCTTCCATGAAAGTATATTCACCACTGGGCCATTTGGGGTAATAGGATAGATGATAGTCATCTGCGGAATGCCTGCTGCCAGCCAGCCCCCAAAAGCCTTTCCATCATTTTTCTTTTGTGTAATCCTGATCTGTTAGGACTGCTCCGAGAACTAGGTTGGGTCCCTCATACAAGATAGGTGGTAGAATGTCTGGCTTCAGAACCCTTTGGTTTTAGACTAGGGCTCTTGGCAGTACTGGGATTTGGTCTGCTTATCCCCAGCACAAACTGATACCTGCGGGGTTAAGTGGCAATTGTAAGAATCTTGATGGAGCCTGAATGTTGGACTTATTTCCCTGTAGTGGCAGCTAAATGCCTAAGAGCCTGCTGTTAATTTAATCCATTATTATTACTATTATTACTCTAAGAACTTTTTCCTTGTCTTTTCCATTCGGGATATTTACCTTGACAAAATTGCTATGCCAGTCTAAGTAATCTATAAGGGCAGAACCTCAGCAGGTAGAAATACCCCTTTGCTCAATAATTTGTTTCCTCTCATCTTTGCGACTCCTTTAACTGACCATATCATCTCCTCCTGCTATATAATCTTTTAAAAGCCACAGTAATTTTCTGGTTCTCTTCATCAAAACATATGCAGTAAATTAACCCACAAAAATCTTCTCATCTGGATAAATACTCTCACCTGCATCAGTGGAAGGGCACCTTTACATTCTACTCAGTCTTTTACTAGCGTCCATGGCAGTCTGTATTTTTAGTTATCCACGTGCTCAGGATAAATTTTCTCTGCTTATTTACTTTCAACCAGTTTGGGGCAGCTGTGAAACCAAGAAGTTTGTAAAGCCTCTGCTGCTGAGGCTGGGAAGTTATTTTCTGCTGGATTGGAATCAGTAGAGATTTTAAGTACTTGCCATTGGCTTTTTAAAGAAATTATCTTAAACAGCCTTCTGGACAATGATCCTTCCAGCATGTAGTGGAGTTCAGACACATTTAGAGGTCATCCATTTTTCCTTTAATTCTACCTAGCTGAGAAAAATGTTCAGCGTGATATAATACAGCAAACACCGTACACTTCACCAATAAATTCTCTTTCCTTTTTTGCTACCAGCACATATTGCTACAATTAAGCCACAGTTGGATGCAAAAGTACAATTATGCACTCTGCATTATTGTAGAAATGAAAGAATTACTTCAAAATAAATGTTATTCAAATACCCTGGCAATCTAAATGGTTTCAGATGCATGCATTTTAAGACAATTTTAAATGAGTACTTTGCAATCCAAATTCTTTTTATGAAGGCAGCTGTCATATGAAGTTGCACATAGGGTCTTTCAGACAATAATGGAATTGGCTTTGATAATACCAAATACGCTTATTTCTTTAAAATATTTCTATTAGGAAAGGTTTATTGCTTTTGGTCATCCTTTTTAAACAGAATCTGCAGACAAACAATTGAACTACAAATATATTTTCATAGGGAGGAAAACAGTTTGGAATTAGGTAGTTTGTTCCGTTAGGCCTTCATGCAAAGTCCATTAAGCTAGTGGAAAAAATCCCTGAGCTCTAGATCAACACTTTGCAGCTCTGAAGGCCTAAGAGTTTTGAGAGTTTTGGATAGTTTGGATAGGAATGATCCTGCCTCAGGCAGGAGGTTGAACTAGGGCCCCAGCCTTTCCAGCCCTACTTCTGTATTATTCTGTGATTCAGAGACAAGTTTTTGTTGCTCTCTTGATCCCTTGTCTATTTCACAAAATTAGTTCACAAAAATCTGCTGTTTTTGTTCTGGGTACATCAGGTATATTGGTAGAGCACATATGCCAGACCTCTAATCTGAAACACTGAGCTATAAAGAACTTCCTGCCTCTTCATTTTGAAACAACCAGGTGCCCTTGATCTGGTTAGTGAGGCCTAATTATATGTTGCACCATTTATGTATTTGATCAGTCTTTGTGATTAGTTAATCAAGGTCTCAAACTGTAACCTTTCTGCTGAAATGTCACTTTCACAGCATGTCTGATCTCATCTGACTAGAGAAACAGGAACCTATAGGCAGCTTCCAGATTTTTTTTCACATCATAAGGGACCATTGTACATGCGCCCAGCCAATCAATAAATCCATCAGCAAAACTCTTACTTTTGCTTTTAAATATTTTAGTTGGCCATATGCAATCTTTTGATAAAGACTCATCATTGTTGTCCCTTAAGCCACATACTCTGTTCAGTATTATTGCCCCTGAAATTAACTGTTATAGACTTCCCCAGATTTAACGCTGAAAGCTTGCTTTGGATAGTCTGGCTGCTTATACATAAACCCAAATGGCTGGAAAAGCTCCTAAGAGAATGCAAGCCTCACAAAACTCATATTGCTTTAATCCTGTTGTGTCTTTGGGTTACCTTGTTTCAAAGTGACCCTGAGTTTTCAGAGGCGCTGTTAGGAATATCTCGTCAATCTCCACTGCATGAGTGGTCATTTATGCTATTAGAGTAATAAGTAGAATGGATTTAATATGATACAAACACTTGATTTAAATAAGCTTCTGGGAAACCTCTGCAAATTCACAAAGTTAATGGCTTAACCTCACAATTCTCCAATGGAAAATACATTTTAATGATTTTGCAGACTCACTTTATGCTTCAAGAAATGAATCTCCCTCCCTACCTCCACACTACTTGACTCCACTTATCAACGCATCTTAAACAAATAACCGCTTATTTATCTTCTAATAAGATTCATGGAAGTGTATTGACATAGTTTCCTCTTCTACAGCTGAAGAATAGGACCTTACTCATCAGATAGTCTAAGCAATGACTATGAGAGTCTTGGGATTTATAACAGTAAACGCGTGTATCGAAGGGGCAGCTAATATATTTGAGCAGCTAACCGATGTGGACATGTGATGAATGTATTTTATATTCAGGAAACCAATTGGGGGGTGCAATTAAAAAGAGGGTGAAGATACTAGTGGACATGATGTGTATTTAGAGCATGGGAGGAAGAAAAGGGTTTAGATTTATCCTCTGAAATCATTGAAATTCTATTCAGACACAAGCTTTTTGCACAGCTGTGGTAAGTTACAAAAGCCAGACTCAGGGATATGGTCTCATAGCCAATAATCTTATAAACCTATGCCAGCCTATGGATGGCAATGTTTACCAAGCTGGGAGCCAGTTCTGACTACTTTATACAGCTCTGATTAGTGTGATTAGACAGTTTGCATGAAGAAAAGAGATTTTTTTACAAGATCCTGGATTTTTACAATGCACTTGTAATTCTTTAGGACTTCATTATTAAGCAGAAACAATATCTTGTTTTTGTTAAAATTCCAAGAGAAGCTAAGAGCAGTTTACATGCTAGTAAAGGCATTAATTGTGGTAACAAATGGCTTCAAGGTGATCAGGAATAGTCTGATTTTAATGTTCAGTATTTGGTAATAGTGAAACAAGTCTCTAATTCGTAGCTACTCAGCTGTGACACAAAGACATTTTCCAGCCAACCCGGGTACAGGACGCTTTGATGGATTTCTAATCTTGTTTTTCTCTTGTTCTTTGAATTTACTAAACAACACACATTGTATTAGCAAAGCAATGAATATTGATGTTTCCTGGTATTACAGTAAAAAGGGAGTACTGATATTCTTGCTCCCATTATGTGTTAGTGCTATCTCCCTTCAATGGATTACCTGGAGTTTATACACTTGCCCTAGAGTGATTTGTAATCACCATCTTTATTTTCCTCATCCTTGTCAAGAGAAATACTAAATAATTTACTTACATGCATCTCCCATGCATTTAATGCAATATCTTTGATGCAGTCCCTTTGTTAAGGAGAAAGAGTCAGATTCTGGTACCTGTACTCCTCTTAAGAAGCAATGGCCATGTTCAGATGAGCAGGGGTGTACGGTTTGTGGTGCCACAAACCACATGTGGCAAATGTTAAAATTTGTGCTGTGCTGCAAACTGGCAAAATTTCCTACTGGGATTTCCCAGTAGCATATATATATATATATATATATGTATATAAAGCCCCCAGCAACAGAAGTGGTGCAACACAGAGAATAAGCATGCCCGGCACAAACGGAGGCCAGGCCACTCACAACAATGCTCTGGCTGTTGGCCAGGCCTCTGTGATGCCTAGCTTGTGCCTCTGCTGCTCCAGCATGCCACTGGGACACAAGGTAAGACTGCTGGGGGCAGCACAGATGCTGGCCCCAGCCTCCAGCTTGCCCTGGCTGAAGACCCGGGAGGAGCTGGGCAAAGACAGTTTGCTCATTGTGGGACAATTTGTCCTGCAATGATGCGTATGTGCAGGGGTGTGTACTGAGGCAATTTGTGCCACTTGGAGTGCATGCCCTTGCTTGTCTGGACATGGCCAATAGCTGCATCCAGACAAGTGTGGACATTTGGTTCCCTGGCACCCACTGTCCCCATGTGTGCTGCCCCACTTTTTTTCTGAGTGGATTTTTTTTTGACCCCTGGATCTCCTAAAAACCCCTGTGCTGCAAGGTAGCAGCGCAAGAAACGCTTGAATGTGCAGTACGTGGCACCCCATACCACACGGCCATGCTCATCTGGATAAGGCCAATGGGATTATTTTTGAGCAAGCTACTGAACCTTTGAGTAAAACTACAGTACAGATGTACAGATGATTGAATCAGTACAGAGTACAGATGATTGAATCTATCCCTCAAATCAACAAAAACCAAGGATTTGGGCTGGGAGAGTCTTAGGGATTCTGCAGTGATTGCAAGCAATGAGTCCATGAGCTCACATCTGCAGTGCTGACAGTTATCCTAGGCTTTAGTATAAACCACTGTGGATGTGTGGATGAAGAGCAGTTAGGTAGTAGAATCCATTAATGCAGCGATTCCCAAACTGGGTTGTGATTCCCAAATGGGGTCACAACATCCACAGATGGAGTTGCAGGGTTGGGGAGCTGTGGGTTGGGAGTGAGGGGGCCATGCTGAGGAATTGGGGCTACGCTGAGGAAATGGGGTCATGCTGAGGAAACGTTTGGGAAGCACTGCATTAAGACACTATAATTATTGAGCCAAAACTCATCTTTAGGGGCATACGTCTCAGAGAGTGCTCTGCAACACTTTTCAAGACAGCATCACCACTTCCTGTATGTGGGATGACAAGTGCTAGACTTGCAAAAGCCTTGTTTTTCTTGCTGCTGACTAAGGGGCACAAGGTGATAAGAAATCCTTTATACCTTGTATGTATGAAATCCTTTGCATGTTCATGCAGAGCCAGTCACGGTCTTATTCTGAGCATTCCCTTCCATTCTTATTATTCTAGGTACTGGATATTTTTTCTTTATACAGCCTGGTTAGAAGCCTTAAAAGTGACAATTGGCAGTTTTAAATAATACTATACCCCAGTCCAGCCTGGCCTTTTCTTCTGATGCTTTGGCATATCACCTTTGCTGAGAACCACAGGCAAGGAAAACACTTAGAGGCCTGAGGCTCTGGTTTCAAAGCATTAACATAGAGACAGAAGGAGACACTTGAATACATTGCTTTGGACATGGTGCATGGCAGTGTATCACTGCACTGCTAACAGTTTCATTTCAATGTCTAGACTGAAGGCATTTGTATTAGATAGCACCTGTTCAGATATCAAATGTAGGGGAAAAGGTCTCTTTCTCTTACCAGGCATCTTTTTTAGAGGAAGAAGATAATGTGAAAGATGTCTGAATATCTGGATATATCAGGTAGCAGAACAATAATGCTCTCCACCCCCATTATCACCATGCTTGACAGTTAGACTTTGGAAAGCAGCACTGACCATAAGTGTAATTAGAATGAGGGCCAATGTAAATGGGGAATCAAGAAACAGCAACATTATGGAACTTATGCTAGATAATTTTATTATGAGATCTGAACGCAGAGTGACACATTACAAAAGATATGTCATGAAATATACATTAATGGTCCTAACCAGAACATGAATATAAAATGGTTTTATAACTGCTTCTCTATTTTCTGGTATATCTGAGTTTACCAGTAGAAGGTTTACGTGTTGGAGATTGAGAGTGAGACTGGATTAGTAGAAAATGGACATTTTTTTACATACCTACTGTAGAATATGCAGCACAGACATTGACATTGAAGCTGCAGTCATGACCCTGCATTCTTATGCTTATGCCATTCTTGTGCCAGATTAGCTGCACACAATATGACTGCTGATCTGTAAATAAGCTATTTCTTTGTTTTCACCCTTCCCTTCCCACTGCCTATTACTAAAGCACTAGACTTTCTAAGGATATATCCATATGGCATGTAGGTATATGTATGTGGGTTGTATTATCTGCATCCCATTTTCTCAATGCAGCAATTCCAATGTACTTCACAGTATTTAAAAGGACATTGTATTTCTCACCAGTTTCTTTAACTGCAAGAGATTTCTGTAACATTAAATTTGCTACAGGCAACAGCCTAAGAAACTGATGCAAATATGGTTCTAAGAAATGCTTTCATTATGAAGTTAGCATACACATTTTCATTAAACAGATATGGGGTCTGGATAGGGGATTTATTAGCTGTCCTGTGTGGCATTTTGTGAGCTCTAACACTTAACAATACTTATTGGATTATACATTAAAATAGCGTTTTGAAAAATATCTGGTGCTGTGTCGAGAAATGTTTAAATCAACAAGACTTTACTAGCACAGTTTTCTAACTCACTACAATGATTAGAAGATAACATAAAATAAGGAAATCTAACATTCTCTTTTGCCCAGTATCTTACAATTTGCATCATCCAATGGACCATAGCTGTTTGGCCACGGTAGGTAAAAGGCACACTAACAAATCAGAAGCCAGACTGTTCTAAGAAAAGTTAAAGCTGAGAACTTTTTTATTGTTAAGGTTAGATTTTTCAGGTGATATCTTGTCTGGACTGCAACTTGCATAATTTAATGATGAACCTTTCTACACAGAAAGTACGGTTTGGGGGGAAAAAGGGGGATTTGTGATTTGCATAAAGCCACAGAATTGAGGCTGTCATGCTGTACAGTGAGACACTATTTCACTGAAGCCTCAGTGCTCTAACAGACAGAAGGTGGTGCTGTTGATTAGTGACAACACCCTGCAAAATATTTTTCCAACAAAGAGATGATCAATTTGCTATCACTGCAGTCATTCTTTATTGAACTTAAAAGAAGCAGCCATCTGGAACTTATTCCAGCATTTGACTTCAGTTACTTTACTGCTTAACAGTGACCTACACAATGCTTTAACTGCATTATTCTCCCCCCTTTTATGTAAATCAGAGAAAACAGCCAGAGAAAATAAGCAGCATAATGTGGTACACAATATTTTGTTACATACATTAATGCAAAACATGATCTGTTATGAGCCACCCCTCCACCAAAATATCATTTTAGAAATCCAGAAAAAGGCTGCTGTTTAGTCAGTAAGAAAAATAGTCAAGAGGTTTTTTTTCATACAGCTGTTCCTAGACCTTTAAAGACTTACATCTGCAATAATCTTTACTTGGGAGAAAGCCTTCTACTGCAACAGATGTTTAACCAGAGGCACAACAGTCACAGTCTGCACTGTAGACACCAACACCAGTTGGGGCAGCAACAGGGGATGAGTCAGCAGCAATAGTGACTGCCATTCATGGCTCCCCTCTAACTGAGCACCCAGGGCTTGTACATCATTATTCATTACTCCACTGCTTTTGACAAAATATGTAGTATTTTAATGTTTATGGAACATACTGGATGGACAGTATACACTCCTAAATTTAAGTTCTACCTCAAGAGAGACAGAGGACAAAAACATGAGGTGCTCCCACTGTTGTGGAGAAGGCCAGCTACTATGAGGAGAGGTGAAATTATTCCAATTCTGGTTTAGTGCCTCTCTGCCAAAGTTATCATAAGCATGTCCACTGTAGTGGTACATTTTGTTAAATCTATGCCTGAGTTAAGTTCAGCGCCCCCCCCCCCCGGGGTGTAAATTGGCTGAAATTACAGAAACCATTAGGGACTGGACTGTGGCCACCTACTCATTATAAAAAGGCCAAGAAGTAAGCATCAAGCAATAGTAACTGTTGGGCCTGGATAATGCAACATTTTCTAAGGGGTAAATTATAATCTGGACTTCCCCATCACATACCACCTGGATCTTGGGTCTACCTATGTACTTACTTCCTCCTATTGTACAGGGGTGAAAAAGGAATTAGCAGAGCCTTGGCTCTAATATTTCTTCACACAGTTCTCTGCCCCACTTCACAGCTAGTGTAGCTGTGCTAGTTCAAGGTTGTATAACCGGCTGCTGGGTAGGCAGCCACCTCTCTGTGATTCTGATTATCAACACCTCATTGAAGTTCGTCCTAGGCGATGGTGTTCTATGCACCAGACCTTGCTTGGTGATGTATTTGAAATATTTAGAAATACCAGGGAAAGACCTTTGTTATCCATAATTACTCCTACATTTAATGCTTTATCTCTTCAAAACTGTACGCATATTAACTCGCAAAATATCACATGCATTCTCTGTCAGAAAAGCATTTTTGTTTCCACTTTACAGACGGAGAGATGGAGAGGCAGATAGGTCAAGTCATTTACTCAAGGTCTTAGTGGTTCAAGTGGGATTACAATTTGAGAGTGTCTAGTCTGTTATATGGCATTACCTAACTGTACGCCCAATAAAAACATCTAAAGCAAAACAGTCAGATGTCATGCCCCTTCAGTACTGATATATGTACCCAATTACATGATAACCATCAGGAAAATAATGGCAAGCTACTGAAGTTTGCTATTAAAAGAACCCTGGTTAAAGTTAGGATATTCTTTGTTGAGTATGTCTCTATAAATCAGTTTTTGTTCAAGAAAGTGACCACTTTCACTCTTTTGGGTGCAAAAAGTTGTGTAATTTAGTCACTGTGATATCCCCAGAGGCTCATTTGGACATCCACTAGAGAGATTAGAGATGAGAAATGGTGACATTTCAAGATTGTGCATGTATCAGAGAGCCTTCAGTGCAAATTACTGTGTGTGTGACTGCTCCATCAGGAATCCTCCGAGACTGTTGTTATTTTTCAAAGTGCTTTAAAGTGCTTTCACCAAAAAGGATCACCTTATATTTTTTCTATACAACTACTTCTTCTGTCTCTGCTTCTTGCCACTTCTTCTTGTGACCTATATTTTTGCTGCCCAAATAGGCTTCAGATTTCTTTTTAGATAAAAAATAAAAACTGTGGAACTATTTTCCCAATATCTTGCTACCACAGGACAAATTTTAAAATATATAGCTAGATTAGTAGGCCACCTTATGTTTTGTGCTGCAGTCTCACATGATTTATATATAGTCCCTAAAAGGTATATCATGCAGTATATTTCCAACACACAGGGCACATCTACACAAGACATTTAATGCCCGTTGGACTAATTCTACTGCTCATTAGTGCACCATGCAAACAGAATACTAATGCGCAGTAGATTAGTCCATTGGGCATTAGGTGTTACACAAAAAAGCATACATCTGTGCTAATGTGCTGTAGTGTCGAATACAGCACATTAAGTTATTACCTATTACAGGTACTAAATGTTCCATAATTATGGCACATTAATGAACATGTAGATGTGCCCACACATGCAGAAGAGACAACTGTTCCCTCACAAAATACGGTAGCAATAGAGACCCCCTTGAGTGAAAAACACCACAAGTTCCTGTCTTTTAGCCTGTATTACAGGCTCTTGTTTGATGCTGAGGTAGTATATTTGGCTAAGAGCTCTTCTTTTCCATCTGCATTTGCTGGGGAACATTCTTTTGGATGCAGACGTCTCTACACTTAAGTCTGTCTTTATCACTTAAAGATTAAATTAGTGAACCAGGGGTTACAACTTGAGGATATTCAGATACTGAAATAAGACTACAACTCATTTAACAGTAAAGTGCTGCATAGAAAACAACAATACTTCATAGTTCCCATTCACTTACAATTGGTTATAGGTGCGGTTTGAACTTGCTGGATCTAACTATCTGTAAATCCCTTGCTGGCTTGGAACTGGCTGTCTGAGAGAAAATGTTCTGCCCTTATCTTATCAATTCAATCATGATCCGTAAAGGTACTTAAGCTAGTGGGTTTCTCTTAAAAGGGAAAGTGTAGATAATAAGGCATTTTCTATGAGGGGGTCCTTGGCTCTGTAACTCACTTGTCATTAACATCCGAAAGAGCTCCGAGTCTGTGATTGTTAGAACATACTGCAATGCTCCTCTAATTCCTTAGTCCTTTCCTTATGGGGTTGGATTGAAGGGGTAATGCTGGATGCTGGGAGTGTGGCAGGAGAGGTTGCCATTTTGTGAAGTCTGGATCACATGAGCGATTGATTATATGAAGGATGGCTATTGGTTATGCACTACAGACTGATATTTTCTGTTTTCACATCTTTTACAGTGCTGATCACATTCTTGGTACTTAGGAAAAACTGATGATGGTTGATGAGTATGATGGTTTGTACCAACGGTTGAAGCTTGAAATTTGCATTTAAAAAAAGAAGCAGCAGAATGGACATTATGATAGGTGATATACTTCACCATACTTAGGCTCCGATTCAGGATTGTCAGGTATGGGTCTATTGTTTTGGTACTTATTTCCTCTCTCTGCAAGGCAAGATTCAACTCTGATTATTTTAGGGCTATGTTGCCAAACTCATTCATTTAAATTTAGAGTTGAGTGTTGATAGAGGGCATTTGTTTTCTTGGTGGCTGGGAATGTCAAAGTCAACACTTCCTTCTGGTTAGTTGCCAGTGTCCCAGCTGCCTGCGGAGGGTTCGGGATTGAGAGCATGGTCGGGGGGTAGAAAGGCAAGAAAGGTTTATTGACTTAACAAAAACACAAGTACGCGTAGTATCAAAACATATAATGACAGACAAAAGCAATTCACGTCGGCGACTTATCGGTAGTCCCCTCTGATGCCTGATGCACAGCAAGCTTCTCTTTCCACAAAGTTCAGTGAAGTCAGGCGTCCCCAAAGAGCATTGTCTGAAGGGTACCGTGAAGGACCCTGGAATGCAGTCCTTGGGCTCCTCGAGGTCCACGGGCCCACTGATCCAGGCAACAGTTAACTAATCCTTTTCACAGAGCTGTATCTTCCTTCTGAATGGTTTCCAGATATTCCAGCTAATTTATAGCTTCTGAATGATACTGATAACGAATGACCACTCATTTCTTTTACTTCAACTATCCTTAGACTGACCAATTAGCAGTACAAGCCTTGCATTCCTTTGATAAGGTAATTTTAACTATGCCACAGGGCTTTACTACTTCTAGGCTTTGCTAAATTTACTAGGCCTTGCTTTATACAAGGCCTCACTACATCTTAAACTTTAATTAGGCTTTTAGCAACAACATATAGCTTAATATCTAAACAAATATAGAAAAAACACGATGTAATCTTCATAGAGCCTTCAGCAAGCACCTTTATCATACAGGCACATTTTTCAGCTGTCACACTCCACCCCCCTTGCTTGCTGAAGCACTATGATGGCTACAATTGAGATGCTAAAGCCACATGCGTTACATCAGGAAATGGGGAGGGATTTATAAATTTAACTTGCATAGCATGAACAGATTTACAACAACGATTAAAACACCATTTAACTGTTGCCACTAGGGCAATGCAGAATACTATGATGCTCAAGATGGTTAGCCACATAGTTGAGGTGGCACTTGGTGACACATGAATAGTACAAATTACATCATACCATTTACAAGGCTTGGACACATTGACAGCTAGACTGATGATTCGCCCACCCTCTCGAGTAAGGAGAGCCAACTGAGTGCCTTGCCAAGACTTTGCCTCAAGGCTTTGCAGCTTATTTTTCACTTCATTCCAGTTTTCTAACCGTGGCATGTCTACATCTGATACCCATGAAGTAGGAATCGTAAAGTTGAGAGGTATAGTCTCAGAGGAAATTTCTGGCCATTTTAGGGCAATAGTACAGTTACTCAATTGCAGTAGAGCAACGGCTCCACTTTTAGCTCTTGAGCAACATTAATTGCATAAAGTTTAGGTGGTACCATTTTCATGCAGCAAATGACCTGTTTTTTTCTAACAAACACGTTGCCCTATTGTTATGTATGACACATTAGGTAACTTGTATACGCAGGTCATGTTAGGTGGGCTGGGAGGCCAGCCTCTCCATAGGGTCCCTAATCCAATCAAGGTGCTACTAATTTGAACTAAGGGGGACTGTACTACATACTGAGGGCCATCGTGGGTAACCATTTCCCATATGGGGCAATGCAGATTCCAGTCTCAAAGGCATCCTCCCCGTGTTTAGCAAATAAGCAGTGGTCCAGTTTCCCTCTTTTACCCCCTTCACCAGGAATGAACATTTTCCTTTATCACAGCCTTCCCAAGTGGTAATCCAGGTACTTTGAGAGGGGTATCTTTCTTTAAATGTTGCAGGCATCCCATGATGCTCTAAGCCAGGGGGCCATTCTCTATTTTTAACGTTGTTTATTATCTGGGAAAAATGCATATTTAATAACTGGACTTGTGCACATACAGTACTCCAAGTTTGATTTTTGTCTGCTTTAAAAGCAGTGTTCATCATGACTTGGGCAAGACAGACTGTCTCTAATCCTACATCAATTAGCAATTCGTCAGTCTGCTCTAACATTTTTCCTTTAAGCATGCCTCCCCTAGTGAGCAGCCCTACCGCCTGTCGGAGATTGGCTACTCCTTCAGTGTTTTTCTGGGATTTATCCAAGTTCCACACATTCATAGCGGAGTTAAGTCCGTCCCAAAGATAACCTGGAGTATCTCTTCATCTGCGGGATTTAAGTGCACTTATGGAATGGAAAATGACTGGCCATTCCCATCTAAGTAACCCTTCAGCTTGCTGAACAGTTTGGTAAAGTAGCTTGGACATACCATTGTTCTGGTTTGAACAATACTCGGGCAGTGAACAATGAAACGTTTAGGAGGGCTGGGATTTTAACTTGTGACCTCCACCAGGGTGTGGAGTTATACACGGGCAGTGCCGAAGCCTCCTGTGGGGGAACAGCCAGAGATAGTAGTGAACACCCCGTTTTCTCACAGATCACATTTATCCTTCCTTCTTTGGGAGTCTAACCATGCTTCACCTCTCAGAGAGCGAAAGAGCTGCCACTGTTGCTCATGGGGACAATGCTGTATCAGGTTAATGAAACGGCATTGTCCTGGCAGAATCATAGGACTAATTTGCTTTAGGAACCCTACTGGTATAAATGGATGAGGATAAGTGGTGGAGACTTGTGGATACAGTCTCCTTTTAGTTGTATTAAAGTGGGTACCATTTCACCACGCCTCTGTATAAGTATGATTCACAAACTATGTAATAACTTTGTTCCAACCTGTAATGCGCTCTCCCACCTGGTGGGCCTCACACCATTGTTGGAGAGTGTTGTCAGCCGTAGGAATGGGAGGGGGCAGGTTCTCCCATAAACGCAGTGGCTCAAGAGGCTGAACAGATGCAGAATGCACTACTGGGGACACAAACTCAGGGACATTGAGCTCAACGAGGTTCCCCTCAGGAATTATGTAACAACAAACTCCCAAACGAGCAGAGCTACAACAATCACCTCCCCTCCCACAGTTAGCCATTCCAGCCTTCAGGTAAGGAATGAACCCAAGATAATAACTGGTGCCACAGGTGCACTGACAGTTACCACCTTGCCAGTCAACTATCCTGTTTCTTCTACTCAGAGACCAGGACTTCACTTGCTCCAGGGTGGCAGGTTTCTTCCAGTATGCATACTGCAGCTGGACCACGTGAAGGCCATCTGAACGCGTTTCTGGGGGATGCTCTTCAGGGTCAGGCTACTCTCTGAGGTCTTCAGGAGCAAGTTCATTAATAATAGTAGACACGCCCTACCCAGGAAACACAATAAGACATTAATAGAAAAAGTACATTCATAACAGTCCACCACTTCATGGTGCCAGTCAATTTAGATTGGTGACAAATCAGGACTCGTTTTCAGTGGCAGGCTCAATTAGAAATGGTTATGGCTGCACTTGTGGACAGATCCAATCTGTGGGAACAAGACAACAAGGAGCTTGGCTCCCGTTAGGTGAATCTGACTTAAATACCCACTATGTATTATGCATACCTTTTGCTAATAGTGTCTCCTCCCATATATCTCCTTCACTACTACTCGATCTCCTGCCTGTAGCTTTCCCGGGTCACCACTCCTAGGTCGCTCTACTGCCGGCTCGCGGGGACCACCCCATCCAAAGGCCTGCTGCATAGGGCTACCTCCCAGACGGGGTCGGTTATTGGCCCAATTGATAGCTCGATCCAGGTGCAAGTCCCAGTCTTTAAGAACCGGGCCAGCGGCCAACCGCAAATTGCATTTGAGGATGCCACTGGCTCGCTCTACCAATTCATTAGACTGCGGATGGTATGGGATGTGATATGTCCATAACATGCTATGTTTCGTGGTCCAGTCATATACAAGGTAGTTGCGGAAGTGAGGGCTATTATCGCTCTGTAGTTCTATAGGTGGTGGATACACAGCTAGCAAAGTTTCCAGTGCTGCACAAGTGTCCTGGGCTGTAGCTCTTGCTGAGGCGTGGGCAAACGTAATTCCTGTGATAACTTCTACAGCTACAAACACGTACTGTCACTTTCGGGAAGTCCGAGGAAGGGGGCCTATGAAATCACATTGCCATACCTGCCACACTACCTTTCCTTCATGTAATGACAACAGGACAATCGGGCAGGGTTTTAGTCGCATTTTTACCTCATGGCAAGTGATGCATGTGTCGACTATTTCTTGTGCTTCTTTCTTGGTTACATGAATGCCCCAAGATACGGCCAGGTGGGCAGTTCCGTCACTCCTGGGGTGTCCCTGTTGTCAATGTAGCCATTCTGCGGCTCATTCCCCAGGTGTACAGTGGGAGGAGGAATTGGGTAACAATGGACTAGCCACTTTATCTTTTTCTTCAGCATACAAGGTTTCAGCGCTCTCCTCTCTTGTTAGCTTATCAACTCGCCTATTCCACTTTGCCTCTGGGCCTTCTCCTGCCTTATTTCCATGTGCTATACTCACATGTTGGATGTGTAGAGGAAGTTTATCTTGGGCTAACTCCCATAAGGCTTTCCACTCTTCGTGGCTTCCAATGTTTTGTCCTCATCTTTTAAAGTCCTCTTTATTCCATAGGGGTAGCCATTTAGTACATCCTTCCACTACCATCCAGGAGTCGCTATAAATATAGATGGGCCTTCTAGGACGTGGACCTTCTGTTAATTCCCACACAGCCACACTGAGCACTGCTTGGAGCTCAGCATACTGCGCGCTTTTCCCAAGGCCTTGTAATACTACTTGCTTGCCATCTTGAATCCTGAAGGCAGCTGCTCTCCAGGCACAACCTTGAGCAGACCCATCTGTGAACCAGACTTCAACGTCGGCTGAGGTCTCCATTTCAGGCGAGAAAGGAGGAGCTTCTTTGATGGGTGAAGGTTCACTGCAGCTTGTTTGATCAGGAGAAACATTAATTGTACTTTCAGTGACTCCTTCAACTAACGCAGGGCATCTCTTTGGGGTTACTCATGGACTTGGCTCAAAATGTAATAAATCCACCTTTGGACTGTGGCGTCTTGGGCTCTCCCCCCAGGCGGTAGCTGGCAGTCTGACAGAGCCATTCTGAGAATAGGTATCGGAGTAGTGATAACTGTGGGTAATTCTCCTCTCAGTGCTTCTGTGGCTTCCAGGGCTGCTGTTTCTGCACACAACATCTGTTCTAAGAGAGTATACCTTGCTTCTGCCCCTCTCCAGCCTCGGCTCCAGAATCCAAGGGGTTTTCCTTCTGCTTCCGAGGACTCCTGCCACAGGCTCCAGTGTGGTCCTCCTTCCGAGACACCTATATGGAGCTAAAGCTCTCCTTCTGGACGTCGTGCTGCTAGAGAGGCATGAACAGTTACTGCTTCTTTAAGGGCTCAAGACCCCATTCCCATTTAGTTATCTTCTTAGATAGGTTATACAAGGGATGAGCTAATATGCTAAACTCAGGAAAATGCATACGTCAAAAATTTAGTGCTCCCAATTGGGCTTGCAGTTCTTTCACATTAGTGGGAGTTGGGGTCTCTACAATATTTCACAGCTCCTCAGTTGGTATTGTGGGCCCCCCATTCTGCCATTCTATTCCTAGAAATTCACACAAGGGCCCTACCCTTTGGATTTTTTGTTCAGACAGTGTGAATCCAAAGATAAGCACTTTCTCTTTCAATGATTCAAAGGCCTTGCTGACAGCCTCTCTGTCTTGACTGCCTACCATGACGTCATCTATATACTGCCACATGTGTACGTCGGGGCACTTTTCTTGAACTTCATGAACTATTGTAGCTAAAACTCCATGAGCCAGGGTGGGGATGTGTATCCACCCCTGGGGCAACACGGTGTAGGTATACTGCTGCCCTATCCACGTAAAAGCAAATACTGGCCAGTGGCTCTTCTGGATGGGAATAGCAAAAAACATGTCTTTGATATCAACGGATTCCATCCACACAGGTCCATAACATTGGATGCTTTCTGTTAAGGCTATGTTTTCTGTCAAGGCTGGTAGTGACAGGATGGCAGTCGTCAAGGGGTCAGTATTACCATTCAAAGCTCAAAAGTCAATAGTCAGCCGCCACCCTCCATTTGGCTTGCGCAACAGCCACACTGGATTGGTATATGGAGAGTAGGTTTGGATAATAGTCCCGTCTTCTAACTGCTGACTTATGATACACTGGATAGGTTGGGTGGCCTCGGGGGGAGTTCGATACTGGGGTCTGTGTACTCCATTCATGGGAGGCAGGGTTAGTGGGATCATGTTACATACATCGAGTTACAGCTGTTATAGCCGTTTCTTCTGTTTCTCGGTGAGGTACTACACACCCAAACTGCCAGTTCTCTTGTTCAAGGGAAAACCACTGTCCTCTTAGTACATTAAGACCCAGTAAGCTTGGTCCCCCTTTAAGTATTACTGTGGCCGCTGTTACCTTAGAACCATTAGGTAATGTGAAGGTTGTTGGACTAGATGTCCTGGTCGTCTGGTGCCTCTGACTCCAATTACGTGATAAGGGGTTCCTTTCCCCCCCTTCCAATCTGTGGAATCTAAAATACAAATCTGGGCACCAGTGTCTAATAGCATATCAATTGACTTTTTACTTTTACCTAATTGAATCTGTACAGGTATCCGAAATAAGGGGCCAATATTAACTCCGGTCCCCAGTCCACTACTGCCCTCATTGTGGCCCCTTTTGTTGGGGCTTGGGCTGTCCGGGCTTCCTAGGCCACATAATTAGGGGGTGTAAAGGCTGGTGGCCTCGCATGTGCCTGGGAACATGTCAACAGTTCTGCCCTCAGGGCAGAGAATCCCTCTGGTGACCCTTCTGGTGGTGCAGACGGCTTCACTTTTGGGCTTGCTTTTTTGCTGCAGTGTTTAGCCCACAGCCCTCGCAAAACATTGGTGGGCACTCCATCAATTTGCACTTTATTAAAACCAGCAGCTAACAAGTCTTTCCACAATTTTGCTTGCGGGGTCTTGGGCCAGCCTTCTCCAGCTTTTTCCAACAATTCAGGGGGAATCAGGGTGTTTGTCTTTTGCTGAGGCCACCACCATGGCCTTAGCAGTTTTTGTCAGCTTAGCCAGCCCTGGCTCCTGCAAAATGGGTAGAAGCTGCACTAATCGCCAGATTGCATCTCTTACTGGGTGATCTACTGCTTCTGGTTCCAAGGCCAACAAGGCCGAGGTGCAGTCTATTGGTGCTTGTTGGCAAAACCTCCTCCACCACGGTGCTGTCACAACCTCTGTATCTGGCGTGTGAGTCCAAACCGCTGCATGAATGATTTCAGTTAGCACCAATTGATACAAACAGTGGACAGCCTCCTCCAAATTATTCCATGACCAAGGGGCAGGGCTAAGCTTTTCTTCCATATTACCATAACCGGCCGCAGTGGCTTGGAGCGCAGCAGAAAACAAAGTAACATTTTCATCACCTCCTACAAACTGATTCAACTGGACCTCAGGGCGCAGAATGATTTGGGCTGCTTCGGCTCTACTCACTGAAATTGCAGAAGCTCCTTCACTATACATTCGAACTAGCCAGTCTATCACTGGTGCTCCTGGCTTGGACTTATGCTGTTCCTGTATATCTCTTATTTCTGCCTGGGGAAACGAATGTAGCTCTGTTTGAGGATTCCCTCCTTGTGGCCCTGAATGGGTTACTACCACGGGGAAGGCCTGGCTAGGTTCCTCTCTCTAGGCAGGGACATAGGGGGGCTGTTCAACACCAGGCTCATCATCAGTCTCCTCCTCTCCCTCTTCCCAGAGCTCAACTTCTGGTCTCTGCTCATAAAGACACTGTTTGATCTTGTGGGAGGATGGCTCCACAGTCTGTGCTAACTGCACCCTCTTCTGGAGGGAAGCGGCCATGTGCGCAATCATAATTTTCCCCTCCCTCCTTTCTAAAGTCTCCAAGCGGCTCTGAGCTGCCCGTGCCACCTTACACACCATGCTGTTGGAATCTCTCACATCTTCTAACTCCTTACTCAGCCAGGTGACCCTTCCCCAGAGGTGGGCGACTTCTTCAGCCCCTAACCGCAGGCATGTTGCCAGCAGCCATGACAGGCACCCCTTCTTGGGTTTACCCCAGGCAGCAGCAGCAAACCTAGCTCAATGATCGGGTACAGTTCCCGGGTCACTCTAGGCAGGTCTCAACCTATCCTTATCCCACCCGGGATTCTCCATCTCCATCACCTCCTTAAGCAAAGCCACTAACAGGACCCACGCAACTCCCTCCATTCCAACCTTTCTCTCTGGACCAGAGCCTCTCAATCCTGTTCGTGATGCCAATTTATGTCCCAGCCACCTGCAGAAGGTTTGAGATTGAGAGTATGGTCGGGGGTAGAAAGGTAAGAAAGAAAGGTTTATTGACTTAACAAAAACACAACTACGCGTAGTAACAAAACAAACAATGACAGACAAAAGCAATTCACATCGGCAACTTATCGGCAGTCCCCTCTGATGCCTGATACACAGCAAGCTTCTCTTTCCACAAAGTTCAGTGAAGTCAGGCGTCCCCAAACAGCGTTGTCCGAAGGGTACTGTGAAGGACCCTGGAATGCAGTCCTTGGGCTCCTCGAGGTCCACGGGCCCACTGATCCAGGCAACAGCTAACTAATCCTTTTCACAGAGCTGTATCTTCCTTCTGAGTGGTTTCCAGATATTCCAGCTAATTTATAGCTTCTGAATGATACTGATAATGAACAACCACTCAGATTCCTTTTACTTCAACTATCCTTAGACTGACCAATTAGCAGTACAAGCCTTGCATTCCTTTGATAAGGTAATTTTAACTGTGCCACAGGGCCTTACTACTTCTAGGCTTTGCTAAATTTACTAGGCCTTGCTTTATACAAGGCCTCACAACATCTTAAATTTTAATTAAGCTTTTAGCAACAACATATAGCTTAATATCTAAACAAATACAGAAAAAACACTTGATATAATCTTCATAGAGCCTTCAGCAAGTACCTTTATCACACAGGCACACTTTTCAACTGTCACAGCCAGGTATAAGAAAACTAATTTTTTAGGTTTTGTGTATAGTTTTTATGGTGACAAGTCCATAACTGTCCCTTTTGGTCCATTTTTATTTTTCTTATGAATCAGATGCTCTATGAGCAGGAGTTATTTTATCAATCGCAGATAGTATTATCATAAATCTGTGGTTTTCATATATGAGATTCAGTAGTGCACACAAACATCAGACTAGAACTAGGGTGAGTGCTAAGGCCTTCTAGGTGGAAAAGCCCCCACTCCATTCATTCAACCTGCTAAAAGCCTGGTATATCCTCCCTGACATAGAGATGAACAAGACTAGGTACCAAACAGCAAGAGCGGTGATAGTAATTCATTGCAATTTGCTCACTAGAAAATACTATTTGGAATAGTTGAACTCAAGGCCGACTTTGTTTGTGGGAGGCCTTAAAAAGATGTTCACCAGATTTCTGAGAAAGTGAAATATCTGCTATGTTTACCTCAATAAGTCTTCCACTATATTGATAAGCAGTATTTGTTGTAGAAAGAATTATTATTAGCCTTAGATATTCCCCCCCCTGTGTTTACACAGGTACTCAAAGGCTAGGTACAGACAGTCAAAAAGCCCAAGGCTGAATTGATTCAGTCTTTGCAGGTTAGTCTAAACTGCACAGATTCAGTTGTAACAGAAGTGAACAGACATTTACCTTTGATTCAGGAAATGCAGCCACATGCCTGCAGTGGCTCAGGCCAGAAGTCAGGAGATGTAGAATATGGCTCTTTGGCTGTATGTTCACTTCCTCTTCCTGCTGCCCCAAAGGTATCTGGGATTTGCAGTCCAGAATCATAGCAGCAGGACTGTGCAGGGTTGCTCATCACTTCCTCTTTCTGCTTTCAGGTGCCTTTGGTATTTGTACTCCATAGTTGCAGCCAGCAGTAAGTTTGAGCAGGGGAAGGGGTGTTTAACCTTCTCCCTGGCCCCAGCCCCTAGCTGGGGTTTCCTGGGGGGGCAGTGCCCCACCCCATAGAGTGGGCTGCATCCCCAGGTGGTCTTGCTGCCCCCCACTTTGTCAGCCAGCCCTCACTACTCCAGCTAGGGAGGAGAGGAGCAGGGCCAGCCCTGCTCTCTGGAGCAGACAGCACAGCCCAGCTTGGGACTAGAAAGCATGCTGGGAGACTGTGATTTAACTTGAACCCAGAAGGGGTCTGGGACAGAAGTTTTATAAACTGGTTTGACCTAAATCTGTTAAGTCTGATACTACATTCAACCAGGTTTATATTAAACCAGTTTCAGCCATTTTGAAACTCGTTTATTTATACTGAACTTATGCTCTGATCACCTGATAAACTGGTTTGTGTGTAACTTCTGTCCCTAGCCAAAAAGCCCATTGCATATGTGTTTCACTGATGTCAAATAAGTGTTACATGAGTGAATATATGAAACTAAAGAAGACAGGCAAAACAGCATTCTAGGAAAGCAGATCCAAGAAATTATAGACATCCCTGATTTATGTCAGGTAGTGTTTGGGACCATTGTAATTTGCAACCTTTTGTTCTTAGATTTTAGAAGGAATTTTCAATAACCTCTTTTTTCACAAAAGCTTTTATCTATCTTCTGTACCTCTGCTTAGGTACCTTTTCACGGCATGTTACTTCAGTATTTGCTGTTTATGACATTAATATGCAGGGTCTAGAAACACTCCCTATTTATCTCCTTATTGCTACTCTTTGAATACAAAAAGACCACGCAGTGCCAATTACTCAATCTGGATTCAATATTTTCCCATGATAACTATCTCTTCCTTTTCTTCAGCCCTGCAAATACTTTTGTCCTATATTTGCCACTAATGCTTATGATAAAAAATTTAATTACTGTTCATCCTTTCAATAAGTTTCCCTCAGAGAATCTCAGCTAAAGAACAAACATTTAAAAGGGATGCAGAAGCTTTAGTTTTATACACAGCCCTGCTATATTATTCATTGCAATGCATTTTTAATGCCACAGTAAGAAAAGTAAAATATATTTTAATTTCTGGGACTAGGCAGCCAAGTGATCCAGGGAATCATAAATTCACAAAGGCTGTAGACAAATGCACAATACAAAAAGAAGCCTCCTACCCTCTAGTAACCCTAGGGTTTTCGTGAGCTATTCACGAAAGCTCTTATTGGTTGGAATTCTCCAGAGACTGTCGCCATGGTGCACAGACGCCAGGAACCTTTGACCTAGAAGCATTCAGTGAGCTTCAGACGCTCTCTTTTTCAGTGGAGAAATAGGTCAGCAAGAATGAGCTAATAAAAAAAAAAAAAAAGCTGAAAACAAAGCTGCAGCTATTAACATAGCTATTGGGATTACAATGAGGAAGGTTCTCTCTCTTCCCCTCCCCTTTAATTCTTATAAAGAAACCAATCTTTTTTGGTACATTTGTTCCTAAACAAACTCATTTTGACTAAATAATTGCAATGATTTATGTGAGCATCCTTTTTAGTGTTTGAGACCTAGGTATTATTTTACAGGAACAAAGAGTGAATAATGTTCTTTACTTTGTTTATGAATTGTCAAGGCTAATGCTTTCCTTTGTGTTGCATTCTCTTGAAATTCAGCAATTTATCTTCAATCCACAAGAGTTACAGCATCTAGTGAAGAATCAATTTACAAACCTCTCTGAACAAAAGATTGCAGATTAAACCTTATGGACACTGTTCTTCAAACACGAACACACCTTTTATGTTACACAATGAGGTCATTGTTTGATATAATAAGCCAAAGGTAGTTATAATTGTCTTCTTTTGTTCTGCAATCCAGAACAAACACGTCTAATCAAATAATTTTCAGACATGTATTTTGAACTCGAGGAATGTACACATGTAACATATTGCCACATACTGAAAAATGCACTCTTAACATCTACCATCCTATCAGTAAAAACCACTGATCTGCGAATGCTTATGTGAAAATAATAGATCTAAACCCCACCTTTAAATGATGACTACAAGGATTAACCATTTTGAGATGGTTTAATATAATCTTCTTTCATAAACTGTTCCTTCATCATGTTTCTGGTTGAGGGCTGGTTAAGAACATGAAGGTGATTTGGAATTCGGGAGAAGGCAATCACAATGACATACAATTAATAGAATTCATGATTTTAAGAAATGGAAAGTTTGAGGCTAGCAGAATGAAGATACTTGACTTCAAAAGAGCAGATTTCAATCGACTGAGAGAAATATAGGTAGGGTCTCATGGGCAGACGTACCTGAGAGACAGAGGTCTAGGAGGGCTGGGAGTTTCTAAAAGGCATAGTATTGAAAACTAAATAAGAAGCTATTCCAGCATGATGGGATTAGCAGGAGACCAATGTGGCCATACAAGAAGCTGCTTCTTAAGTGCTTCAAAATTGTAAGGAAAATATACAGATAGTAGAAGAGAGGACAAGTCACTTACAAAGCATATCAAGAAGTGACAAGAACTTTCAGGGACAAAAATTAGGAAAGCAAAGGCAAAATGAGTTAAACCTAGTGAGGGAAGTTGAAGACAACACTAAGAGGTTCTATAAATATAAGAAATAAGAAAGAATAATCAAGGAAGCTCAAGGTCCACAGCTACATAGCCAGGGTGAGCGATTAACAGAAAGTGTACATGACAACAACAAAGTTCTAAAACTCACTAGCCATTTTTCATTCATATTACTAATTCCATGTTTGCCCAGAATACTAGGCCAATTCTTAAAACTAAATCCAACTCTTGCTTTGAAGTCACCAAATATTATGATGATCTTTTTGTGAGTTCTCAATCACTTCTTCAAATTCTTGGTAGAAAATGTTCTTGTGTTCATCACTAGCTTGAAGGGTAGGTGCGCATAGACACTAAACAATGTAATGAAGCCATTCTGTGTATGCACTCTGAGCATCATGAAGTCATATATATACTACAACAGGGCTTTTACAGAAAGATAGTGAGCTGTTTCTAATAGTAAAGGCTACTCCCTGCTCTCTCCTTCCTCCTGCTGGCTTTGTGTGCCAGAATGTGGTATAAGCATTGTCTTGGACAGAACCTGTACCTAAGAGTTGAGTTTCTGATAATGCAGCAATGTCTGTTCCAGGTCCAACCAGTTCATAGTTTAGTAGTGCCATTTTCCTTAAATCACTGTCAAAATTGAATTTGGGGCTGGACTCACATTCCAAGATGTGAGTCACTATCATTTTGGCTTGTATAGAGACCTTCAATACGTATGCCTAGGCAAGAGTATGGAGGAATGTAGGCTGCCCTAGATCTACCATCCCCCCTTTAGACCATCGAGTTGGAGTCCATACATTTAGTGCATCAATGCTTGTAGCTTCTGCCAGAAAGCAACAGATTAAAGCTGTTACTGACTTCCCAACACCTCAGCAAGGGTGCATTTCTATCAGCGTGATGTCCTTTAGCCTTTTTTTCAACCAAAGAATGTCCCAAAAGCAATGGGGGTTGAGTTTTGAGGTTCCCTAAATTTGCCTCACTCTGGAGGTTATAACATTGTGTCATTTTATACGAGCTACCACACAATGAGTAGCCCCTTCTTGTTGCCACCAAGCCCTACAGCTGGATGCAGTTTTTGATCATACCCAGGACCTGCTGAGTGTTAGAACCAAGAGACCCACGAAGTCAAGATCTATGCGTTACCAACACCTACTTTATTGAGAAAATCATAAGAAAAACATTGTGGAAACATCCAAGATCAGGGCAGTGGCACAAAATACTGCTGACCAGGCATAATCACCTGCAAGAATCCTGCATACCAGGTCTTATCACAGTGCTAACCGTGACACTGATCATGGCTTAGTGTGCTGCAAGTCAAAAGTCAGAGTCAATCTCAAAAAAATCCGCCATAGGAAAAACTACCTGTCAGCCAAACTAAAGACACAGAAAAATGCAGACTATTCAATGAAGAAGCTGTCAAAGCAAGTGTACCTAACAACTCAGCCACCGAGGCCTGGGAAAGCTTAAAAACTAACATACAATGCTGCTCTACCAGCCTTCAGCAAAAAAATGCAAAAAACCCCCCAAAATTAAAATGAGGACTGCATTTGAAGAACATTCTGAAACCCTTCTATAACTGGTTGAGAACAAAAAGGATGGGTTAACCAAGAATAAGAAATCTCCCAACACCATAACCCTAGAAAAACTGGAGAAGGTCTCCTTTTGTATTTCTCTTTGAGCCTAAGAGGTATGAGTGGTAGGATGCTAAGGGTGCCTGCCATTAAGAGCTGAAGTGGTTTGTGGAGTAGCCTGCAGGTGTGGGCCAGAGCTAATTGCAGAGTCATCTGACCAAGGAAGCCTGTAGGTGGTGCTAGGACTGAGCGATGAAGTCATCTGAAGAAGGCTTGGAGGAGGGCTGGGCTTAGGCATGATATAAGCCCAGACTCTGAGAGCAGAGCTGGCAATAACTTCTTGGAGGCTGCTGGGTGAACATCTATGGAGCCTGATGGCAGCAACTCTAGAGTGCCAGCACAGGGATAACATGTTGTCCCAGGGGAGCTGGGAGGCCGAAGGAACCCCGGGGCAGCAAAGAATCCCACTTACCTCCTGCAGAGCCAGAAGAGCCGGAGGAGGCGCGCACGCCGAGGACACCGGCGCGGGTGATCAGCCGGGCATTTATCCAGCTGTGGCAGAGCAGCGGGGGCGGAGGACGCCTCCTAGAAGGAAGAAAAAGTGGCCCTACCGAGGCAGCGGTTGAGAGGAGGAGACCGGAGGAGCGAGCTCCTGCGAGGAGGGGTCAGCTGCCACACTCAGCGGCAGGGAGAGAAAGGGGCAGAGCCAGAGCAGGCTCTGAGAGAGCTAGCAAAGCAACCGGCAGCAGTGCTAGCGGAGGAGCCAGCTCTGCGGTTGTCGAGAGAGCTGTTGAGGAAACCGGCTGCATCACCAGCAACAGAGCCGGAGGAGGAGCTGACTGGGAGACAGACAGCAGACCCGGTGAGGAAACTGGCTGCATCGCCGGCAACAGAGCTGGAGGAAGAGCTGACTGGGTGACAGGCAGCAGACCCGGTGAGGAAACCGGCTGCATCACCGGCAACAGAGCCGGAGGAGGAGTTGTCTGGGTGACAGGCAGCAGAGCCGGTGAGGAAACCGGCTGCATCACCGGCAACAGAGCTGGAGGAGGAGCTGACTGTGTGACAGGCAGCAGAGCCGGTGAGTAAACCAGCTGCCTCACAAGCGGCAGGATCGGTGGAGGAACCGGCTGCATTGCAGGCAGTAGCGTTGGTGAGGTAACCGGTCGCACCATAGACAGCAGAGCCAGCAGAAGAACTGGCTGCATCACGGGCTGCAGGATTGGAGCAGAAGCCGAGGTGGAAGGGCCAGGCTGGCGCTCCAGTAGGCTGTATACCCAGCCTGAAGACCTTTATTGACGGCCGGCAAGTTGGGGGCGAGAGGGTGGCAGGCCAAGGACAACGGGGAAGCCAGAGGAGGTAGAACTTAAGGTGGTGAATGGCCGGGTTGTAGGGGAGGACGGAGCCCTGAGAGTACCCGCCAGGAAACGTGCTGACCCTGGTGGCTGCCCCAAGGGAGGACCCCCCACTGAAGTCCCATCCAAAGTCATGGCAGTCGAGTTAAGGGGTCCTCCTGACGTCAGCAGGGGTAACCTCTGGGGTTCACCTGTAAGCCCAGGGCACACGAGATCTTGGGCCCGGGAAAAGGCGGCACGGGAACACCTATTAGAGTGGAGGCGGGCACACATGTGAACACTCTGGAGGTTTGGGAAGGAACTAAAGAGGTAGAGGAGGTTCCTAGGGACCCAGGGAGGGGTCCAGAGCCCAGAAGAGTGGGGCCGAGAGTAAAGGACCTATTGAGAGGTCTGAGCGAGCCCAGCCCAGAGAGGGGAGCTGTGTGTATAGGACCGACTGAGGAGTCCAGTTGAGCCCAGAAAGAAGGATCAAGTATATGGGACCTATTGTGGAGCTCAGGTGAGCACAGAGAGGGATCAAGTGTGGAGGAAGAAGTGTGGGGTCTGAGTGAGCCCACAGAGAGGGGCTGAATGTGTGGGACCTAATGAGGGGTCTAGAGCCTACTGAGGGGATGTATGGGAGCCCAGAGAGACCAGGGGAGGAAAGAGCTGGGGCCAGAGGGCCTGGAGGTCAGACTGAACTGGGGCCATGGGGTCTGGAGATAAAGAAGCTGTCAAAGCAAGAAAGGGGGGCAAGAAATGGGGCTAGAAGCCCATGGCTCAGGAGGGGCATGTAACATCAGGATTGCCAGGGCAGGACAGCCTGCAGGTGGGTCCTGGGTATGACCCAAAACTTCACACACCCTTTTAAGGCTTGTGGTCACAGTGGTGGGGTACCCCCTAGAAAGTGCCACTGGTGGCAAACCCCAGGAAGAGTGAATATGGGGTGCCTGAAAACCCTAGGCCCCACTGCCTTGTGAGTTACCCTTTGAGGGAAAGCTAGAGGAGCACACCCTGAGAGAAAAGCACTGAAAGGAGGTTTCTAGTGGCCCTAGGGCCTGAGAGGGGGACAGATAAAGGACCACAGCCAGGGAAGTTACAAGGAGGGCTGGAGAGCCCATGGGCCTAGGTGCTCAGTAAGGGGCAGATTGGAGGCCAGGGCAAAGTGTGAGGGGCTTGAGGCCACAGAAGGGAGGAGTTGTTAGTAGACCAAGCAGACTCATTGGTGAGTAAGGGCTGGCATCAAGAGATTGACCCATGGAATCTCAACTAGCTCACGTGGGGCCAGGGACCAAGGGGGTCAAAAGGTCTAGGACAGACTACTGCAGAGACTACCAGAGCCTGGGAAGCCTGGAGATCTCAGCTGGCCTGAGTTGGGGCCCGGGTCTTGGAATGGATAGGCCAAAGGTCCATGTGTGGCGACAGCCTGAGAGGAAGGAGACTGTGGTCTTGCATGACAATGACTATGCATGACAATGAGAATAGTGCCATCTTAGTTGGACAGGGTCCAAAGGAGAAAGTGAGAACAAGAGCCCTGTGGTTGAGTGAACTCAGCAGAAAGAACAGGAGCCTGAAGCTGAGAGTGGGTCCGGCAGAAAGGACAGGCGCCCTGAGAGAGTGGGGCCCCACAGGGAGAGCTGAAGCCTAAAGCAAGAGTGAGATCAGAAGGGTCCAGAGGCCCAAAAAGGGGCCAAGGGAAGGGTGGAACCAGATGGGCCTGGAGGTCCAGAGAGGGGCCACAGAAGAGTGAAACCAAGGGTCTGAGAACCCAAAGAAGAGACTCAGTGAGACCAAGGGGTCTGACAGCCCAGAGTGGGGCTGAGGGAGAGACTAAGTGGCCAGGAAACCAAGGAAGGGGTTGAGAGACCAAAGGGTCTGAGGGCCAGATGAGAGATTGAGGAGCCTGGCAACTCAGGGAAGGGCCAAGTGTGAGACTGCGGGGTCTGGCAGCCCAGGGAGGGGCTGAGTGAGAGGCTGAGAGCCCAGGCAGGGCCTGTGTGTATAATGAGAGAACATCAATGAAGATGACATCTGCAAGGCTTGGGGCATGGTGTAGGGGTGGAACCGAGCCATGCAATTAGCCCATAAGGCTTGGACCACAGACAGCTGGTGGTCATTCAGTTAAGACCAGGTCAGCTTCATGTATTTTAATGGCAATTAACTTCAAGATGTGGCAGGAAAGGAGGGTGGACATTACCTGTACAGCACAGTAAAAGTTAATTTCTTTGGTTTCTAGGGGCTTTATAGCTATGCCTGAAGATGGTACCCTGTGACAGTGTACCCAAGATTTTTGGATGAAACTCTGTGATGATATTCAGAAAGCAGCTGATGCAGGTGATAACTGTGGAAAACACAAAGGCATCAAATGAGCAATTGGTCCAGTCAAGAAGAAAACAGCTCTGCTGAAAAGATTTAGAACAGAAATGTCATTACTGATAATGAAAAACAACTTGAGTGTTGGATTGAACAGTACAGAATAGTATAGAATTCTGTACTCCAGTGAGGCTGAAATCAAATGTGAAGAAATCAAAGGATTACCACAGTTCAACATTATGATTAATTTGGACCATAAGTCTACACTAGAAGATTTAGAGAAAGCCATTAAATTGATTTCTGGGAACAAGGCATCTGGCAACGACTGCTTGCCTGCTGAAATCTACAAAATGTACTAAGACAAATTACTTTGAAAGATTCATGAAGTTATACTGGTCTGTTGGAAAGAAGAAGCAGTACCACAAGATTTCAAAGATGATTGGTTTGTACAATTACACAAAAAAAGGGTTTAGAAGCCACTATGACAACTACAGAGGTATCTCCCTGTTGAACATTGTCAAAGAAATTGCCACTTGAATCATGCTCCCCAGGTTGCAAACTCTAGGTGAAAGAACCTATTCTGAAAGTCAATGAGGCTTTCACTCAGGACATTCCACCATTGATATAATATTTTTAGTCAAGCAACTGCAAGAGAAGTGTAGAGAAAATTGAATACCACTATGCATGGCTGTGGATCTGACAAAGACTTTCAATACAGTCAACAGACAGGGCCTTTTTACTGTGCTGAAGAAACTGGGTTGTCACTCAAATTGTTGAACATCATTAGCTCATTACATCAAACTATGCGGGCAACTGTAGCAAATCAAAGTCATTTGATTCTTTGTTTTCATATCAACAATGGCTTGGCTGCCCACAGGGACTCTTCCCTGCAAAGTCTCTTGACCAGATATTCTGAGTCATGCAGGAGCTTCAGGATGCCAATTAGTCTTACAAAGACTGTGATCATGTACCAAGGGGTGGAAGAGCCAATACTTGACATCACTGTTAAGATATTTATCCTTCATGTTATCAAGTTTTTGCTATTTAGCTTCTATGATCAGCAGGATCTTCAGACTGAACTGACTATTAAAATCTGAAAAAGTAGTTAAGAACGTTGGGCTATTACAGAAATGTGCATGGAATAACAGCAAACTATCAGCTAAGTTGAAGATGCGAATCATCGATTTTGTAGACTTTTGGGCTGGAAGGGACCCCGGAGGATCATTGAGTCCAGCCACCTGCCCAGGGGCAGGAAGTCAGCAGGGATCATAGGATCCTAGCAAGATAAGCATCCAAATGTGTCTTGAAGGCATTCAAAGTGGGTGCTTGAACCACCTCCAGCGGCAATCTATTCCAACCCGTGGGGCCTCAGACAGTGAAGAAGTTCTTTCTTATGTCTAGCCTGGAATCGGTCTTGGCGGAGTTTGTGACCATTTGATCTTGTCATCCTTTGGGGTGCTCTGATGAACAGATGTTCCCCCAGATCCTGGTGAGCACCTCATATAAACTTATAGGTGGCCACCAGATCACCCCTGAGCCTGCGCTTTTCCAGGCTGAAGAGTCCATAGCTCTCAGTCTCTCATCATACAGTCTGTTTTCCTGACCATTGATCATGCGCGTGGCTCTCCTCTGGGCTCTCTCAAGCTTCTCCACATACTTTTTGAACTGTGGAGCCCAAAACTGGACACAATACTCCAGCTGTGGCCTCACCAAGGCTGAGTACAAAGGGGGAATGACATCTCAGGATTTCCTTGATAAGCATCTATGGATGCAAGCTAGCGTTTTGCTTGCTTTACTAGCTGCAGCATCACATTGGAGGCTCATGTTCATCTTGTGGTCAATCATGACCCCCAAGTCCCTTTCATCTGTAGTGCTAACCAGCATAGCACTGCTGAGCCTATAAGCATGCTGCAGATTTTTCCTCCCAAGGTGGAGAACCTTGCATTTTTTGGTGTTGAACACCATCAGGTTCTCATCCGCCCATTTACTGAGCCTTTCAAGATCTGCCTGGATTGCCCTCCTGTCCTCAGTTGTAGATGCTTTACCCCAGAGTTTGGTGTCATGGGCAAACTTGGCCAGTTCGCTTCTGACACCAAAGTCCACATCATTGATCAAGGTGTTAAATAGTATAGGCCCTAGGACAGAGCCTTGAGGGACCCCACTGGTGACCGCGCACCAAGATGATTGGCTCCCATCAACCACCACCCTATTGGTCCTACCGCAGAGCCAATTCCCCAGTCCCCAGATGCTATACTTGGGGACCAATAGGCAAATGCATAAATAGGGACTGGGAAATAAGATAATTGCCTAGGCAGTAGCATTGTTAAGGGGGATCTGGGAGTTTTGGTAGATCATGGACTCAATAAGAGAATAAGCTACATGAAACAGCCACAAAAAAAAAAATATGTAATTTTTGGCTGCATCAATATGGGGTGGGGGGTCATTACAGTTTGGCATAGATATCTGCTACTTAGGTTAACTGAAAAATTTCCATTTTGTAGAATTTGGAGCATTTCCTGTTTCCATAATGGCACTGCCTCCCTTCAAAAACATATTTTGATGCTGACATGGGCAAGGTTAGGAACTTATTGTGAGAAGCATAATCAGATTATTGGTGATAACTATTCACAAAGTTGCATGGAATTCACCAGATAGCCAAACAAAATCATACATGGACCACCTTCTCAGTACCAGACATACTGGAAGCAGGACAGAGATGCACCTTATAGACTAACTGAATCAGTAATGCATACGCTATCATGAGCAAGAGTTATAAAGAGCATCTCTACCCTGCCTTCTGCCTGGCTTCAGACTAACAGACTAACAACCTCAGTCTCTACTGTATTTTAGAAGTCCTAAATTGGTAGTGATTATCAACTACTTCTAGAAAAATTTGAGGGAGAGGGAGAATCACTTCTGATTTTGATAAGCATACAAGATGGCACTGGAGAGTATGACAGGGCAATAGTTTGCAATAATGAAGTCTTATTGTAGACTGGAAGGGAAACATTCAAGGAAGCAAAACAAAGTGCAAGGGAGAAAATTATTGGAAGGTGTAAACAAATTAAAAAAAAAGTCAGACGAGCAATAAAACAACGAGAACATTACATGAGACAAGGAGTGCAAACAAGCCAAGATAGCTGGGAATGTGGAAGAAGTAAAGGCACTATCCTGAAACAGTGTAGACATTGCTAGGCCCCATCCCCTCCCAGGTCCTCCAGCCCAAACATGGCTGCCCCACCCACACCAGCTCCCAGTATTTAAAAAAAAAAAAAGGCAGGAGGGTGTTTCCCACCCCCACTGTCCCAAGCCATGTGGGAGGCTCTGCCACAAGCACCCTGACCCCCACTGCTCCCCCAGCCCCCGCATGGCTGCCCCACCTGTCCCAGCTCTGGCCCTTTAAGAAAACAAAACAAAACAAGAAAAACCCTGGGACTCACCGCTCCTGCTGTGGCCTCCAGTGAGACGGGCTGGGACAGTGGGGGTGGGGTCGGGGTGCTCATGCAGAGCCCCCCCACACAGTGTGGGGAACTGGCAGGCAGTGGGGATCACTTGCTGAGTCAGGGCTTTTTTTTGTTTTCAAAGTGCTGGGAGCCGGTGCAGGCAGCCATTGCTGGGCTGGGAGAGAGGGCGGGGGATGGGCCTGGGTTATTCAGAGATTCAGATTTGGCTGCATTGAATTGGGACAATGATTTGAATCACGGAATTGAATCACTGTCCCCCAAATCAGCTGAATCCAAAGCAAATACTACCTGCTTTGCACAAGCCTGTAAGATGCATGCTGCTTAATTGATTAGGGCTGGGCTTGGAATAGAATCTTGAAGGTACAACCTTCATTCTTCATGGATGTACGTTGAAAGAAAGCTCCTATCCTAAAAAAATATATCTCCTTACTCTCCCCTACATTTATTTTTAACTAAGAAATCTCCAACATAGCATGATTGCTCTATTAAGTGCTCTTTCACCATAATACCATGCTTTGTGTCACACCACATGCTTGTAAGTAAGAAACATACCTTGTTTTTTGGAAAGCCAGGATGAAGAAAAAGGATTTTTCTAGAGTTTTGGCCACATAGCGCAGCCTGAGACCCTAGGTTTCAGCTCACTCTCCCTCCCTTTCCTGTTCAGAAAAAGATAGTTATAACTCTTTCACAGCTGAACAGTCAAAAGCTGTAACTAGATGCTGCTGAAGACTAGATCCAATGGTCTGATGTAGGATTTTAAAAAGTGCTAAAAATAGTCTGCAGGGCTGTGAAGTAGGAGGAGAAAGACCAAGAGTAGCTAACACATAGCACATTTGCAGAAGGATATCTTCTGCAGAAGGATTAATGGAACATTGAGGCATAAAAAAGAAAGGGTTATTAACACCTGTGGAATGCAGAGATTAGCAGGTATTAGGTAGATTTTAAGGATCCATGAAGTCAATTGACTCTCCCAGTACAGATATGATCTGCCTGTTGGAATGTGAAATACTGGAACAGAGGGAATACAAAGACCTCATAGGAAGATGGAAGCATGGCCCATCCATGTGATTGGGCAGTAATGAGAACAGGACAGCGAGTGTGGCAGTACTAATTAAAGTTAAAGATCTGCAGCTGCAACTAAGATGCTATCAGGACATAATTGGGGGAAGAACATTATAGGTGATCAAGGAGAAGGCAGGGGAAAGGTTTAGAATAGTGAATGTTTATGCATAGACAGAGCAGGAAGCACAATGTGCCCTCTTGGAAGAACTGACAGTCCTCCTACTAGGGGCTTTGTCCATAATATTGGTTGGTGATTTTATGTGAATATTGGAGATAGGGGATAGGATGGGGAGTGATGCCTCAGGATGAGATAGGTCTTCACAGATACTGGCAAGGATGATAGTGGAGCATAAACTACAAAACACTTGGAAGGCAGTGCCTGGAGTTGAGGGTAGGTTTACTGGAGTAGGTGCAGCAGGCCATGCATGGTCCCACATAAACTTCATTTTTGGGTGTGTAGACTGGAAAGTTTGAGTGGCAGAGAGAATCCTGCTACTTGGACCACCTGCTACTGAGGATGGGCGTTTGAAGTTGGAGAGCAAGGAATCGGACAGAGGGCAGTAGAAGTTAAAAACAAGACTATTGGAAGACAAAGAAGTGTTCACATGGTATAGGATCCACTCTGAAGAATTCAGAACAATGAAAGGAATCTATACAAGCAGAGATTGTGGGAAGATGTTAAAGAAAGAATACAAGCCCTTTCTCAGAATGTGGTGGGGAAGAAGGGCCTGGGAAAAGTGGAAGAGTTTTACGAGACAGCAATATCTCCCAAGAATGGCAGAGAAGGGATTCCTGGTAGTGAAGGAAAATTAGAGATACAAAGAGCCTATTGAAGGAGTGGTTTAGAGAGGAAGGACAGAAAAACATCTTCCTTACAAAGGCTGTCTGGGTAGAAGAAGGAGAAGGCTTGTCCTTCTACTTTGCCTGGAGGAAAAGGAGACCAAAAAAAAAAAAAGTATAGCAGCAGTAGAGGACAAGAAGGGTATGTGGCTAACAAAGACAGAAGAGATACATTTGACAAAAGTCCTTCACCATGATGAGTATACTCTAGCAAATTGTTGTACCAGGGAGTCCTTGATTCCCTTTTTGGTGGGTAGGAGGCAAGTTTGAAAGAAAATGAGAAGCAGCAGCTGAAGACAGGGGCATTGGAATAACTATGGGAGTCAACTGTAACAGGGTGCACCTTCAAGGCTGGTAGTGTTGCCCCATGCTGGCTGTGTGGCACCAGCCTGCCTAGCCCAGACCTTATCTGGCTCCTCTATCCTACCTACCATGCATTCATTAATGCTATGATTAGTATGCTATTCTGGAGGCTTCCTCTAGGGGAAGAGAGTCTAGCCAAGGGTGCCTTCTTCCCTTCTGCCTTCTCCAGTTACTGACCCACATGGGTAGTGCAGGGATTCCTTTTTCTCCCTTGCACTCTCCCTCTGTATTTGGCTGGGGCTCCAATCCTGTTGGGTTCCAGCCTGTCTAACTTTAATCAGGGCCTCTAGCCCCTGTGGGACCCCTTGGTCACTGCCTGGTGGAGGCAGCTACTCACCTCCCTCTCCAAGGCAAATAAGGAAGAAAAAGGGAAAGTGTAAACTGAAGAAAACACAGGGGAAAAAAAAAAAAAGTCACAGGGCACTCTGCTCTTTGGCCTCTGTATGTCCCCCCACACTCATCCCAGTTCACTGGGCACTACCAACAAATGAGCAAAAAAAAGAAGAGACAAATAAACCCCTCTCAGGTCAACATAAGTGATAGCTGATGTGCACCCACTCCCTAGGGTCCCTCCTGAGTCAACATAAACAGTCTCCAATCCTCTGGGTGCATTCACTCTCCAGGACACCTGTTGGGTTAACATAAACAGTCCTCAGCCTTCTAGGTGCTCTCTCTTTATACCCCCCTCCCCTGGATTCTTCCTGGGTTAATATAAAAAGTCCTCTTTTTTTCCTGCACATTCACTCACTGAGCCTAGTCCCCTGAATATCTCCATCCTTCTCTGCTGCAGGAGCCTTGGGGGCAGGTTTATATCCCAGTTAACGCCTCTCCTTCAGTCAGCTAACCAGGCCTTCTGCCTACTTGGCCCAGGTGCTGCCAATCCCCTGCCTGCTGTTGTTTCAGTAGCCAGCTACTTGCAAGCAGGACTTTGCAAAAGAAGAAAAATGAGGAGGGGGCAAGGTTTGGGAAAAGGAGACTGTGTCCCCAGTAGGGAGGTTCATAGACGAAGAAGCGTGGACAATTTAGAAAGAGGTGTTTGACAAAAGCTTATAAAAGCAGCACCAGGACTTCGGTTGGCTGCTAGCACATCAGACTGTTCCAGTGCGGGTGCTTCATGACAGCTGGGGACTGCTGTGGGGAAGAAGGCATATGGCATATGATGTGAGAGCATCAGTTTACCAAAACAGTCTGGGAAAAGGCAAAGGCAAAGGATGAGGTGTAAGAGGTAGTGGAGCTATGGCCGCAGGCTGGGGGTTGGTTAGGAAATAGCATAATAGGGGCTAAGACATGACATAGATAAAGGGTAATAGGTGTTAGTAGATGAACCTGGAAGGTAACAGGGAATAATGAGACATTAAAAAATAAAAGTGTCCAGGCCCCTGGATTAATGGGAATTTGGGGAAGGAGGGAATCACTGGAAAATATATAACTGTTCTATGGTTTTCCTGGTTTTATTTGTCAAAATTTTGGAAGCTGATGGAAGCTTGTTTTAAGCTTTGATACTTTTTTTTGTTGGCCTCTAGTTGATGTAATTTTTTTGTAATGCAATGTAAAGTGATGGAAACAGGATTTAAGTTTTGGTACTTTCATAATTATAATAATAAAAAGGGTTCCCAGTATGTTTGCACAATATGGGCCATGTGTTTTATGGGCATACTCAGCATGGGCTTCATTCACAGTTGGTTTCCGTGACTGAGCACATGCTGCTTCTAACAGTAGTTTAATGATAGATAATGTATTTAATGGAGGGGGGGAGGAGCAACACGTAGGGGGTGCACACGGGTGCTCGTGCACCCCCTGCATGTGGCAGTCACCCCTACAAAAGGCGCTGCCTGCGGGTGGTGTCTGTGGGCGGTCCACGATTCCCGCTGGCCACTGCCGACCCTGCTGGCAGTGGCTGCAGGTGGTTGCCAACCCTTGGTTGACACTCACCCCCTTGCCCCCCCGCCACCGACTGCCGGCAGCATCTGCTGGAGCTCTCTGCTAACTGCTGCCAGGCTCCTAACACTCCTGCCACTGCTGCTGTGCCCCCTCAGCCACCAGGGGCACGCGCCGTTCATGGTGGGGCAGGGAAGAGCAAATACAATACTTATGCTGCAGTGAAACTGGAAGTAATATTGAGCCTTTAATTGCTAGTGTACCTTAATGACCCTTCATGGCCCTTGAATACTTTACCCAGTTAACTCCATGGCCTTTGACAGTGGAGGTAGATCTTTAATTTTCTTTTCTTATTAAAAAAAAAAAAATCCAAACTAGTTCAACTAATGTTTTAAGAAATGGTTTAATGATGAAGTAGCTTTAGGAAGCCATGAATTGGAAAAGGACTAATTTGACCTTCATTTTATTCAATGATTTCTCAGTCTGTCCACCTCTATCTAAAGATGAACCACTGAATTCCACTGTCTTGTGTGAACAGATATTAAAATATCAGCCTAATTACTGCTTCAGCTGCCAACAGTTCAGTGCTTTAACCATCCCACATGAGAACCAGGGGAGTTGCATTAAATTCAGAACACATAGATGTCATTACAAATTTATCAGTGCAAATAATAAAAAATACACATTCTTTCTGTCAAACACCTTGCATGGAGGTATGCTATCTTGTACTGGCAGCATTTAATAATATTTCAATCTTATACTCGGTCACTTATCTGAAAGAAACACACTTGCAAGCCCAGAAATAAACGCTTTTTCCCCTTTCAAACTCGTATATTATTTAATTTTAAAATGACAAAATGTTACTTGGAAACTTTCAACATTATTTCCAGAAAATGTGCAATACTTACCCTTCAGCACAGCTGATTTAAAGTCAAACACAGCACCTATGGATATCCCTGCCAGCCTGCTAACTGCTGGCTACATGCTACCTTTAATACACACATGCACCTTCCAGGGACATTAACTGGAGATGAGTGTACAGCTTGAGGACATAAAAAGCCCTTGTAACTTACTTCTGATTTCAAATCTGTGGATATTTAATTGTACAGCTGACACCTTTCTTAAGTACAGCATTGTAGATTAACTGTTCTTGGTCCTGTTACTCAAACATGCAATGCAGGTTTTATTTTAAAAGGTAATAACTAAATAAAATCTATGTAGAACTTGGACTTCTGGTGCTAGATCTTAACCTGGATGTAGAAGCTGCAGCAAATTTGTTAAATGAACTTGATTCTTTGGTCTATTTGCTTATTATCTGTAAGCAAGTCTGCAAGAAATTAAAAAAATGAATTTATTTTGCTGATTAATTATTTAACAACAACAAGCTGGTTAAAAGTTTAATATCAAAGTCTGCTTGCATGTTATCTTCTTTGACTATGTCACCATAGACTGGTTTTTGAATAGTCAGAGAAAATTCAGTTCTGTTGTGGTTTTTGATATTTTTCCCCTCTGTAATTGATAACAAACTTTTGTTAACAGAAAGAGAGAAATCAGGTTTCAAAATATTGGTGCAAATACTCAGGTTCAAGCCTTTAAAAAAATATCCCTTTTCAATATTAAGAAGACTGCTTGCAAGATTTACCCCTTGTGTGAACATGCTTGTGGAAAGTCATGAAAAATATTAATATGATAGTAAAAAAAAAAAGCATTTCAATTCAATGCATGTGAATATATATATATATATATATATTTTTGCAGCCTGAAGCAATATAAAACCAAAATTTTCACTCTATATGGATAGCAGACATTTAGGCCCCCTCTACACATTACACTTAAGGCATGATTAACCAGGTAATCGCTAGGGCTGTGCAAAGCTTCGGTCCCTGATTTGATTCAGTGGAGATTCGGCCTGATTTGGTAGCCGAATCTTTGAATCCAAATAGAATCTGAGGACCCTTCAAATCAAATTGGAACCCTCCCAATCAATTCAGAGAGATTTGGAAAGATTTGGAGATTTGGACATAGAGACAGCTTTAAATGTTTTTTCTACCTACCTCTAGGTAGCAGGTGGCTCATGAATGTTGCAATTCTGGGATGCATGGAGTGTCCCACAGAAGTATGGGGTGGGGGGGGGTCCCCAGCATGCTTGGCAGCAGACCTGGAAGTGGACCAGAAGCACTTCTGGGTGCTGTGGGGGGTGCACAGGTCCCCCCCCCCCCCACACTCCCCCAACTCAGTGACTGGTGCCTTCTGTGTCTGGGGGGACACCTGGGGTACCCCGTGGCTGATCATCAAGCCAGGGGGACACAGGGGTCTCCCAGTGTGCTCCCCAGCAGACCCGGAAGTGGACCGAAAGTACTTCTGGTCCAATTCTGGTTTCATGGCTGAGCATGTGGAGGGCCCCCCCCAGTGGAATGCTCTACGTGCCCCAGCATCGCAGTGATCATAAGCCGCACCTCCTACCTTGAGATATGTAGAAAAAACTTTTAAAGTTGTGTCTGTCTGAAAGTCATGAAAAATATTAACATGACTGATAATAAAAAATCAGTATTGCTTTGATGCTCTGATGCTCCGAATCAGCATTAGATCTTCAGATTCGGATTCAGCCAGATTGAATCAGGGACAGTGATCCAAATCAACAAATCAAATCACTGTCCCTGATTTGGGTTGAATCTGAATCCAAATTGAATAGGGCCCACTTTACATACCCTTAGTAATCATGCCTTTAAGTTGTGACCCAGCTATGCAGGTCTCCCTCGCCAACTGCTGGGGTTAGGTTCCTGAAAGCCGCCTCCCACCCCGCACTGGCGATAAAGTACAATGGAATCTAATGTGCAATCTCACAATTGCACCTTATGCCATGCATGTGTGAGGCACAATTGTGTGGTTTGCACATTAGATCCCATTCTGCCTTTGCATGCACGTGTAGAAGGCCCTCACAAACAGAAGCATATAGTCAGAAAGGTGCATTTGATTTTTCAAACCACTTCACTTTGCTCCCCAAAGCAAGTCTGCTACCTTTACTTTAAACGGCCACTGGTTGTACCGAGCAGCTTAGCTTTCTAATAATGGTCTTCAAGCAAGCATTCTTCTGTCTGTATTCTACATTGTAGATTTTTTTGTATTGCAGCCATTAACAGATGTGAAAATTTCATTTCCAGAACATTTCACAGCCTGCACTTTTGTATTGATTTACATGATAAACTATAAGACAATCTATATTCAGATGGGGAAAAGAAAATCCTAATATGTTTGTATCTTTTCTGCTTGGCTCCTTTCACAAATTTTTCACACAATATATTTATATATGTAAATAATAATGCAATTTTAGATTCCTAATTATGATGTTATTGGCTCTTGTATGGCATTCTTCATTTTCATAATTCCCTTCAATGCTTACAGTGGAAACTGAAGTTGTAACTGAGCCTCTGAGCCTTTGAGATACTAAATACCGACCATAAGAATCCTTGGCTTTCCCTGAAGTAAATAGGCGTTAGAGAGGCAGGGTGACCTTATGGATAGGTGGAAGGTGGAGGGGTACTCATAAGACGATGGATACTTTGATTCCCACCTCTATGACTTTGTAACTTCCCCTCTTTACTGTGTGCTTTCCACTCCAACCTTTTATTTGATTTGTATATTTCAACTATAAGCATTTCAGGGCAGGGGTTAATTTTTACCATAGCTTTGTACAGAAGCTACCACAGTGGTGCTCAACCTCCTTGCCCTGTGAACCAGATGAATGGCATAGGGCCAGATCCAGGGGTGAGGTCAGTTAACAGATAAATTAACGGTTTTATAAATATTTTATATATAACAATTTTTTTTATCAACTTCTTTTATCTGCCAAATCCAGTCACACCTATAGTGTGCCTCTTTCTCCTGCAGAAATGAATAAACACTTAAAGCAATTTTAGAAAGTCAGCTCCCTACTCTGTACAAGATAATTACAGAAAAAAATGTAGAATCTTGAAATAACAAATTAGCAGGGAAAAGCATGTTATTGACTTTTAAGGGGAGAAATTGTTCTGTCACAAGATGTCATATGCTGATAAACTGTATGGGTTCCTACTCAAATTTGATAGAATCTTTCTAGGTCTATGAAAATTATTTCATTCCACTGTAAATGGACAGAATAACTATTTTTAGAGGAGGGTGAAACTTTTTGGTTGAATATTTTATCTAACGAAAAGTGCAGGTGTGGGCTGATCAGAACTATTTGGTAATTACCAGGTAATTTTTAAATTGTCTGAGCAGAAATGTTCGAACAACTGAAAGTGATCATGTGTCGTTTCATCATTTTATTAATTATTTTTCATTTTGAAATAATATGTAAAATTTCAAGTGAAATATATTATATTTTTTAAACAGAGCTATAAGAAAAAAGAAAAGAAAAGAAACCATTTGGTTTGGCAAGGAAATACCATTACCACCAGCAATAAAATCATTTCTGGTTGACTGGTATCTATAAAACATATCTGTTCATCTATAAAACACAAAGCTTCACGCTGGTGCTCAACTGTAATGGAAAATAGCAGGACTCTGTTTCCCCTAGCCCTCACTCTCACTTCTCAGTTAGTGAAGAGGGGAGGCTGGTGAAGTCTGGGTGGTCTTCCTAGTCTTTTTGCTACTCCATGGGCTCAACGTGGCCTGCTTGACCTGGGGCTCAGGCCCTGGGGGACAAAGTATCTCTTGCTCTCTCCTGCACTAAACTAACACTTGGCTCTTTGATCCCCACGCCTTGTCCAGGCTTCAGCATTTTTGGCCTCATCCCCTTTTTTCTTTCACTAAGGCCCCTCAGCCCCTGTCCACTGATTCAGGCCCTGGCCCTCTAGGCCTCAGCCTCGCAGCAGAGGGTGCCTGCTAGGCACCCCACTCATGGCCTCCTCTGCCCCTACAGCTACTCCCAGTCCTCTGGTCTTAAATTTAAATACATAGATGAAAAACCACAACACAAACAGTTAAACATCTAGTTGCAACTCAACTACAAGCCCTTCAGGGCCATAACAATTGCTACCCACAAAAGGAGTTGCCTTAATCCACTTTCTAGCTCCTGGGGTACCTTCTTTTTTACTCTTAGTAAGCTCTTGCCTCCATCCCATCCCCTACCATGTCCCCTATGGGCTTGAACTGCCAGCCCCAGTGCAGAGCCTGTTCTTGTGTGTGGCCAGGCCCTACCCCTTTCTCAGTCACCTAATTGCTGCCCTGAAGGTGGGCCCAAGTGTTCCTGCTCAGATTAATGAACAACTTGGCTTTTCTTCCCCTGCAGCCCCTCCTCAAGCTCTTAGTAGTCCCTGGCTTACAGTCTTACATCTCCCACAGGTTGCTCTCTGTATCCCTTCTCCCATTTGAGTGTCCATGGCTTGGCTTCCAGCAAGTGTATGTTCCTTTCTCTTCTTCCCCTGTTGTGCCTGAGTAACAGGGCTTGGGTTCCCTGTTACAGTTCCCCATTGGTAAAATGCATGTAATATTTACCCACCTATGTAAAATACTTTGAGATCTATGCATTAAAAACAATATATAAGTGCTAAGTACTTGTACAATGAAAATATTCTTTTAAGATGACACCAATTTTGTCCATGCCCTTAAAAAATTCATGTAATTATACCTGATCCAGATGCCATCAAAATCTAGGTGTTGGTTGTAAACGTAGCCCGTGTACAAAGTAGGCATTACTCTCTTCACCTGCTCCACAACAGTTTCCCCTCTACTTCACATTTTCCCAGTTAACCTCAACTTACTCCAAAACCCACTCCTTGACACAGTTCTGAGATCTTCTGCAAATTAGCTTCCAACCTCATCCTTCTCCCCACAGACACTAATATGGTTGTACTGTTTAGAGAAATTGTACAAGGGGAATCAATGCCTTCTTACTGGTGAGGGGTGTCATAATGACCTGTACAAAATGGATCTGGTACCTATTACATTATTGGAACTTGATTACGCCCATTCAAATTAGCAGAGTGTAACAGCTGCGCTACAATTACCAATTTATTCCTAATTATGACTGTGGGGAATGAGGAACGCTTACAAAAAATGGAAACCAGTAAATTCAATAAATGCAGCCTGTAAACACTATGCATGAATCACTGTGATGCAATATTTAAAAAAGAAAGCCCTGGAGAAAAGGACTGTATATCAAGTAGCACAGACCACAGTTCTAATACAAACAAATCAAACATTTTCCAAAGATTGAAGTTACATCATACATAATCCCAGCTGTAAAGTGCACACAATCAATTATCTGGTTTCAATATGAGGAGAGAAAAAAACACCTTTATATTAGATGCTAGCCTTTAAAAAAATAGGCTTTGTTTTCTTTTGGTAGTGATACTTTAGGCCAGAAGCAGGCAATTATTTCAGCTGGAAGGCTACTTAATGAGTTTTGGTGAGCTGTCGAGGGCAGCACATACAAAATCTTTTAGAAGTTACCATTTTAACAAATGATAGATAATAAAAATAATATACTAAAAATGAAATATCTACTATAACATATTTTAATTTAAAAAAAAAGTCCTGATTTGTTTTTTTGAGTAGCATATATAAAGGTGATTGCATAACAGCTTGAAAGAAAGTCTTGCTCTTGTATATTGGGTGTCAAGTGTGTGGGGGCAGGTTTATGAGGGAGTGGGTATGTGGGGTGTGTTTTGGGAAGTGTGGGGTGGGGTGGGCATGTGCAGGAGCATGCACACGCATGTGTGGGGGGATGACTGCCTAGTTGCTAGGTCCTGGGAGCCAGCTGGGGGTGAGGGAAGGTGGGGGCAGGGGATGCGTGCAGCAGAACTCACTCCGGCGGTACGGTGCAGGTGCAGTCCATGGCTGCCTCCACTGTGCTCTGCATGCTGGCTGTTCTACCTCCTCCCACCCAGGGCAGCCAGCACCATGCTCCCATCTGCTCCTGCCAGCCCCAGCCATTGGGTACAGTTTCCTGGTGTGGCTGCTCCCAGTTTGGCTGCAGCTACTCAGCTGCTGCTCAGCTCCCCCTGCCTCTAGTGGTTCCTCCTCCTTCTGCTGCTGTGCTACCCCAGGAAGAGAGGAAGCTGCAACCAGTGTGCGAGGATCTGGCTCCAGCCCCAGGCCACCTTCCACTCACTCCGGCACAATGAGCAGCCACCTATGGGCAGCTGAATGAGTGGAAGGCAGCTGGGAGCTGAAGCTGGAGCCCCATGTGCTGGGGCAGGAGCCACCCAGCTATAGTTCCTCCCCCCTACCCCCCAGAGTGGTGCAGCAGGAGTCATTGGGGGTAGGTGGAGCCAAGCAATACCTGGGCAGCTTCAGCCTTACCACAAGCAGTCCCATTGGGAAGCTGTGCTCACTGACTGGGGCTGGGGCCAGGGCTAGCAGGTGTGGGTGGGAGCATGGCATGGGCTACCCCATGCAGACCGCTGTGGGGGCAGCGACTGGCCAGATCCAACCAATTGGCAGATGCCCCCCATGGGCCAGTTCCAATCAGTTAGCAGGCAGGCTGGATCCAGCCCGTGGGCTGTATTTTGCCCACCCCTGCTTTAGGCCAAAGCTTGTGAAACTCCCCCGGCAAAGGTTTAAAGTGCTCTACAGTCTAGCCTTTTCCCACTTCCACCTTCTCCCCCAAATCAGGCATTTTTATAGATGGTGAGAGCATCAAGAATTTTAAAAGTATTTATAATAGTAAAAAAAAAAAAAAGGACAGGACACAAATCTTCATGCTTAATAGTATAAATCTATCTCTGAGATAGGTATGAGGAAATTTTCTTGCATGCGTTATTCAATAAATGCTTATCTCAGAGGCTGTACACACACATTGAAATCATTCAGGACAACTCCCCCAGGGTTGTTTTCCTGAAAGAAACAGACCTATACAGAAGTTCAGAGAACCAAACAGCCTGCAGTGTGGATGCTGGACTACCAGGGGTCCCTAGAGCACGAGGCCCAGATTGCTTTTCAGGCTTTTCTTTTTTAAGTGAATGTAGGCTGGAATGGTTAGGGTCAGGGAAGGTGAAGGCAGGGTCTGTGCCATACACAGAAGAGTCTTCCAGCCTTTCCCATCCCTACACTGTGTTGCAGCCCACATAAAGCTGGGCAGGGTGTATGCTTGTATGCTTCCCTGTACCCGAGTGCTACAGTGTGATTCAGGCAGGGAAAAAATTGGGAGCAGAACACACCCCAAGTGCTTCAGTCCTGGACTTTTCCAGCCCAAAGCACTCGGGTGGGAGGGGGGTGTATTCTGCTCCCTGCTCAGTTGAGACTGACATAGTTCTCCCTTCCCCTGTGGGGAAGCTAAGCACACTGGGATGTGGAGGTCTGCTCTGCATCTGCTGCCTGTACAGAAGTTATGTCTCCTGAGAGATATTCTCCAGGGAACAATTCACTCAGGTTGCTCCAGAGTTATTTTTCTCCCAGTGGCCACTTTTACCCTGGGAGAAACAGTATGAACTTCTGTACATTTGTGGCTTCTCCTGAGAGAGCAGGGATTCTCCCTGGAAATACTGAACATCTGTCCAAGCCCAGAGTTTCTTGTACCTTCTCCTGAAGCAGTGACTTATATGAACAATATTAGCAATTGCTTAGGGAACAATATTAGGCAGATGGCCATGTACACAAAAACCATAATGAACTGAGTATACATGTAGTGAACGGTTTGTGAATAACCTTTGAACTTTGTTCCTAGGTCATGTGTGCCACATCACAAAGAAAAACACAAGTTGCAAAATTCAAAGTCTCATCCAACTCCTGGATATTGTCTAACTTGCAGTTTTTGAGCTTTTAGGGAGGGTCTGGATTTCTCAGCCTCCCACAAACATCCTGTATTGTGCTACTGTAGCAAATTCAATCTGTGAGCGCAGAACTGGTTGCAGCTGACAAAATATCTTCCTGGAAGAAACTTGCATTGTTCCACTACACTGAATCACTGTACCTTTGTCTAATTTCCTTTGCTTGCTCTCTCTCCACATTAAATATTGTAGTCTTCTATTTCATCTTTTCCAATGTTCATAACTTCAATTTGTATCCCTTTTGATTCTACAGAAGGAGGAGCCTCTGGTAACAGTTGAATCTATGAACATTGACAACAAGTGCTTTGCAAAGAAAATGCCCATAAAAAGTAATGGAATTCAGCGAATTCCTGCAAATTGCACTTTGGGAATTTGGCACATTTTAGCTGCAAGGAATGTAGATGTTTTATATCACAACCCTGCATGCTAACATTACTCAAAGATAAATGCCCTTGATAAACCCTATCATTTTCACACTTCAAGTGTAAAGTGTTGAAATAAAAAGCTGATGAAGCATAAAGTGCTGAAGTAACATGTTATTTTCAACATTTTATCTGTCATTTGCCATTTATTTCAACACTTTAGATAGTACATTAAATACTCATCTGTCAAGGAAGCATTTGTGAGCCTGTAGTAAAATGTTAGGGAAGCCTCAGAGTAGCAGAAATGATTGTGGCAACATGGAAGGGTCAGAGAGCACCAAGAGAGGACTGAAGTAGCTGAGTATAGGAATACTATGGGACAAAAGAGTGTAAGAGGTTCACTGAGATTCAGAGCATAAAAGAGGATGCAAGAGCATTAATGGGGTTTTAAGGAGCATCTCGAGAGAAAGCATTTCAGGAATTTCAGGTGAGTTGTCATGAATTGTGGGAGCATGAAAGTCCCTAGAAGGTAATAGAACACCATTATATACACAAAAAAAATCTCTTTTAGTACTAACTGTAGCTTATAGTGATGAATATGGTTACAAATACTGTCTGATAAATACTTAGTTATCTGGGATTGTGTTGTGCCGCTTCCTTGTGTGTGTGTGTCTGTCTGCCAACAAGGCAGGGACAGGAAGGAGATCAAGATGAAAAGATAGCAAGAGAAGATATCTTATAGATTCATAGGTTCAGAGATGCTAAGGTCAAAAGGGACCTCAAAGGATCATTGAGTCTGACCCCCTGCCTGTGGCAGGAAAAAGTGCTGGGGTCATATGACCCCAGCCAGGTGCTTGTCCAGTCTCCTCTTGAAGACCCCCAAAGCAGGAGAGAGCACCACCTCCCTTGGAAGCCTGTTCAGATTCTGGCGACCCTTACTGTGAAGAAATTCTTTCTGATGTCCAACCTAAATCTTCTCTTTTTCCGCTTGTGCGCATTGTTTCTGGTTATTCCAGGGGGTGCTCTGGTAAACAGAGCATCTCCTATTCCCTGCTGCCCCCCCCCCAGTGAATTTGTATACTGCCACAAGATCCCCCCTCAGCCTTCTCTTGTAGAGGCTGAAAAGGCCCAGGTCCCTCAGCCATTCCTCATAGGGCCTTTCCTGCAGGCCTCTACCCATACGAGTAGCCCTCCTCTGGACCATTTCAAGGTTGTCCACATCGTTCTTGAATTGTGGCACCCCAAACTGGATGCAAGTCCTGGAAAAAAGTCCTGTTGGATAAGGTGACTTGAGGAAGGGCATCTGATACCTAGACATTTCTCCAACAGCTCTTCCAACTATACAGCTGGCCCAATAAACAATATCATAAAAAGAGCTCTAAGGTGTGGACTCTAAGAACTACTGGCCGCATCATTCATTTCCACATGGACGAGAACCATAGGATAGTAGTTGGAGGGTCGGATGAGGTCGGGAATCCTCGCAGTGATGTCTTGGATCCTGGCACCGGACAGGCAGCAAACCTCCCATGCTGTTGGATCCTATCAACAAATAGGCCCCCGCGTGCCTCTCAAGAGGGAGTTGCCCACCACAATGACCCGGCATCTCTTCTTCTGGCTGCCCGGTTGTCGCTCAGCTTGCATGGTTGTTGTGGATATGTCTCCCACTAGGACTTCCTCTGCTGCATCATCCTTCAGTGCTGCCAGGGCTTTGTATCTGTTTCCCAGTTTTGTTGGGGAAGCAGTTACAGCCACACGCTGTCAGGCTCTGGAGGTGACCATCTTCCATTCAGCTGCCTTGGGACCCTCTCGTTATGCTTCTGCACTAGGTATCTGGTCCTGCAGAGAATGAAAATACCCATCAGTTTCCGCCTCTGCAGCTCTGATCCCCTGCAGCCTGCTCACCTCTGCCTGGACTTCCCTCACCTGTCCCTCCAGAACCTCAATCTGGGCACATGTGGGACAGGTGAGGGGACCCCTGGCCCCCACACTGCCCCCATGCCCCCACACTGCCCCCAGGCCCATCTTCATACAGGGCCTGCTCCCAACTATCTTCCACTGTGGTTCTAGCTACTTCTAAACGTGCAGGAAGAGGTGAACCTTTAACACTTCAGATTGAGAGGTAATGTTGGCTGAATGGACAGGAACATATATTGTACCCAACTAAAATGCAATACATGATGGGAAATGTTCCCGCCTGTGTACACTGCAAACTCTGAACTCTGGTCCAGTAAAATCCTCTGAAGCACATTCAGGCCCTTTGGTCTAACAGCACCATCAATTTTCCACAAAACAACCCTGGTTTGATATAGTAAAACACTCATAGATTCATAGATGTTAGGGTCGGAAGGGACCTCACTAGATCATCGAGTCTGACCCCCTGCATAGGCAGGGAAGAGTGCTGGGTCTAGATGACCCTAGCTAGATGCATAT
>NW_005841855.1:4758371-4760886 GCF_000455745.1 Alligator sinensis | reverse complement strand
TAATGCCCAGTCTAAATCTGCTCTCTGCTAGCTTATGGCCATTATTTCTTGTGACCCCCAGGGGTGCCTTGGTGAGCAGAGCCTCACCAATTCCCTTCTGTGCCCCCATGATGAATTTATAGGCAGCCACAAAGTTGCCTCTCAACCTTCTCTTGCGGAGGCTGAAGAAGTCCAGGTGCCCATGTCTCACCTCGTAGGGCTTGGCCTGCAAGCCCTTAACCATATGAATGGCCCTTCTCTCGACCCTCTCCAGGTTATCCACATCCCTCTTAAAGTGTGGCACCCAAAACTGGACGCAGCACTCCAACTGCGGTCTGACCAGTGCCCAATGGAGGGGAAGTATCACCTCCTTGGTTCTGTTTGTCATGCATCTGCTGATGCACGGTAAAGTGCCGTTAGCTTTGCTGATGACTTCGTCACACTGACGACTCATGTTCATCTTGGAGTCCACTAGGACGCCGAGATCCCTTTCTGCTTCCGTGCTACCGAGCAGGTAATTTCCTAGGCTGTAGATGTGCTGGACATTTTTCCTCCCTAGGTGCAGCACTTTGCATTTCTCCTTGTTGAATTGCATTCTGTTGTTTTCTGCCCACTTGTCCAACCTGTCCAGGTCTGCTTGTAGTTGTTCCCTACCCTCCGGTGTGTCCGCTTCTCCCCACAGTTTTGTATCATCCACAAACTTGGACAGAGTACACTTCACTCCCTCATCCAAGTCACTGATGAAGACATTGAAGAGTATCGGTCCAAGGACTGAGCCCTGCAGGACCCCACTGTCCATGGCTGACTCAGTCTACCTGGAAAGTTTAGCTATATTCACTAAAGGCCTGAATGTAAATTATTAGGGCTTTGTCATGTGTTCTCTTACAACAGCTGTATTAGGGTGGTGTCACACGTTCACTTGTAACAGCTGCAAATCTTTGGAACAAAGGCTTCTTGCAGACATAAACAAAGAAAACCCAAAACTTTACTTTAAACTTGACGTGTTTCTGTGTCAGGCCCAACATATGCCCAGAAGACTCTAGTTGGGCCTGGCTTGTCTGCCATCTGTAAAGATCAGGCACTTTAGCGGGGCTTTTTGGTGCTTTTATCTAATAGTTGATTGAATCAACTCTAGCTAAAAGCACCAAAAAGCCTCACTGAAGCACCTGATCTATACAGACACTGCAGAGCCAGCTCAAACTAACACACTGCTTCTTTTGATAAGGCATAGCTTTTTCTTTTTTTTTTAAAGTCTGCAAGCAGCTGCAATGATGTATTGAAGTACCTGTTAGGAGAAAACCCTTGCCTGAAAGGGAACTTTGCAATGCCATGAGGGCACTTAACATGCACTGAATTACTTGAATGTGCATCTACCTGCATTTTAACTGCACACAGTAAATGTTAAGTTGAACATGTGCCACCACCCCATAATTAGTTAATATGCGTTAAGCCTGTGTGTGGATCTTCCAATTGTTTTTTTTTCAAGGTGAATTCAGCTAAAGGAAACTGAGGCTACTATATTTCTGCATGAGATTTCCTGGATGCATATTTAAGGCTATTTATTTAATGCACTTGAAATTCATGCCTTTACTTCATTCATCTTTGACTTTCCCTGAATATCTTCATGCAGAGATCCCTAAACCTTTGCTATCTTAAATTTAGCATACACTGATTGTGGTATTCTGTTTGGAATATATGTGGACACTTCACATTTTTTGGCTGAAATACAGTGCACTTACACTCACAGGTCATTCAGCTGCAACCAGTGATACTATCTGAATGAGGACTGAGCTGTTCATATTTTTTTTTTTTTTATTGGATTAGTGGAAAATATGGGTAGACCTCTTGAACCCTAAAGACAAGCTTTAGTGCTTTCATTAATTGGTACTTAAATGCATACAGGATTGTGAATGATGTAAATTACTGGCAAAAGGAACAAAAAGGCTAAACAAAAGAATGCAGACTCTCAAAATGCTTCATGTGCACACTGTAGATGAACTATTTCAAGTCAGTTTGGTACTAGCATGCTATAAATGAGCTGTCAAACCTCAAAGGAGGCACCAGGTATGCCAAGTAAACAGGACAAATCTAGGACCTGAACCTGTAAAGATACGCACATATATTTTGCCATGCAATCAGTTTTAATGAATTCCTCCAAAGAAGTGCTTTACCTTAGTGATATTTTTCTTTATGTGATCAGTTAGAAAGGTGACAGATTATTTTTTTATGTTGCTATTGCTATGTTGGAGTATTGAGCAAACACTCGAGCATCAATCTTGGTGCTTTATGAAAGCAATGGCTTAGTTTTTTGCCTCCCAAATACCTAATAAAATACTCCTAAGAATGTACAGTCAATATCTAACAGTATTTCTGTAGAATTTGTCTAAAGAACTTTTCAGTATCCAATCTTTACTGACCCTGATTACTCATTAACTGTAAAACATCTGTATAATGTAGCTCTCACTTCTCTTATTTTCATTCTGCCTCTTATATTTAGAACCATCTCCCTGTGTCATGTCCAATACTTTCTCTGCCT
>NW_005841855.1:4754988-4758361 GCF_000455745.1 Alligator sinensis | reverse complement strand
TCTTTCCCTCCTTCAGATCCTAACTTAAAATATACTTTTTGCACTTGCAGAGTGGTTCTCAACCTTTTTTTTTAACCTAGATTTGAAACACCCTTTGGATAGATTCAAGGCACTCCTTGGAAAATGTTACCTCTTCATTTTCACTCTTTTTTCACTACAGAAAAATAAAGGAGTTTTTCTGTTGCAAAGAAATTAGACCACAACTATTGATTTCTATTTGAAATCTCTGGCCACATCCAGATGAGTGTGGACATGCGATACTTGGCACAGCAGACCCGTCTGAGGCACCACACAACGCATATCCTGGCATTTCCCACACTGCTATTTTGCAGTACGGGGGTTCTTTGGCCTAGGGAGATTCCGGGGTCAAAGAAACCTACATCAAAAAAGTGCGGTGCACATTGCACAGTGCCTGCTGCCCGAAACCAGAGCCACGCTCTGGCTGCTGGCCAGGCTCTCAGCTGCAGCAACGCCATGGCTACAGCTCCTCAATGTCCCCTGGACCTTAGGTAAGGCTGTTGGGCCCAGCACAATTGGGGGCCCCAGCCACCCCCACCTGACCCTGGATAACCTGCCACATGCTAGAACACATGTGGCATGGGTGTTTACTGGGGACAGGTAGCAGTGATACAAGGTGTGCCACTGCTACTTATCCCCAGGGAAACAAATGTCTGTGCTCATCTTGACATAGCCTCTGGGTTTATCTAGTGAATTGTTTGCACACCTAACTATCTAATATTGTGTGACACCCTGCAGCACTATTGAGGCACTACTGAAAAGATCTTAAGACACCCCAGGGGACTGGGGAACACTGGTTGAGAAGCACTGCACTTGCATTTTTAAAGGTAAGTAAAAGAAAAGGGGGAAAAAAAAGAACAGGAAAAAAATAAAACAAGAAAAAATAAGCCTCCAAATGGTAGTAAGTGGCAAGCAAGAAAATTATTGGGCTCCTACACATGAGCACGAAGGTTACCCCAATGCCCTGGAATTCCAGTGCATCAAAGCAGACTCAGTTGATCAGGTCTGCTGGAGTGTGACAATTGCCATGCTGCAGCAGCTGCCTGCATTAGCATTCCCACACTTAAAAATGGTGGTGGGGGTGCTTGAAGTAAAGCTTGAACAAGCTTTAGTGCAAGCAATCTCATCACCATTTTTAAGTGCAGGGATGCTGATACATGAGACATGGTGGAACTTTAATTAAAGCAGCGCTCGGAGGCACTCTAATTAAAGTGCTGCCCCTCCCCCATACCTGGAACAAGTGTAAAAGTGCCCATTGTGTCTTCTTTGAAGAATAATATGAAGATCAACATTTTGTTATTATATTTCTACAAAAGCAGGCATTCTATATGTAGCCTGGGTATACCCAGGGGGTGTGCCCTGTCCTCCAATGACAGTGGTGCTGAGAAAGGGGTCAGCTGCTAAAGCAGCTTCCTCCCCTCTTTATAGAGCTAGGCCAAAACCAAATACTTAACTATGTACAATTTATTACAAGAATAAATACAGAATCTTAATATAAAACATAGAATATTTACAAGGCTTAACATTTAATACTATGTATAATATTCCACAATTTACATATAATACCAAATATAAACCAAATAACTCACAACCTATACAACACAATTAACAAATAGGGATAGTACCTTAACCTTCTGTATGGTATGTGTAATACCAATATACACATTGAAACATTAAAATACGTAAATCATATAACCCCCCTTAAAGGATAACTCTAGCTATATAGCCATTAACATGATTGGTTGCCGGGCAGACTGGCATTGCTCAGAACAAAATAGGGAGTGCACTTGGCACCCTCAAAATAGGGAGTGCACTTGGCACCTCCCCAAGGGGTTCCCTGAAGCCCCTCCCCTTTAGGGCCCTGGGATGTGAACATGCCCCTCCCACAATGGAGGGTGGAGGCGACAGACCCTCCTCACCCATGTCAGCCCGCCCTGTGGGGCCCACTTCCCCAGTAACCCATGCTTCCTCTCTGGAGAAGTCAAGGCTCATCCCCTGGTAGCTGATCCCACAAGAGCCTCTTCCCAGTGGCGCCTTTGGCTCTCGTTGATGGCCTGGCACCCTGCACTGGGCACCCAGGGCTCTCTCTCTCATGCGGGAGCCAAGCCCTGCAGGCTCCAAATTCCTACGTGCTGATCTGCACACAGTGCAGGGACCGAGCAGCCTCAAGCTGCTCCCAGGGCCAGCTCTCTGTGTGCCGATCTGCACACTGACTGCCAAGCTGCTTGCTGGGTTTGCAGTCTCAAGTGGCTCCTGGAGTCTGATCCCCCTGCACTGATTTGTGCACCACTGAAGCTCAAGCAGGGTATGGAGAATGGCCATCTCTGGAGCTCCTCTCTCCTCATCGTCCTTCATTATCTCCCTAGACTGCTGAGAATGCTCCCCTTTTATACTCTTCAGGGGCTCCACCCCTGAAGTTCTCTGGACCTGGCTGGTGCAGTTCTGGTTCAGGTCCAGATGCTCCTTGCCCTCTCCCTTCAGAAAAGGGTGGGGCATTGCTTCCCTTGTGCTGCCTCCAGATTGGTGGGCGGGCTCCACCAATCAAACAGCAGACCCTCGATCCTGGGACTCAACCCAAGCTCCAAAAAGGTAAGCCTGCTACATATATATTCCTAAAATATTTTGGATATGTAGATTCCAGAATTTTTTCACTTGCTAAGGCAGCAGGTAGAGTGGGGTGGCACACTAGAGGCTAACGCTAACTGGTCGAGAGAGACACGAGCATTCATAGGCAATGTAATTATAGCATCCAATGAAACAGGTTGTTGCCTATGAAAGTTAATGCCTCTGAACCCTTGTTTCTAAGGATGCATACAAATTTTCAAATCAACTGGTTGAAGTTCAACCAGTTGATTTTCAATGGGCGTACCCTGTCCATAAGTGCAAAAGGCTATCTGTATGCTCTGCAACCAGCCCGTAATGCTAAAAGTACCCAGCCAGGGGATCCAGAGCGCATACCCCAGCATGCTTTGCAGGTTCTTCTGTCTGCCTGGTACAGGTGGTAGAGGCCTAGGGCCCAGGGCACAGGTCAGTGCCAAGTTGCTGGTGCCCCACAGGACCCTGCCTTTCTCCCCTGCACAACACCACTATCTCCCTCAGCTGTCAGGCTGTCAGAGAGCTGTTTCTCAAGCCTGTCAGCTTCCCCTCCAGCAGCTCAATGGATCTTTACCCTTGTGGGTTACCTGTCAGATCCAATGCAGATCTTTACTCTTCATCTTTCCAGCCCATCAGATAGGATCCACAGGGGACTATCTGATGCGCTGGGGATAGGGAGCAGGGATAAGCTGATGAGTGTCTGTACAGAAGAGTGGGTGCAGGATACCCTTGGGGGGCAGAAGAAAACTGTGTCCATGGG
>NW_005841855.1:4753672-4754834 GCF_000455745.1 Alligator sinensis | reverse complement strand
GAATCAGGGGGACATGGCCCAGTAGTCCATGGGGAGGGGGAATAGGGGGGCCAGGAATGGGCTGAGCTGTGTCCAAGCAGAGGGGTGAAGATGGTTAGGGGTTTCTGGAGACCATAGAGATGAGCTATCCATGAGGGGAAGGGATGGGGCAGGGAAGGGTCAGGTTCCAGTGAGGATGGGATCCCCCTAATCTGGAGGCAAGGGGTGTTAGTTCAGTCTGCAAGATCACATTTCCTGCTGCCCAAAAACTGTTGGGGTCCTGCACCCACTGAGACCTCACCCCATCCTCCCTTCTCCCCTCCACATGGACATGGCCCAGTGGTACAGGTAGGGCCTGTGGCCCCTTGTCTCTCCCCAAAAACTCTGCTAGTTGACAATTTGATTAACTCTGCTAGCGCTCCTGCTTGCACAAAACACCTACGACTTAGTAGGGCTAACAGAAACCTGGTGGGATTCATCCCATGACTGGGCAGTACATATTGAGGGTTATAGATTGTACAGAAAGGACAGGGTGGGGAAAAAAGGGGGAGGGGTTGCGCTCTATGTCAATGAGCAATATACGTCAACCCTCATCAAGACGGAATCCAAGGATGAGGAAGTAGAAGGATTGTGGGTTAGGCTACATGGGGGGTAAGGAGAAAGGGATTTGGTGGTAGCGGTCTGCTACAGACCCCCACATCAAGGGGAAGAACTAGATTTGGGGCTCCTGAGGCAGCTCTCAGAGGCCATAAAAGCTAAAGAGGCGGTAGTCATGGGGGACATAAACTACCCAGACATCTGCTGGGAGACACAGACGGCAAAGTCCCACCGCTCACGCAGGTTTCTAACCTGTGTACAGGGCCTCCACCTGACACAGGAGGTACATGGTCCCACTAGGGGGAATGCCATACTGGATCTGGTATTGGCAACAGGGGATGACATGGTAGGGGACCTACAGATCGGTAGCCATCTGGGGGACAGTGATCACCTAATAATAGAATTCACCATAAGACGTCGAGTGGCTAAGGTAACTAGTAGGGTGAAAGTGCTAGACTTTAGGAAAGCTGATCTCAATGAACTCAGGCGATTAGTCAAGGACGCACTGCAGAGAAGGAGTTTTGAAGTGATGGGAGCCCAAGAAGGGTGGCTGTGCCTTAAGGAAACGATCCTTCAGGCACAAAGC
>NW_005841855.1:4733321-4751957 GCF_000455745.1 Alligator sinensis | reverse complement strand
CCTGTACTCTTTCCTGCCTATGCAGGGGGTCGGACTCGATGATCTATTGAGGTCCCTTTCGACCCTAACATCTATGAATCTATGAATCTATGGTCCCTGCAGAGGGCAGACATCCCATGGGCTCTTTAGGTAACCCTGAGTTGCAACCTGAGCTGGATACATTCCTGAGGAAGGGGAGTAACCTGGTCCCACTGCCTACATGACTGGCATCACATACCTGGGTGAGGGGCTTGGGGTCCCTATTGTTCTGAGAAATGCCAGTCTGCCCGACAAGCTGTGATGCATTTCAAATTGGTTGGCTGGCAGCCAACAGATGCTGGCCTCCATTGGACCAGGTAAATGAAGTCATTTAAGTTAAGGACTGCCCTGGAAGAGGGGCAGTAGCCATGATGAAAACTTAGAGAGAAGCTGGACCATCTGAAACTTGCTCTCTCTCGAAACTCATGATCAATGAACTGCCTGCCTCCAGATGGAATCTTCACCTGCCTCTGCATGATACTTATGAGTAACCTACCTGAGACCTAACTAGATATATAGCTTGCAATACCTCATTTATGTCATCAAAGGCTACCCAGCCATGCCAGTTTGCTCTATGGGATTTCTCTGATATTGCTCTACCCTGTACCCTATTCCAAATCTTCTCCTTGTAACCAATAAAGTTCTCCTTGCTGTTGGGGTGCTCAAGTTGGTACATGCAGATGCTCACTGCACCTGGTCTACATTTATGCAGCTTACTTTAAACTGCATGATCATAGATCAGGAGTGGCTTGTGAAGACTTTTGCCAGTTTCATAAGCTGTGCCACAAACCCAATATAAGTAACTTGGGGTAGGGGGGAGAGGCAGGTGGGATCAGGGAGGCTAGAGGGTCCATGGGGGTGGTTGGAAGGTCTGTGGAGGGAGCTGATGAGTCCACAGGGAGGGGGGTGTCTGTTTGGGGATAGGGGAGTCAGCGGACTAAAAATAGCCTGGTCAGGGTTGGGGGGGGAGGAAGAGCAGAGCCCTGGGGCTGGGGTGAGAAGCTGGGCTATTGAAGCACCTGGGGCTGCATTACAAACATTCAGTTGATTAATCTAACCCATTCCAGATCTTAGTTCATCTACTCAGGTATACTAACTTAGATCAGACCCACCATTTCTGGCCTGATTAACGCTCCCTTCCCCTCAACTTCTGCACACACGGGCATTTAGATCAACCTAACCTTTGTTAGGTGAAACTAAACGTAATGTCTGCAAGTCCCCACTTGGGCTAAACTGAGTGCTCAGACTTGGGTGTCAGTCACAAAGGCACTAGGCCTAGGGACAGACATTCAAAAAGCCTGAGCCTGAATTGGTTCAATCTTTGCAGGTTAGTCTAACCTGGCTAGGCTGAACCAGTTTGTAACTAGACAGACATTGTCTCTGGACTGAGAAAATTCAGGCACATGCCCTCAGTGGCTCAGGCTAGAAGCTGGGAGGGGAGAGGGTTCTACAGCAGCCCTCCCTTCCTTCTACAGTACTGAGCTGAGGCAGGGCTTGGCCAGGCCCCGGCAGGACCTCTGATTAGGGAAGTCTGCCTGCACCATCTCAGGCTTTTCCCTGATGGCTGCTCCAGGGGCGGGAGTGTTACCTCAGCCCCCTGCTAGCACTCTGAGGCAAGGGTGTGTGTGCAGTGTATGCATCTGTTGATGATATGGAGCTTTTCAATCTCCCTCCCTGCTTCTTTATACTTTCTACAGCAAACTGACCAGTGAGCAAGCCAGCAGATGACTGATAACAGCACTTATCACCTCATCAGCAAAACAATGGCCTCTCTCCATTAGTTCAAACTCTTCTTAAGCAGCTTACCAGCTAACCTGTTGATTAGCTCCAAAAAGCCCTAAGCAGTCACTGTTCTGTCTGCCTGTCCCAGTGAAACTGGAGACAAGCACACGCAGACACCTCTTGGCATTAACTAGCATACCACATGTTTAGGGTCTGTGGAGCTAGGGTGTGAGCTGTGGGAAATAGGAGGGAGGGAGGGGAGATCCCTGCTTGTCCAGCAAACAGCGAGGGTGGGGGATAGGACAGGGGGAAGCCAGGCAGACCCTGCTGTACTTGCAGTCTCTGCCAGAGCTCCAGCCAGGGAACAGAGGGGGAGGGGGAGCCGTGCTATGGAACAGGGAGCCCCATCCAGCCCAGAGAACATGCCGGGATGCTGGGGGAGTCTGGTTTATCTTAAACCAGCAAGGGATCTGGGTCAGGCATTGCATAAACCAGTATGACCCAAATCAATTAAGTTTGATACCAGATTCAACCAGGTTTATCTCAGATCAGTTTCAGTCATTTTCAAATGGGTTTATGTGCACTGAACATCTGTTCTGTTACAGGGTTAAACTAGTTTCTTATCACTTAAACTGGTTTATGTGTAATGCCTGTCCCTAGCCTAAAGAATTACTGTATGTAACTACTGTTTTCTCCCCTGTATTGCTCCTTTAAATTCCAGAGATATTTGCTCAGTGACCATGCAATGAGACAAAGGTGATGCAGGATTTTACCTAGGGGACACAGAAGATGCTTTCTGACAGAGATTTTGCTTTTGTCCTTTCTAATTGTGTTGTTTAGCTTTACTTTTACTTTACAAACTTGAAAAGGTTGTTCTTTGTATATGACAAAGCAAAGATACAGTGATGAGCAGTAGAAACTGGATGCATGTTTGATCCCCCAAAATAAAATACTGAAAAGTTCTAATGAAATCCTAACACACTAGGATTCTAAAAACACTATCTGGAACAAGTTTCCTTAGTAAAATGCTTTTGTTTAGTGTGTAACTGAAGTAATATTTCTTTTGTGAAGACACAAGCAAACCAAACTCCTGTAACTGGATATATACAATTAGTTTCAAATATGGACTCCCAAGCAGGGATGGAGGAGTTAAAATGTATATTGTTATAAGCGTTGACAAAGATGAATTAAGATAAGCATTTTATCTATGAGTACTCTTTCCTGATTATTCATGCATTACTTTCCCAATGTCTTACACAGTAAGAATGATTCAAGTTTTCCATCTCATTGTGCCTGTCATTCTGTCACATTTTAATGTCAACACTGTGTTTATTAGGGACATTTTGCCCAGGGGGTTTGTCATTTTTTGTCTTTCAGCCACTGAAGAGAGAAAATACCACTATGTCCCTGCATTTTTTGCATGGCATCATACTGACACAGCAAGTTGGTGACTAACTGTGCTGTCATAATAGGCAGTGAACCTTATTAAAATATGCTCTGTTGAGAATTATAACTTCTTTATTTTCAATGTATTTAATCATTTCCTTCTATTGCTCCATGCTTCTTAAGATGACACAAACAATAGTTTGTATGCAGAGAATGAATTAAATGAGCCACCAACTCACTGTGATGACCAAAAAGTTCACAATCCTATAAATGAAATAATTATTCATGAAATGAAAGGAGGACAAAATAAAGGAACCCCAAAGCCCAATGTAACAAGCCAGTACAGAACTCTTAATACCTACAGTAAAAACCGAAGGCTAACTAATCTGGACTTTTTATGCAAGAGAAAAGTTTAATAATTGCAAATACAAAAGCCCAACATCTCTTCTTTTGTGGCTATGATTCTTGATGGATAACTTTTTAGTTTGACTTTTGAATAATATCACTGCCTTATGAAAGTTTCTCTGGGACTGAGAGTAACATGATCTGATGGTAATCGTTACAGTTACTTACCCCTTTCCTGATCAGGCTTGTTTTTTTTTTATTAATATTCTTTCAAAGTATATTCTTTCTCCCATACTCAACTAAAGAGTTGTAGTAATGTTTTCAAGTTATTTTTACTGATTGCTTTGAGTAGATCTGCAGTTGCCTGCATAGCATGCTTATGGTTCTTTAGTTTGTTGACAGCTACTTTATGTAGTCCCAAGATGATTTCAAGAACAAGAGGCTGGTTTCCATTCTGCCCATTTGAGTATCTTCACACTGTGGTATCATTGAACAAAGAAATGAATGACAGCCAGAACTCTTTTTACATTTCATTAATATTCAGAAAGCTTTAGACAGCATAGGCAGACGGTCCCTATGGTAGATACTGGAAACGTATGGATTCCCTGAAAACATTATGTAGATTTTTCCAGTCTTTATCAATATGCCAAATGGGCCATAATCTCCAACCAAGAATCAACAAGGTGGTTCAATGCTACTGTTAGAGCTAGAATTTAATGTACTGTCCCCTTTTTTTCACAGTAGTCATTGGTTTTGTTGTGTGACATGACTGTAGCATGCAAACTGGAATTCCATAGGTAGATGCAGTCCTTGAAGCCCAGAGCTGATGATATCTATCTCCTGAATTCAGTTATAAATAAAATGCAGCAAAAGACCAATAGCCCAGTTAGAACCCCTCAACAATTATGCTTTGTACTTAGGAAATCAAAAGCCAGAAGTTAAAGTTGATATGAGCCAGGATGTTGCTAGGAAGAACAGCTTTGAGTACTGTTGAAGAATTTACTCACCTAGGTAACATCTTCCATATCTCCAGTGATTGCAGTAAATGGGTACAACAAATTCTACTTTTAGAAGTTTACTCCTCAGTAAAACTTAAGGGTTCCTGTACACGTGCGGGGCATCTGCTCTGACAAGCTGTACGTTGGAGTGCACACAATTAAATGAGTCTGCAGGAGCATGTTAATTAGCATGCCTCAGCGTCTCATGTATTTAGCATCCCCATGCTTCAAAATGGTGCTGCGGTGCTTTAACTAAAGCTTGCTGGCTGAGCTTTAGTTAAGGTGCTCCTGCTGCCTTTTTGAAGTGTGGGACACTGAATACACAAGATGCCGCGGTTGCTTTAATTAGAGCTCTGGAGAGCCACTCTAATTAAAGTGCCCTGCCTCCTATGGAGCACTTGTAAAGACAACCTAAGAACACCAAGTTGTGAATCTATACTAGTTATGTCCTAAGGAGTTATGAAAGAGCTGCACGTCTATCTATAGGAAACCACAAAACTTTCAGCGTGGATGCCCTGAAAAAGATATTCAGCATAAAATGGTCAGACAGGTTAAAAAATTTTAATTAATATTCTGGAGTGGGCACAATTACCATCTGCTGCAAAATAGCGTGGATAAGAATGAGGAATTATCTGAGACATGTTATAAAAATGCCAGATAACAGGGTCCCTAGACAAGCCCTGTTTTGGCACCCCCAACATCAAAGGAAGAGAGGTTGATATACAGACACTTTTTGTAGCAAATTATGATCTGAGGCAGCAAACTTATCAGTGTAAGCAGGTTAAATGAACTGGCCCAGAACATGGCATGGCCTGACCTCTGCCTTATACATGATGGTGCAAAAACTGGATTAGATTCTATTTGGATGTTGCAAAAATGACTTAACTTCATGTCTCCATTCTCTTTTATGGGTCAAGGCCACAGCCATAATGCACTCTGGACAAAATTTCCCAAGTATACCGCCTTCATTTACAAAGAAGACTGTGTATGCATTGAAAATACAGTCCAGTTAGGGTGTGTGGACTGCCAAAGGCAATAGGAGCATGAAACACTCAAACTGCAACTCCTAAATAGCACCAAGGATTCTCTTCTAACTGTAAATATTTTGGTTTTCTCAATAAAATATTTTGGTTTGTGGTTTTGTTATAGTTTTTGTTTGTGCGTTTTTTTAAAGTTAAATGTTTGCTGTAGAAAACTGCCACTTTCTAACCTGGATATCCATGCACATTTAATGTACTTTCCACAATAAAATGAATGATTGAGGCTTGCACAGGGGTGGCCAAGTCACTCCCTGGTTCCTCCTGGGTCCTGCCTTGCTTCACCCCCTCTGGCCTCTCAGGTTCCCACCCTGTTGTCTCTCCTGCCACACCTTGATGTTGTGATTGGACAGGGAGGCAGGCCCTAGAGGGCAGGGTGGATTTTGCTTCAAGTCTTAGGCGTTTGTCTGGGCTAAAGCCCACTTTACTCTAGCTAGGCCTCTCCACCTGTGGTCCATTGTCTCAGGGCCATAGACTCCCAGGCCCCAGCTCGAGCTGTACCCTGGCAGGCTCTCAGCCCCTCAGCCCCTGGTCTTGCCTTCACAGGCTTTGGGCTTGGGCCACCTATCTTTGCTGTCCCACACCGAAGTCCTTCTGCTAACACCAGCGCCCCCGCTTCACAGGGTCTAGGATCTGGGGTGCTCTGGGCACCCTTCTTGGTGGCGTCCTTTGGCACTAAAGCTACAACCCAGTCCTCTGGTATTGAAACACAAATGAAAGATATGAGCATCTCCTCTCAAACAACAGGTTCCCCACTCTGTGTTAATACCATCTTATGGCAATGAGCTACAATGTAAGCCCCAAAATACTTATCTTCAGCTGCCTGGTGGTGCAGGGGTTTCTTACAGCTTCCATGAAGCCTGGAGTCCTGCCTCCTGGTCCAGTCAGGTGCCTCTCCTCCCTAGAGGTCTGCTTCTTGTGGCTTGCAAGGCCAAACTGCTTCTCTTGCCTCAAGCCCTGGACTTATATGCCTCTTTTTGGGTCACCTACCCACTACTTCACTAGCTGCATTGTGCTGGCTGTACCTGAGTTGGGTGGCCATTTTATTCAAGTACCCTCTACCTCTATCAGCTAATCCCTGGCTCCCTCTCTCCTTCAGTAATGGGGTAGGGGCTCCATTACAATCATATAAAAAGAAGAAAAGCTAGCATTCAACAATTAGCACTTTTGCCATCGAGACATTTTCTTTTTTGTGTACTTGCCTCCAGTTTGTGTTAAGCAAACAATTTCCAGAAGCTCCTTTATTCAAACATGCAATAGCATAACCAAAATGTTATTTAGCAGTAAGCAAAAGTCATTTTTATAAATCAAATATTCTCTCTCTTACCACACTAAGATGAAATCCTGGAAATATCCAGACACCAGATTAGACCCTGTTTCAATCAATCACTTAAACCTAACTTGAATCACCACTTGAAAGCTTAGCTTTAAACTCCTTCATAACTGTCTTGCTGAATCCACGACCTAGGTAATTTCATTCAGTGGAACTACTCATTTTGGTAATACCAAGCACTACTCTGGATATCGTTTGGAGAATTGGACCTCATTATTCAACAGCTGTTATTTAATAGTTGCTCTTATAATTTGTGTCTAATTGATTTATTATATTGTAGTAGTACCTAATTCATCAAAGTTATATTTGCGAATGAAATATATATAATATGTGGCCTTCAGAAAAAACAAGTAAAAACAAACAAACAAAACCAACAGCTCCACAAAACCTAACCTTTTGTCTGCAGATTCTATTAACAAAAAACCTCTTATTTTCTACAACGCCAAATACAGATGACGAAAAACACTGCAATTTATTTGGATGGATTTGACAGCCTTTTGCTACTGATGATAACAGGTGCTCCTGCAAGAAGCCCAATTAATGGAGGGCATGAAGCCTTGATTTTAAAAAGAAAAGCACATCAGGTGGATCCCTCAAACTAAATGGAGACAATTGCAGTATCAGGTCCTAATTTAAAACTCTGGAGGTGAGAGACTATTTCACTTTTCTTGTGTGTCCTTAGATTCTTAAAGTTCTGAATCGCAGAACTCTCTGTTTCTCTGTTAAATTAAAAAAAAGCAAATCAGAGGAGAGGAAGAAAAAAACGTGCAGGGATCATTTAGTTTTTCATCATTTTTATATGGTTTAAATCTTTCTATAGTTCTATTAATAGAGTAGAATTTGCCCATGACTGTGGTACATGTAGAAAATACTGCAGAACTATGACAAAGCTATGAGATGGGCACAATTTTAAAATCTCATTGCATGATTAATAGCGCTAACCACAAGTGATTAAAAATCATGACTTGCCCCTCTCCCCAAAACATGATACTGGTTTAAACATGTAAATAACATTGCTCCCCACCCCCACTACTTACACGCACTCCTATTTGAGGTTTTTTACTTTTTTTTCTGAATCTGCATTCCAGTGACATTTTCAAGTTTGTTTTTGGAGTACAAGGAATAGATTCATACTGTTATTCAATAATCAAAAATTTGCACATATTCACATGACTCCAGGTCATGCAGCTTTAAGAAAAATGCAATCTACCACAAGACTTTGTGACAAAGAAATATTTCTCAATTAACCCAGAAGTTTTGCTTAGGAAGAAAATTGATGAAAGATTTTTTTTTAAGTAATTAAGAGGGAATGAATTGAATTGTACCTCTGTGAAGAGCTGTGTTTATTAGCTCCTGTGTACACTAATGAGTAAATTAGATTACCCAGGTTACTGTAAATAAATCTTGTAATGAGGAGTCAGGATTAAATTAAATCTGGGAAAGAAACTAAGACTATGTTAGCCTTGAAAAAGCTAAATCTTGGAGAATCGTGGGCACCCTTGGGACAATGGTTAAGTATTAAGAGATTTTTATGTGAAATAAAATTAAAGAATTGCAAATCACTGACAGGCAGGTTTGTGACTGGACTGGCATATTGATATTTACACACTGTAATGTGAAATGCTTCTGACTTTCTAAGCAGACTGAAGGAGTTCCTTAAATTTGCTTCCAGCTAATCAAGATCAAGTGGCTATAGAACAGGAAAGTGTAAGCAGTAAAATTGATATATCTAAATTCAGCATTAAAATTCAAGAATAATCTGTCTCACTCTGAGAGTGTGCCTCTATTTTATTAAGTATTTTAATCCCATATAATTAATTTATTAGTAGCAATTAATGTACTGGTAGCAGTATCCTTGAGCAAGGGCTATAATTCAAGAAATCAAGCTTATTAAAAAAAACCCATAACACTTTCATCCAGACTTGTGGAAGAGATACCCAATATCCCAAATGTTTTTAAGCCAATAGGAGATGAATGTGTACCAACCAGAAGCTGGGACACATCTTATTGAGCACCTTGCACTCTGTGTCTTATGCAAAGCTTCTGCAATATATGCATTTTGTAGACTTATGATACAATGTGTTTGGTCCTTTTCAAAACTTTATTTTTCAGTACAATACTTAGAAACATGTACAGTCTTTTTGTCTTTTTTGTGACAATTTGACACAGCTTGGGAAGGCAAGTTCACCATTCATTAGAGAAATGCCACCCAGAGGGTTCTTTCAAAAAAAGCTTTCTGTATTCCAGTTGAAAAAAATGACTGAATACATGGCATGGCCCTGCATTACAGATCTGATAAACTGTCATTACTTGTATTGCAGAAAATGTGATATTTCTTACTGTGCTGCTTTGTAGACCAATGTCACTGGGGAAATATCACAGGCAGCTTTATGGGCGGCTGTCCTACTTTATATGCAGGCACATCATAAGGAACTTTATGCCTGACAGGCTTTTGAGGGAGACAATGCTTTCTACCCAGGTAAGATTCTCCTTTTATTTCCTCTATGGTATAACGTGTATCCCCTATTTACCACTTTTCTCCCCATTTATAATTTAAACAGTATCCTTGATCCCTCCTGTTTCGGAAACCTAAGCGTGTCTAAGGGCTTGGGTCCCCTCTCCCATTTTCTTCTGCCCTAAAACCTATGCAATTAACTTCTGTCACCTTAAAAGCCTTTCTCACAGCACATTGCTTCAGCTGTTGAAGCATATGTAATTACATCCAGCAGAACCTGTCCTGGGGCATGCTAGTTTCATACAATTTTTATATCACCTTTTTTCATTATTCAAGCAGAGTGAATTCTTTAGGACAGAGTGATTATGCTAAAATTGGAACTATTCAAGGTAAAGTATTCTCTGAAAATGCAGACTCTTGCTCCCCCTACAATGAATTCAGAATCTGTTGTTAAATATAAAAAAATAAAAACATAAAACAATCCACTTGGCAACACATTGGCAATGCATTCCAGACTGTCATCGTTCTGAGTTTTCATGAGTCCGTATTCAGGATCATTAGTGTTTTATGGCTTGGGTTGTGGCCTAATTTGGTAGAAATGAAGTCAATGATTAATATCACATTACAGGCCTATGCAAAGTCTTTTCTGACTACAGCAGCAAGAATCTGTGAAGAGCCATTTTAGAAATTAAAACAAGTCAGGCCAACATTATGCAAATAATTCCAGTGAGGTGCTGCTTCATGATGAAGAGCCCCTAACTGCCAATCCAGCATGATACATGAATAAATATTATAAACCCATTCCATTACTAATGTAACACCCACACACACACTTGGGTTGTATATTGTGTTTTTGTGTGTTTTTTTATGTGGGCAAGATGACCCCTTGTTTTGCCCATGTGCTCAGCACATGGGAAGCTGGGGCATGTATCTGGGGGAAATATGTAAAAACCTCTGACCTCATTGGCCAGGGGAAGCAGGATATTCTTCAGACTGATTGGTTGGGAGAGAAACTGGAGTGTGGTGCTTCCTGACTGGACAAGGCCAGGGTGATGTCATGCAAGGTGATATAAGGTAAGCTAGGGTGGTTTGGGGGAAGATAAATTGTTAGGGGCTGCCACAGAGTGAAGTTTCCTCCAAGGGAGAAGGAGTTGCAGATAGCAAAAAGGGAAGCTCAGGTAGAGGGGAGAGAGAGGAAAAATTGTCCCAGTGTCTGAAAACTTCTCTCTTTTCCTTTTCTTCCCTTTTTTCTTTTGAGGTTTTAAATGATTAATACTGGGGAAAAGACTCTTAGTGTCTTGGTTTGTTTTGCCAGGAGTTAGGTTTGGCAGTTTACACAAGGTTGAAACCTGGGAGTTTCTGCCAGTTTCGGGCTGGGGTTGAGGTTTGCAACTTTTTGCTCCCCATGGAGCTGTGACCCAAACTACCTGCAGCCCAGGCCTAGAAGGTCTTTCCCCGTGTTTCTTTTAATTGCCCTTTGCTCTACTGAAACTGTGTGGTTGGGCCGGCTGTAGTCATTAATCAACCTGGTTCCTTTTGGAGTTTTTCCTAGAGTTTTGTATCAGCAGGCCATATAATTCAGCCCAGAAGTTTTGGGGTGTGCATGTGCTGTCTGGAGCCACAGTCACTCCCCATACACACATACAGCCTCTCGGTGGGAGCAAAGATTGGCATGCTACCAGTCCTCCAAGAGCAACGAGGGGCCCCATGCACTGCAGAAGGACCCACGCTCTCTAGCAGTTTTCCCTGGCACAGCGCAACCTAAAGACTATGTATTGTAGTTTGTAGTGTTTTAAATTGCATTTGGTGGTTTCCTCTGTTTTCTGTAATAAATCTGTCTTTTGTGTTTATACTGCTTGCGAAAAGTTTTTTTTTTAAATTTAAAGCATTTAGTGTTTCCCAGGTGGTCTAGGTGGGGGCTAGAGCCAAGGTAAAATATATTTAGTACCTCAAAATTGAACTCAGGCCTTGTTGCTGCCGACTGGTGCCTGGCAGAAGGCTTACATTAATGCAGACTGAAAAAGGGAATCTCTGTTTTGTGGGAAATTCTGGGTTGTGTCAGAGTGAAACAGTAACAGAGTGGAATTTCTTGCTTCAAAGGACAATCAATCAGCTTGCCCATCAGCCAGGCACCAGGCAGGCTGGGCAGCCAGCCAGCCAGCTGGGTAGCTGTGCAGCAGGTAAATCAGAAGGCAGCTAGGCAGTCTGCCTGCTCACCTGCCAGCTAGAGAGCTGGCCAATTTACCTGCTGGTTACTCCAAGAATGCCCAGCTGCCCGGTCCAGCAGCCTGTCCAGCTACAAATTGCAGAGCTGTCTAGCCTGGTGGCAGGCAAGTTATCCAACTACTGGCAAACCAGCCAGTCCATGCACCAGGGCTGCTTGCTGGTTTGAACTGCACGCTTTGAAGGAATTAAGCATTACCACAGAACCTTGATTCTACCAAATCAGCATTTTTTTACAGTAAACTCTTTAGTCAGAAACTCTTTCACTTGCTCAAAAAATAGATTGGATAAAAAAACCCAATAAAGATGGGGCTAGGTCCAAAAAAGGCCTTAGTTGCCTTCAGCAGCTCTTATACAAAACTTAAGCTCCTAAATGCAAAACTGATATAAAAGCTCTCTGCTTAACTGCTTCCTAAGATATTTCCCTGTTGGACTTCAAATTTCTCTAGACTCCAAGAGTTCTGCTTCTCACAGGCACAGCTCTGAGTAACTTGGCACATCTTTCTCACCTAATCCTTATCAGGATCCAAAAGTTAGGCATGCCTCTGTTAAGTCCCTCAAGAGTCCGATCTGTATCTAATGCACACTGACAGAATTGGGTTCTCTTCAAACAGCATCCGTTCCTTTTTTGTATGCCAGTGCTGATTATAATAGACTCACCCAGGAAATGGAAGACTAAAATTCAGTTCCTTCATCTGCCAGGAGGTTCAGACCAACATCTTTCTCCTTCTCAGAATGTTCCCTAACCATGGTAGTAGGGTAGTCCCAAGTGAGGGACACCCTTCACCTTTCCTGTTGTAGCTATGTCACTGTTCAGCAAAGAATACTAGATTCAGAGAAACAGAAACAATAGACACAGCTACACGTGCAATTAATGTACATGGAAAAACTCCATCGCAGTTCGCACTGGAGTTTATTGCTCCCAGGTGCAATGTTTACATGCACACCTGCTCCCTGGCTGCAGCTCTGGCAGAGACTTTCAGGCTGCTCCCTCCCTTCCTCCTCACCACTCCCTGCTAAGAAGGAATTCTCCAGTCCTCCCTGCCTTGTGGAGAGGTATCTGTGTATTAGGTAGCAGACCACATGCTGGCTATGGTCCCTGCTGTGATAAAGGCAGATTCAACAGGTAGCTGGTAATGTCCCTCTGTTGTTTTCTTAATGGGGTGATAAATACTGAGTTAGGGGTGATAAACACTGTTATCTATTCTCTGATGGGCTAATCAGAGCATCTTGGCCCCCTGACCATGCTCCCCCTCAGCTCAGTACTGTCAAAGGGAAGGAAGGGCTGCTCTAGCATTTCCTGGCTTCTAGCCTGAGCCACTGCAGGCATGTGCCTGCATTTCTGGAATGAAAAAGGAATGTCTATCCACCTCCATATCAGTTCAAGTTTTCCAGGTTACACTAACCTGCAAAGATTGAATCAATTCAGGCTCAGGCTTTTTGAATGTCTGTCCCTAGCCCTACAGTCTTACCTGCAAGTTGAATACAGAGTGCAGAACACCAGCACAGAATGTAAGAGATCAAGCAATGAAAAAAGGATCATGGAAGACCTCAGGATACAATTTCTTCTATGGAATACCTTACCCTCATATTATGGTGGCAATATATACATGTTGATCTAACTTATTTGCCAGGGGGGTACAGCAGTGGTTTCTAGTCTTCAGCTTAAGAGCTCAACATACCAGTCATTACTGATATATTGTTATCAGTTCTAGGCTTCCTTTTTTCCATTTCCATAGTGCAGAAGTGCCAGTCACAATCTTCTTGGCGGGAATTCTCTGTGTAAAGGAACTCCTAACTGATTTAAAATTACTCAAGCAACTCCTAAGTCACCCTTTCTGTAGCCCCTGGTGCTACGTGTAGAGAGGGGTTATTGATATCTTAATTATGCTCTGTCTTACTGCATTTGAGACAATAGTAGAAGGGATAAGGCTAAACCAAGAAAAAGAGAAACAGTCAGTCATGTTAGTCTTAAATTATGCAGAAGGCAGCCTAAGTTAGTCTGTAAGGTGCCATTCAGACCTGCCTTCTGTCCAAAAAAGAGAGATATTATAAAGGGTGGAAATTCCCACTTCTCATAGGAATTGGGTGCTGCCAAAGAGTGACAAAATGAATCACTGAATGAATGGCTTCTTTACTTTTCATTCCATCCAGGAAGAGCACACATCAACTGCTGAAACTTCCTCACCCTGATGAAGGTTTTGCTTAAAAGCTTGCTTAGTTTTTTCCCAACTACTTAAGTTGGTCAAATAAAAGCTATCAGATTCATCCAAAAAACCTTGTCTGACTGACTAAATTAATTTCCTGGGTTTTGATTGTAGTTGTGTTGGTCTAAAGACATAGGCAGGCAAGGCTCTTTAAGTGTATTTGATAACTTTTATTAGACCAACTGAGTAGTTGGAAAAAAGTCCTTAGCAAGCTTTTAGGCACAATCACACTTCTTCAGGAATAGGAAGTTTGCTGTATGAATTTACAGAAATCAGAAGCTTACTGCATGGTCAAAGCCTCAATATTTTTCATAACTGATTGTGAAAGTGAACAACATACACATTGTTTTTAAGGTCTGGAAAACCTAGACACACCAGGGCAAAAGCTGACCATAGCCAGATAAATGACCCTTTCTGATATGTTCTGTTTCACTGCTATGATAACCTTGGCAACTGTGATAGCTGAAAGTATGTCTATGTGGTAGGGTGCTTGCTGAATGCTCTGTGATGTTTAGACCAGGTGTTTCCTGTGGTTTGTTCATGCATTGTGAAATGTATGCTATAGCTAAGAGTTTAGTTAAAAGTTTAAAAAACCTAGGTTAAGGCCTTGTAAACGGTGGCACAGCTAAAATTAATCATATAAGGGAAACGCAAAAGCCTGTACTGCTATTGGTTAGTCATATAAGGAAAGTTCATGGTGTAAGATTGTGAGTGGCTGTGAGCCAACAGTGTAGCTCAGAAGTTATAAATTTGCTAGCACATCCGGAAATCAGCAGAAGGAAGACACAGCATGGTAAAGGATGCTATTATGGTGAAGAGAAGCTGCTGACCTGGGTTTGGTGGGCCGGTGGATCTCGAGGAGCCCGAGGACTGAATACCAGGGTCCTTTCCAGTACCCCTTAGACAGCACAGATCAGGGATGCCTGACTTGGCTGAATTTTGTGAGGCTTGTCATATACCAGGCATCAGAGGGGACTGCCGATAAGTTGCTGGCTTGGAATATTATTGTCTGTCATTGTTGTCTTGTTATGCTACACGTAGTTGTGTGTTTGTTAAGTCAATAAACCTTTTTAACCTTTTTACTTCCGATCACTCTCTCAATCCTGAATCCTCCCGCTGGTGGCTGGAACATAAATTGGTGTCATGAACAGGATTGAGAAATTCTGGTCTGGAGAGAAAGGTCAGAATGGAGGGAGTTGGGTGGGCTCCATTGGTGGGTTTGCTTAAGGAAGTAACAGGGATGGAGAATCCCGGGTGGGATAAGGATAGGTTGAGGCCTGCCTGGAGTGACCTGGGAACCATACCCAATCAGTGGGTTAGGCTCACCGCTGCCTCCTGAGGTAAACCTAAGAAGGGGTGCCTGTCGTGGCTGCTGGCCTTGTGCCTGTGGTTAGGGGCTGAAGAGAATGCCCAGCTCTGGGAAGAGGTTACTCGATTGAGTAAAGAGCTGGAGGACGTAAGGGATTCCAACAGTGTGGCATGTGAGGCTGCACTAGCCACCCAGGGTTGCTTGGAGACATTAGAACGAAGGGAAGGGAAGGTTATGATTGCATATGTGGCTGCTTCCCTTCAGAGGAAGGCACAGTTGGTGCAGGCCGTGGAGCCCCCCTTCGAGAAGGTGCGACAGTGCTTGTATGGTGAAAAACCAGAAGTAGAGCTCTGGGAAAATCATGGGAAGGGGACTGATGAGGGGGGAGGAGATTGATGATGGGCCTTGTGCTAAACCACCCCCATATGTCCCCGCCCAGAGGGAGGAGTTTGGCCAAGCATTTCCAGTAATTGTGACTCACTCAGGGCCGCAAGGGGGAAGCCCCCAAACAGAGCTATGCTTCTTTACTTGTGCAGAGATTCGAGATATACAGGAGCAGCATAAGTCCAAGCCAGGGGAGCCAGTGATACTGGCTAGTTCGAATGTATAGTGAAGGGGCCTCAGCAATATCAGTGAGCTGTGCTTAGGTGGCCCAACTTGTCCTGTGCCCCGAACTCCAGTTGAATCAATTTTCAGGAGCCAGTGAAAATGTTACTTCATTTTCTGATGCACTACAGGCAATCACCACCAGTTATGGTAATGTGGAAGAAGAGCTTAACCCCACCCCTTGGGCATGGGCCAATTTAGAGGAAGCTGTCTGCTGTTTGTATCAGCACTGAATGACATCATTCATGCAGGAGCTTGGACTCACACGCTAGATGAAGAAGTCGTGACAGCACCGATGTGGAAGAGGTTCTGCTGGTGGGCACCAATGGAGTGCACATCAGCCCTGTTGGCCTTGGAGCCAGAGGCAGTGAACAACCTGGTAAGAGATGTGATCCAGCGATTAGTGCAGCTTCTGCCCATTTTGCAGAAGCCAGGGCTTGCCAAACCATTGAGAACCACCAAGGCTATGGTGGTGGCATCAGGGAAGGACAAACCTCCGACCCCCCCAAATTTTTGGGAAAAGCTGGGGAAGGCTGGCCCAAGGCTCTGCGAACAATGATGTGGAAAGACTTGTTGGCTGCCAGTTTCAATAATGTACAAATCGATGGACTGCCTACCAATGTCCTATGAGGGCTGTGGGCTAGACACTGTAGTGAAGGGGCAAGCCTGAAAGCGGAGCCTTCTGCGCCACCGGCAGTGTCACTGGGGGGATTTTCTGCCCTAAGGGCAGAACTGTCGACATTTTCCCAGGCACATGCAGGGCTACCACCAATCACCTTCCCTAATTGCATGGCCTAGGAAGTCCGGCCAGTCCCATTTCCAAGGGAAGGGGCCACCATGGTGGTGGTAGCAGGCCGGGGACTGGGATCTGATATTGGCTTCTTAATTTGGATACCCATACAGATTCAATTAGGTAAGAGCGAGAAGTCAATCAATATGCTATTAGACACGGGTGCCCAGATTTGCATTTTAGATTCCATGGACTGGAAGGGGGAGAAAGGAACCCCTTATCAAGTAATTGGGGTTGGAGGCACTAGACGACCAGGACATCTGGTTTGAGTGACCTTTGCGTTACCTAATGGCTCTAAGGTAATGGTGGCAGCAGTAATGCTTAAAGGGGGACCAAGCTCACTGGGACTAAATGTACTAAGAGGACAGCGGTTTGCCCTTGAGTGACAGAATTGGCAGTTTGGGTGCACAGTGCCTCACCAGGAACCAGAAGAAATGGCTATAATGGCTGTAACTTGATGTAGCATGACCCCATTAATTCTGCATCCCATGAAAGGAGTACACTGGCCCCAGTATCGAACTAAGCCCGAGGCCACACAACCTATCCAGTGTATTATAAGCCAGGAATTGGAAGACAGAACTATTATCTGAACCCACTCTCCATATAACAATCCAATGTGGCCAGTGTATAAGCCAAATGGCGGCTGACTACTGACTTTTGAGCTTTGAATGATAATACCAACCCCCTGATGGCTACTGTCCTGTCTCTACCAGCCTTAACAGAAGACATCTGGTGTTATGGACCTGTGTGGATGGGATCTGTTGATATTAAGGACATGTTTTTTTTCCTATCCCCATCCATGAAAGCATTGGCCTGTATTTGTTTTCACGTGGATAGGGCAGCAGTATACCTACACCGTGTTGCTCCAGGGGTGAATACACAGCTCCACCCTGGCTCAGGGGGTTCTAACTATGGTAGTTCATGAGGTTCAAGAGGAGTACCCCGACGTATGCATGTGGCAGTATATAGATGATGCCATGGTGGGCATTCAAGAAAAAAGGCTGCCATCAAGGTCTTTGAATCATTAAAGGAGAGGGTGCGTGCTTTCGGATTCACGTTGTCTGATTGGAAAGTCCAAGAGGTAGAACCCCACTGTGAATTTCTACGGATAGAATGGCAGAATGGGGGGCCCACAATACCAACTGAAGGGCTGTGGAGTATACTGGAGATCCCGACTCCCACTAATGTGAAGGAACTGCAGGCCCAATTGGGAGTGCTCAATTTTTGACGTATGCACATTCCTGAGTTTAGTGTATTAGCTCATCCCTTGTACAACCTGTGTAAGAAGAAGACTGAATGGGAATGGGGTCCTGAACACAAATATGCCTTACGGGCCTTTAAAGAAGCAATAACCGTCCATGCCTCCCTAGCAGCACGATATCCAGGAGAACTTTGGCTTCATGTAGGTGTCTCAGAAGGAGGACCACATTGTAGTCTGTGGCAGAAGGAGTTCTCAGAGGCAGAAGGAAAACCCCTTGGATTCTGGAGCCGAGGCTGGAGAGGGGCAGAAGCAAGGTATACTCTCTTAGAGCAGATGTTGTGTGCAGCAGCGGCAGCCCTGGAAGCCACGGAAGCGCTAAGGGGGGAATTACCCACAGTCATCACTACTTTGATACCTATCCTCGGAATGGCTCTGCCAGACTGCCAGCTGCCACCTGGGGGAAAAGCCCAAGACACCATGGTTCAAAAGTGGATTTATTACATCTTGAGCCAGGTCCAATGAATAACTCCAAAGGGACACATTAGTTGAAAGGGTCATAGAAAGTACGATTAATGTTTATCCTGACCAAACAAGCTACAGTGAACCTTCACTCATCAAGGAAGCACCTCCTTTCTCACCTGAGATGGTCTCGGCCAATGTTGAAGTCTGGTTTACAGACGGGTCTGCTCGAGGTCATGCCTGGAGGGGAGTCACCTTGAGGATAAGAGATGGCAAGCAGGTGGTGGTACAAGGCCTCGGAAAAAGTGTGCAGTATGCTGAGCTCAACGCAGTGCTCACTGTGGCTAAGTGGGAATTGTTAAATGGTCCATGACCTGTGTCACAACCCAGTGATTTTTTGGTGCCTCGGCACTATGGAATTTCCTGGCCACATGAGAGCTCCTTTGCACGGCAGAGTGTTCTGCTGCAATTAAGAGCCTGCGTGCAGGAGAGTTCCCACCAATTTGCAGTTTCCTTTGCAGGATGCATTTCTTCTTTGCAGCACAGA
>NW_005841855.1:4731998-4732997 GCF_000455745.1 Alligator sinensis | reverse complement strand
GGTTGTTCCGATGACCGGACCACCTGCGTCGTGATTGCAAGCGGCGTGAGTAAAGTTTTTTACAACCAATAGGTTGTGTCTGCCTCTCCATTCACCAGCCCGCCCTGATGTACAAGCGTAACTCGAGTCGGCTCTGGCCGTCCGAGACACCCTGTAAAGCCTTTTTATATTTATAGCAACTCCTGGATGGTGGTGGAGGAACACACTAAATGGCTACCCCTGTGGAACAAGGAAAACTTTAAAAGATGAGGACAGGACATTTGAAGCCATGAGTAATGGAAGACCTTGTGGAAGTTAGTCGAAGATGAGCTCCCTCTACACATCCAACATGTGACTAGATTTGGGGCTCCTGAGGCAGCTCTCAGAGACAATAAAAGCTAAAAAGGCGGTAGTCATGGGGGACCTAAACTACCCAGACATCTGCTGGGAGACGCAGACGGCAAAGTCCCACCATTCACGCAGGTTTCTAACCTGTGTACAGGACCTCCACCTGACACAGGAGGTACATGGTCCCACTAGAGGGAATGCCTACTGGATCTGGTATTGGCAATGGGGGATGACATGGTAGGGGACCTACAGATTGGTAGCCATCTGAGGGACAGTGATCACCTAATAATAGAATTCTTCATAAGACGTTGAGTGGGTAAGGTAACTAGTAGGGTGAAAGTGCTAGACTTTAGGAAAGCTGATTTCAATGAACTCAGGCGATTAGTCAAGGACACACTGCAGAGCAGGAGTTTTGAAGTGATGGGAGCCCAAGAAGGGTGGCTGTGCCTTAAGGAAATGATCCTTCGGGCACAAAGGGAGACGATCCTGATGCAAGGAAAAAGAGGGAAAGGGGCCAGGAGGCTTCCCTGGCTGACCACAGAAATCCAGAGCAGCCTAAGGGCCAAAAGGGGAGCACATAAAAAGTGGAAACAGGGAGAGATCACCAAAGACGAATATACCTCCTCTGCTCACACTTGTAGGGAGGCAGTTAGACGGGCCAAAGCTACCATG
>NW_005841855.1:4725460-4730428 GCF_000455745.1 Alligator sinensis | reverse complement strand
TTGGATAGGCATCTAGCTGGGGTCATCTGGACCCGCCTCTCTTTCCTGCCTATGCAGGGGGTTGGACTCGATTATCTATTGAGGTCCCTTCCGACCCTAACATCTATGAATCTATGAATCTATGTGAGTGCAGCACATGGGAATAAGGCAAGGGAAGGCCCGGAGGCAAAGCGGAATAGGCGGGTTGATCAGCTGACCAGGGAAGAGGGCGCTGAAACCTTGTATGTTGAAGAAAAAAATGGAGCATTGCCCGATTCCTCCTCCCACTGCACACCTGGATAATGAGTCGCAGAATGGCATCAGAAGGGGCTGCTGGTAAGTTGCTGACTCGGAATATTATTGTCTGTCATTGTTGTCTTGTTATGCTATGCGTAGTTGTGTGTCTGTTAAGTCATTAAACCTTTTTACTTCCGTCCACTCTCTCAATCCCGAACCCTCCCGCTGGTGGCTGGGACAGCAACTTTTTGGAAGCTCTTTATTATTAAAGGGCTGAATCTCTTTTAAGACCATTTTAATACTTTGACGATGGTGGTCATAATTACCTGCAAGCTATATTCCTGAAGTGACACAGAGAGCAGCTGGATAATGTGCGGGCCGGCTCCCGGTCCCGTCCTCGCCGGGCGCGAGCCGGGGCCGTCTGTGTGCACGTGGGCTTTGGCCGGCAGCCCGGGCACGCAGGCCCGGAGAAAAGCCGCAGGGTGGAGTAGTACGCTCGAGCTAGAATCAGTCACGGAGGCATAATGGTTGATTGAAAAGATTATTTACTTACACCAAAGGTGGTCGCGGTGTAGGCTGGTCAGCTTTCCAGGCACAGCTCCACTTCCTTCCTCGTTGGAGGACTCTGATAAACTCGGTTCTTTGACCCCGGAGCGGTTTAGGCTCCGCAAGTTTAGCAATTCTAACTCGGTTTCTTTCTCATGGAGCAGCTGTATCTCCGTGGGTTCTTGTTCGGTACCCAAGTGCCCCGGAGCTGTTAAGACTCCGTGGGTTCAAAAATGGGGTTGCAGGATAGGGATACATCGTCTGGACTGCGATCGGCGACGGGGAGAGGCTAGAGGCCGTCGGTAAGTAGTGCCCCGGAGTTTGCTAGGCTCCGGGGGTTCGGCAATTGGAGCCTCTATTGCCTTCTTAAGAAAGACGCGCTGGGTTCGAAAGGACCCACAGCGCTTAGAGATCCGTCTCTCTCTGTCTTTCTCTCCAACTCTCTCTCCGTCTCTCTCTTCGTCTTTCTCTCCAACTTGGGCGGAAACCACCCAAGCCTTTTGTACGGCTAGCAAGCCAATAGCTAGCCGCCACGTGTGCCTAAATTAAGACCGGCCAATAATGTGGCTCAAATCTTAATACAAATGGCGGGAACTCCTTTGCAGCGTGCATCACCATAATGCAAGAGAAATGCACAATGCAAAGAAGGCTACAAAACGGCGGGAAACACTTTTCTGCACGCAGGTTCTCCATAACAACGGAACACTCCGTCGTACAAAAGAGCTGCAATTCGGCGGGAACATAATTTAGCGGTGCCGAAGCACACACAATCAAAAAATCCACAACTTTGGGTTGTGACAGATAAATTTTCCTTTTGTACATCATTTACAGAATTTTCTTTCCTTTAACTTCCTCAAAAGTCCCTATTTCTTATGTTTTCTGGAAAGAGGAGAAAGATAAGTTTGAGGATAACACCTTTCTTGGTTTTTGAGAAATGGCAGTGGGATTAAATATTATAACATGCAGGCAGGATGTAATATTGATCTATTACAGTTATTTAGGGCAAATATAATTATAGCTCTGCTTTGTTTACACTGCTCAGTAATATTACAGTTTTTTGACAGTTGCATGAGCATTTTGGAAATAAAAAGAAACTTGTGAAAAAGATTGTTTAGATTATTCTTTTTAAAGTTATATACATCTTTTAAGATTTATTTTATAGGATTGATACCCTCACAAGGCAAAGTTAACATCTGATAACTCACTGTTGAAACTAATGGTACACAACTCATTACACCAGTATTGAATATACTTTTAAAAATACAAATAAAATGTTTGCAATGGAGGCTTCATGGTCTGGAGATTAAGAGGAAAAAAACCTAAGTTCTCTGTGTTTTGACCTTAGGAAACTCACTTTACCATTCTTTGCCTCCATTTCCCTGCTTGTCTTTTGTTTTCTTCAGCTGGTTAAATTACAAACTCAATAAGGCAAACTGTGATTTTGTCTGTACCCTGGCTACCAAAAAGAGAACCCAGTCTCAGCTGTTGTCTCTAGGTGTTTCATGAATATAAATAATATGAATAATTATTTGACTAGTCTAGAATGGGCTCAACTTGTAACAATGGAAGAAAGTCTGGCAAAGTAAAGAGACAAATGTCTCTTCAATAAATTTCAGAAAATTGAGAGTTAAAGCTAAAACATCAATTTTGGTATATTAAGGGAGAGACTTCCACCAGTGGGTGATGTTGCATACCATATTTTATGCAGTGGTTACAAGAGATGTGCTTTTCTTCCCTCACCAAATGACTTAGAATCAGAGAATCATCGAAAATGAGTGTTGGAACAGACCTCATAGATTTCATAGACATCAGGGCTGGAAGGGACCTCAGAAGATCATTGAGTCCAGCCCCCTGCCCAAAGGGCAGGAAGTCAGCTGGGGTCATAGGATCCCAGCAAGATAAGCATCCAGTTTGCTCTTGAAGGTGTTCAATGTAGGCGCTTGAACCACCTCCAGTGGCAGGCTGTTCCAGACCTTGGGGGCTCAGACAGTAAAGAAATTCTTCCTTATGTCCAGCCTGAAACGGTCTTGTAGTAGTTTATGACCGTTCGACCTAGTCGTCATCCCTTGGGGCGCTCTGGTGAACAAACGTTCCCCCAGATACCGGTGGTCACCCCTGATAAACTTATAGGTGGCCATCAGATCACCTCTGAGCCTGCGCTTTTCCAGTCTAAAGATCCCCAGGGCTCTCAGCCTGTCATCGTAGGTTTTGCTTCCCTGACCTCTGAACATCACGTAGTCCAACCCCCTGCACAAAGCAGCAACATCCCCAACTAGATCATCCCAGCCAAGGCTTTGTCTAGCCAGATCTTAAAAACCTCCAAGGATTGAGATTTCAAACTTCCCTGGGTAACCTCTTTCTAGCACCATACCTAGACTCCTGGCAGCCCTGGGCAAACTTTTAGGATTGGGCCCCCCTTCACCAGAGTTAATGATAATAATAAATGGACAGTGGCATAAAATGACCATTTTCAGGTCCCCTCTCTGTCCAAGCCCCGGGCAGCCACCCGGTTCGCCCATGCCTGTTTCCAGCCCTGACTATTCCAGTGCTTTACTGGCCTCCTCATTAGAAAAAAAATGTTCCTAATATCTAACCTAAACTTCCCTTGCTGCAACTTGAGACCATTGCTCCTTGTTCTGTCATCTGTCACCGCTGAGAACAGTCTAGCTTCATCTTCTTTGAAACGACCCTTCAGGTAGTTAAAGGCTGCTATTAAATCTCCTCTCAGTCTTCTCTTCTCCAGACTAAATAAGCCCAGTTCCATCATACCATGTCCATTGCTCTTCCTGCATCCATAGAGGCCGTCATCTCATAGAAGGCAATCAGATTGGTTAGGCATGACTTGCCCTTGGTGAATCCATGCTGACTGTTCCTAATCACCTTCTTCTCCTCCACATGCTTAGAAAAGGATTCCTTGAGGACCTGCTCCATGATTTTTACAGGGATTGAGTTGTGGCTGAGTGGTCTGTAGTTTCCTGGATCCTTCTTCTTCCCTTTCTTAAAGATGGACACTATAATTGTCCTTTCCCAATCACCTTGAGTTCTCAAAGATAATGGCCAGTGGCTCTGCAAACACATTGGCCAGCTCCCTCAGGAACCTCAGGTATGTCCTGTTTGGCCCCATGGATGTCATGTCCAGCTTTCCAAATAGTTCCTAATCTGCTTTTTTGCCACAGTTGGCTGCTTACCTCCTCTCCAAACTGTGCTAACAGATGCAGTAGTCTAGGACCTGACCTTGCCTGTGAACTGAGGTGAAAAAAGCATTGAGTACTTCAGACTTTTCTGCATCATGCATCACTAGGTGGCCTCCCCATTAAGTAAAGGACCCACACGTTCTTCATTTTGTTGATGTTCCTCTTGTTCCCTGTTTAAAAATTTCAAATTCTCGATAAAAGAGCCCAAATTCTCTCATTCCAAACCCCCAAATCTGGGTTCTTGTGTGATGAAAATGAAATGCCACTATATAGAGAGATATCAGTTGGGCAATGTTTTATTGATATATTTACCATTTTAAAGCAATTTGGAAGCCTACCAGTCCTCTGTCATCATAATGAAATGAATTCTAAGTATCTATACACTTTGGCACTTGCTTTTGGTTTTTGTATCATAGAAAAATCAGAGCTGCCCCACCCCCCTTTGCTCACTAGGAGGTAGGGTGCTGAGCGGCACTGGGATGCTAGTGCCTTGCCCTCGCCCATACCCTTGCCCTCATTGCCCCCACCCCCAATCCCCTGCCCTGTCAGTACCCCTCATTCCCGACCTGCAGCCCCTGCCTGGCCCCCCCCACTAGCTCTCTCCCAGTAGCAGCTCCATCCCAGCACCAGGACATGAGTCTAGCTACAGCTGTCCCCCCTACTACTTTGTGGCTCTGAGCAGTTCCAGCCCTGTTCCTTGTACCTGTGCCCAGGCCCTAATAATCCCCATGCTGTTCCTGGGAAGCCCTTGAATGAGGCTCAGGGACAGGGCTGGGCAAGCCCCTTCCTTCCAGGCCAGCCTCCCCCTGCACAGGCTGCTCTAGGGGAGCAGGGGGGGCTCTAAGCTTGACTCTGGTGGCCTTTTCTACCTGAAGCACTCCTCCATGCCCAACCCCAATCTCTCTCTTTCTCTCTCTCACACATGCACGCGCGCGCACACACACACACACACACACACACTGCACACCCCTGCTGCCACCTCCACACACCACCCCCACGGACATATACCCCA